>NW_024041151.1:4515924-4955924 GCF_014851395.1 Micropterus salmoides
CTCTACCTATTCAAAACAGGAAATTGCTCCCTGTTTTAGTAAGTTCACTTAAACATCCTCTGGCTGAATCAGCTCAGTGTTTCCAAAATCTGTCCTTTGATGTACTGGTCCTAACTGACTTCTGTCCTGTGATCTCACCAGAGGCTGCTCTACATTCTCTAAACCATGGAAGACAAACAAGTACCATTGCGGTTGAGACCTATTTTACCCAACAATAATTGGTAGAAAATGCTGGCCTTGGTATACAGAAACCAACTGGTTCCTGTTATAGCAGCTTCACCAAGGAATGAATATCCTCTGGGACAGGTTTGGGTTCAAGTCCTGCTGTGGAAGAAAGCTTTTTTTTTCCAACATAAACACTCTGGACTTCTGAGTTGTCCTTGGGTTCTCTGTGGACTAATGTGTTAGTTTGCCTTGCCACCTCAAAGATCTAGCTTCAAGTCCACTTGCAGTAAACTCTGCTTTTATTTTATGTTCTAATTCTGATCTGATGTCATTTGAAATCACTGAAAGGTCCGCTCTCAGTGTAGCAGCACCTTCGCAGGTGTTCGGCCACAGATTAGCATGTTGAATGTGACGCAAGCATCAGAGATCACAGAACATGGACGTGTTTCCAAGGTGAGAAGCTGGGATTCATACTTCCTAATGGATCCAGGTGGATCCAGATGATCAGGGCCCCTAGGTGCTTCTCCTGCAGAGGGATTCTAAGCAGCTGTTATGATCTGGAGCTGAGAGCTCTGCGGGTTCAGAGGTTCTTAAGTATGAAGCTCTATTTATTTCTGCTGTACAGCACTTTGTAACTTGGATTTGAAAGTGCTATAAACAAATCCCAGCAGTGCCTTTACGCTTAATGTGACCACGGAGCCTCTACCTATTCAAAACAGGAAATTGCTCCCTGTTTTAGTAAGTTCACTTAAACATCCTCTGACTGAATCAGCTCATGTTTCCAAATTGTCCTTTGATGTACTGGTCCTAACTAACTTCTGTCCTAGTGATCTCACCCAGAGGCTGCTCACATTCTCTAAACCTGGGACAACAAGTACCATTGCGGTTGATACCTATTTTTACCCAACATAATTGGTAAAAAAGCTGGCATGGTATACAGAAAACCAACTGGTTCCTGTTATAGCAGCTTCACCAAGGAATGAATATCCTCTGGGACAGTGTTCTGGGTTCAAGTCCTGCTGGGGAAGAAAGCTTTTTTTTCAAGGTGAGAAGCTGGGATTCAGTACTTCCAGATGTCCATGGATCCAGATGATCAGGTCCCCTAGGTGCTTCTCCTGCAGAGGGATTCTAAGCAGCTGTTATGATGCTGGAGCTGAGAGCTCTGCAGGTTCAGAGGTTCTGAATCCAGACAGACTGCAGCTTTGAACATGAGCTGTGAAAGAAAGACATTCATTATGGGTACTAGTCCGGTCTCCCTTCAGCAGAACCACAATAGACCAGCGCACTGTAGCAAGTAAAGCATGTCTGCTGTTGTTTCAGGAATCTTTCCACCGAAATCCACCTGCAGCATTATCCCTGTTTACTAAAACACAACACGAGTACTACAGTAGTACTACAGCAGTACTTTTTCAGCCTGCTACTATCTAGCACCTTACAGGAAGTGCTTTTTAGGGGTATTTACACGGTTTCAAAGGTTTAAGGTGGCATTTAGGCGGTATCAAATGTTTAAGGTGGTATTTGGGCAGGCCGAGGGTCAATCATCAAGTCTAATAACTTTCTTCAGTTAAAAAAATCAGTAGAGATCACAGTGACCCCCTTCAGACAGGAACTGGCTCCTTTAATATCTCTCCCCTAGGCCCGTCAGCTGTGGAAGTTCTCAGACAGGCAAACTCAGGGGCCTCTTCTAAATACTTTCTTAGGTCTCACTTTTATCCTATGGTGTTTTAATAGACTTTGTTGTATTGCTGTTATTGATGTTGATTCACTTTTATTTTCTTAAGTATGAAGCTCTATTTGTTTCTGCTGTACAGCACTTTGTAACTTGGATTTGAAAAGTGCTATAAACAAAGTTATTGTCATTATTATTATTTTTGTCCAAAGATTTGAATCAATCAATATTCAGATCACAAAACGTGGATCTGAATCCTGACATGAACCAGAAGAACTTCATCATTTAACTGAACATGTCTAAACAAAAACCGATGGTACAAAGATCAAAACCAGGATCCACATCCAGACTCAGATGAGGACTTTAACTATTCTGTTTTATATTGAAATCTCTTGTACGTTCTGTATCATTTCTTTCTTACTTTCTTGTTTGGTAAAGTAAAATAAGTCCAAAGAGAGAGAGCTAGCTGGCTTTGATCAAGCCAGCTAGCTAGTCTTACCTTACTTAGCTGTCCCGTGGTCCCTTGAAGATCGGTTGTGTTGAAGTCGGACAAATGCGGAAATTGACGACGGGAAATGAACGCAACGAGATTTCGGACGGTTGGAACGGTTTTTGAGTTTTGTTTTGTTGAACACACACACAGACACATTTTATCACGTACCTCAGATGGCTGAGGCGACGCTTGAACCCACAACTCCGGGTCTCCAGTCGGCGTCCTTCCCCACCGGACCATCTTCAGTACCGATGAAGACCAACAACCAGAGAGAGGAAGAAGATCAGTATGAGGGAGGAACTTGCACAAGATCCACCTCCATCAGTCTGGAGAGGAAACTCTGGATGACGGACTTCCTGTCTGGTTCCTGGTTTAAAAAGAAACGTGTTTGATCAGAAAACAACCTGTTGCGTCGATGGGTCGGCATGCACTTCTACAGAACAATGAAAATGCTTTGTGTTTAGAGGTAGGCCAGACAGATATCTATTTGATTGTAAGATGTGGCCCAATAAAGGGGACACGTGAATTGCTGTCAAAGGACACGGCGTTTGCGCATCGTGGAACCGAGACTGGAAGACGAGTACACGGGATGTTTTGAATGCCGACACCGGCAAGTGTCTCTGTGGCGCAATTGGCTAGCGCGCTCGGCTGTTAACCGAGAGGATGGTGGTTCGAGCCCACCCAGGGACGATCATTGTTTAGGCGTCTGAAGTGCAAGCTCTGTTCATGCTCATCGAACTTGTTGGTCCACTGCAAAGGCCCTCTTGTCAAACAGGACTAGTGCCACTTTGTCCCTTGACCTCGCAAGTCCCAGCTCATCCCTTTCTCCTCTTGTGGCTCCGGAGGCCTGTTTTTCTTTGATTTGATTTTACTGAAAAACGATTGCAAGACGTTAACAAGCCCATTTGATTTCATTGAAACATTCACATGAAAGGTTTCAAATGCACAAAGCGTGTGGCGCCGTGGCTTAGTTGGTCAAAGTGCCTGTCTAGTAAACAGGAGATCCTGGGTTCAAATCCCAGCGGTGCCTAAGTGGAGTTTTTAATAGCCATACGCCACTTCCCAAGGACAAAAACCAGAATAACCTCATGTGCGTTCTACGCAGCTTCAAGAAAAACACGAGTGACCAAGTAGAGTGTGGCAATCCTAAGACTTGATTCCGAAACCAGAACACCTGAAACTAGCGTAGTTGCCTGCGGCGGGTGCTGTGGCTTAGTCGGTGAAAGCGCCTCTCTTGTAAACAGGAGATCCTGGGTTAAAATCCCAGCAGTGCCTTTACAGCTTAATGTGTCCACGGAAGCCTCTACCTATTCAAAACAGGAAATTGCTCCCTGTTTTAGTAAGTTCACTTAAACATCCTCTGGCTGAATCAGCTCAGTGTTTCCAAAATCTGTCCTTTGATGTACTGGTCCTAACTGACTTCTGTCCTGGTGATCTCACCAGAGGCTGCTCTACATTCTCTAAACCATGGAAGACAAACAAGTACCATTGCGGTTGAGACCTATTTTACCCAACAATAATTGGTAGAAAATGCTGGCCTTGGTATACAGAAACCAACTGGTTCCTGTTATAGCAGCTTCACCAAGGAATGAATATCCTCTGGGACAGGTGTTCTGGGTTCAAGTCCTGCTGGGAAGAAAGCTTTTTTTTTCCAACATAAACACTCTGGACTTCTGAGTGGTGTCCTTGGGTTCTCTGTGGACTAATGGTTAGTGTTCTTGCCTTCCACCTCAAAGATCTAGCTTCAAGTCCACTTGCAGTAAACTCTGCTTTTATTTTATGTTCATAATTCTGATCTGATGTGTCATTTGAAATCACTGAAAGGTCCGCTCTCAGGTGTAGCAGCACCTTCGCAGGTGTTCGGTGCCACAGATTAGCATGTTGAATGTGACGCAAGCATCAGAGATCACCAGAACATGGACGTGTTTCCAAGGTGAGAAGCTGGGATTCAGTACTTCCTAATGGATCCAGGTGGATCCAGATGATCAGGGCCCCTAGGTGCTTCTCCTGCAGAGGGATTCTAAGCAGCTGTTATGATGCTGGAGCTGAGAGCTCTGCAGGTTCAGAGGTTCTGAATCCAGACAGACTGCAGCTTTGAACATGAGCTGTGAAAGAAAGACATTCATTATGGGTACTAGTCCGGTCTCCCTTCAGCAGAACCACAATAGACCAGCGCACTGTAGCAAGTAAAGCATGTCTGCTGTTGTTTCAGGAATCTTTCCACCGAAATCCACCTGCAGCATTATCCCTGTTACTAAACACAACACGAGTACTACAGTAGTACTACAGCAGTACTTTTTCAGCCTGCTACTATCTAGCACCTTACAGGAAGTGCTTTTTAGGGGGTATTTACACGGTTTCAAAGGTTTAAGGTGGCATTTAGGCGGTATCAAATGTTTAAGGTGGTATTTGGGCAGGCCGAGGGTCAATCATCAAGTCTAATAACTTTCTTCAGTTAAAAAAATCAGTAGAGATCACAGTGACCCCCTTCAGACAGGAACTGGCTCCTTTAATAATCTCTCCCCTAGGCCCGTCAGCTGTGGAAGTTCTCAGACAGGCAAACTCAGGGGCCTCTTCTAAATACTTTCTTAGGTCTCACTTTTATCCTATGGTGTTTTAATAGACTTTGTTGTATTGCTGTTATTGATGTTGATTCACTTTTATTTTCTTAAGTATGAAGCTCTATTTGTTTCTGCTGTACAGCACTTTGTAACTTGGATTTGAAAAGTGCTATAAACAAAGTTATTGTCATTATTATTATTTTTGTCCAAAGATTTGAATCAATCAATATCAGATCACAAAACGTGGATCTGAATCCTGACATGAACCAGAAGAACTTCATCATTTAACTGAACATGTCTAAACAAAAACCGATGGTACAAAGATCAAAACCAGGATCCACATCCAGACTCAGATGAGGACTTTAACTATTCTTGTTTTATATTGAAATCTCTTGTACGTTCTGTATCATTTCTTTCTTACTTTCTTGTTTGGTAAAGTAAAATAAGTCCAAAGAGAGAGCTAGCTGGCTTTGATCAAGCCAGCTAGCTAGTCTTACCTTACTTAGCTGTCCCGTGGTCCCTTGAAGATCGGTTGTGTTGAAGTCGGACAAATGCGGAAATTGACGACGGGAAATGAACGCAACGAGATTTCGGACGGTTGGAACGGTTTTTGAGTTTTGTTTTGTTGAACACACACACAGACACATTTTATCACGTACCTCAGATGGCTGAGGCGACGCTTGAACCCACAACTCCGGGTCTCCAGTCGGCGTCCTTCCCACCGGACCATCTTCAGTACCGATGAAGACCAACAACCAAGAGAGGAAGATCAGTATGAGGGAGGAACTTGCACAAGATCCACCTCCATCAGTCTGGAGAGGAAACTCTGGATGACGGACTTCCTGTCTGGTTCCTGGTTTAAAAAAGAAACGTGTTTGATCAGAAAACAACCTGTTGCGTCGATGGGTCGGCATGCACTTCTACAGAACAATGAAAATGCTTTGTGTTTAGAGGTAGGCCAGACAGATATCTATTTGATTGTAAGATGTGGCCCAATAAAGGGGACACGTGAATTGCTGTCAAAGGACACGGCGTTTGCGCATCGTGGAACCGAGACTGGAAGACGAGTACACGGGATGTTTTGAATGCCGACACCGGCAAGTGTCTCTGTGGCGCAATTGGCTAGCGCGCTCGGCTGTTAACCGAGAGGATGGTGGTTCGAGCCCACCCAGGGACGATCATTGTTTAGGCGTCTGAAGTGCAAGCTCTGTTCATGCTCATCGAACTTGTTGGTCCACTGCAAAGGCCCTCTTGTCAAACAGGACTAGTGCCACTTTGTCCCTTGACCTCGCAAGTCCCAGCTCATCCCTTTCTCCTCTTGTGGCTCCAGGCCTGTTTTTCTTTGATTTGATTTTACTGAAAAACGATTGCAAGACGTTAACAAGCCCATTTGATTTCATTGAAACATTCACATGAAAGGTTTTCAAATGCACAAACGTGTGGCGCCGTGGCTTAGTTGGTCAAAGTGCCTGTCTAGTAAACAGGAGATCCTGGGTTCAAATCCCAGCGGTGCCTAAGTGGAGTTTTTAATAGCCATACGCCACTTCCCAAGGACAAAACCAGAATAACCTCATGTGCGTTCTACGCAGCTTCAAGAAAAACACGAGTGACCAAGTAGAGTGTGGCAATCCTAAGACTTGATTCCGAAACCAGAACACCTGAAACAGCTAGCGTAGTTGCCTGCGGCGGGTGCTGTGGCTTAGTCGGTGAAAGCGCCTCTCTTGTAAACAGGAGATCCTGGGTTAAAATCCCAGCAGTGCCTTTACAGCTTAATGTGTCCACGGAAGCCTCTACCTATTCAAAACAGGAAATTGCTCCCTGTTTTAGTAAGTTCACTTAAACATCCTCTGGCTGAATCAGCTCAGTGTTTCCAAAATCTGTCCTTTGATGTACTGGTCCTAACTGACTTCTGTCCTGGTGATCTCACCAGAGGCTGCTCTACATTCTCTAAACCATGGAAGACAAACAAGTACCATTGCGGTTGAGACCTATTTTACCCAACAATAATTGGTAGAAAATGCTGGCCTTGGTATACAGAAACCAACTGGTTCCTGTTATAGCAGCTTCACCAAGGAATGAATATCCTCTGGGACAGGTGTTCTGGGTTCAAGTCCTGCTGTGGAAGAAAGCTTTTTTTTTCCAACATAAACACTCTGGACTTCTGAGTGGTGTCCTTGGGTTCTCTGTGGACTAATGGTTAGTGTTCTTGCCTTCCACCTCAAAGATCTAGCTTCAAGTCCACTTGCAGTAAACTCTGCTTTTATTTTATGTTCATAATTCTGATCTGATGTGTCATTTGAAATCACTGAAAGGTCCGCTCTCAGGTGTAGCAGCACCTTCGCAGGTGTTCGGTGCCACAGATTAGCATGTTGAATGTGACGCAAGCATCAGAGATCACCAGAACATGGACGTGTTTCCAAGGTGAGAAGCTGGGATTCAGTACTTCCTAATGGATCCAGGTGGATCCAGATGATCAGGGCCCCTAGGTGCTTCTCCTGCAGAGGGATTCTAAGCAGCTGTTATGATGCTGGAGCTGAGAGCTCTGCAGGTTCAGAGGTTCTTAAGTATGAAGCTCTATTTATTTCTGCTGTACAGCACTTTGTAACTTGGATTTGAAAAGTGCTATAAACAAATCCCAGCAGTGCCTTTACAGCTTAATGTGACCACGGAAGCCTCTACCTATTCAAAACAGGAAATTGCTCCCTGTTTTAGTAAGTTCACTTAAACATCCTCTGACTGAATCAGCTCAGTGTTTCCAAAATCTGTCCTTTGATGTACTGGTCCTAACTAACTTCTGTCCTAGTGATCTCACCAGAGGCTGCTCTACATTCTCTAAACCATGGAAGACAAACAAGTACCATTGCGGTTGAGACCTATTTTACCCAACAATAATTGGTAAAAAATGCTGGCATTGGTATACAGAAACCAACTGGTTCCTGTTATAGCAGCTTCACCAAGGAATGAATATCCTCTGGGACAGGTGTTCTGGGTTCAAGTCCTGCTGTGGAAGAAAGCTTTTTTTTTCAAGGTGAGAAGCTGGGATTCAGTACTTCCAGATGGATCCAGGTGGATCCAGATGATCAGGTCCCCTAGGTGCTTCTCCTGCAGAGGGATTCTAAGCAGCTGTTATGATGCTGGAGCTGAGAGCTCTGCAGGTTCAGAGGTTCTGAATCCAGACAGACTGCAGCTTTGAACATGAGCTGTGAAAGAAAGACATTCATTATGGGTACTAGTCCGGTCTCCCTTCAGCAGAACCACAATAGACCAGCGCACTGTAGCAAGTAAAGCATGTCTGCTGTTGTTTCAGGAATCTTTCCACCGAAATCCACCTGCAGCATTATCCCTGTTTACTAAAACACAACACGAGTACTACAGTAGTACTACAGCAGTACTTTTTCAGCCTGCTACTATCTAGCACCTTACAGGAAGTGCTTTTAGGGGGTATTTACACGGTTTCAAAGGTTTAAGGTGGCATTTAGGCGGTATCAAATGTTTAAGGTGGTATTTGGGCAGGCCGAGGGTCAATCATCAAGTCTAATAACTTTCTTCAGTTAAAAAAAGAGATCACAGTGACCCCCTTCAGACAGGAACTGGCTCCTTTAATAATCTCTCCCCTAGGCCCGTCAGCTGTGGAAGTTCTCAGACAGGCAAACTCAGGGGCCTCTTCTAAATACTTTCTTAGGTCTCACTTTTATCCTATGGTGTTTTAATAGACTTTGTTGTATTGCTGTTATTGATGTTGATTCACTTTTATTTTCTTAAGTATGAAGCTCTATTTGTTTCTGCTGTACAGCACTTTGTAACTTGGATTTGAAAAGTGCTATAAACAAAGTTATTGTCATTATTATTATTTTTGTCCAAAGATTTGAATCAATCAATATTCAGATCACAAAACGTGGATCTGAATCCTGACATGAACCAGAAGAACTTCATCATTTAACTGAACATGTCTAAACAAAAACCGATGGTACAAAGATCAAAACCAGGATCCACATCCAGACTCAGATGAGGACTTTAACTATTCTTGTTTTATATTGAAATCTCTTGTACGTTCTGTATCATTTCTTTCTTACTTTCTTGTTTGGTAAAGTAAAATAAGTCCAAAGAGAGAGAGCTAGCTGGCTTTGATCAAGCCAGCTAGCTAGTCTTACCTTACTTAGCTGTCCCGTGGTCCCTTGAAGATCGGTTGTGTTGAAGTCGGACAAATGCGGAAATTGACGACGGGAAATGAACGCAACGAGATTTCGGACGGTTGGAACGGTTTTTGAGTTTTGTTTTGTTGAACACACACACAGACACATTTTATCACGTACCTCAGATGGCTGAGGCGACGCTTGAACCCACAACTCCGGGTCTCCAGTCGGCGTCCTTCCCCACCGGACCATCTTCAGTACCGATGAAGACCAACAACCAGAGAGAGGAAGAAGATCAGTATGAGGGAGGAACTTGCACAAGATCCACCTCCATCAGTCTGGAGAGGAAACTCTGGATGACGGACTTCCTGTCTGGTTCCTGGTTTAAAAAAGAAACGTGTTTGATCAGAAAACAACCTGTTGCGTCGATGGGTCGGCATGCACTTCTACAGAACAATGAAAATGCTTTGTGTTTAGAGGTAGGCCAGACAGATATCTATTTGATTGTAAGATGTGGCCCAATAAAGGGGACACGTGAATTGCTGTCAAAGGACACGGCGTTTGCGCATCGTGGAACCGAGACTGGAAGACGAGTACACGGGATGTTTTGAATGCCGACACCGGCAAGTGTCTCTGTGGCGCAATTGGCTAGCGCGCTCGGCTGTTAACCGAGAGGATGGTGGTTCGAGCCCACCCAGGGACGATCATTGTTTAGGCGTCTGAAGTGCAAGCTCTGTTCATGCTCATCGAACTTGTTGGTCCACTGCAAAGGCCCTCTTGTCAAACAGGACTAGTGCCACTTTGTCCCTTGACCTCGCAAGTCCCAGCTCATCCCTTCCTCCTTTTGTGGCTCCAGAGGCCTGTTTTTCTTTGATTTGATTTTACTGAAAAACGATTGCAAGACGTTAACAAGCCCATTTGATTTCATTGAAACATTCACATGAAAGGCTTTCAAATGCACAAAGCGTGTGGCGCCGTGGCTTAGTTGGTCAAAGTGCCTGTCTTGTAAACAGGAGATCCTGGGTTCAAATCCCAGCGGTGCCTAAGTGGCATTTTTAATAGCGATACGCCACTTCCCAAGGACAAAAACCAGAATAACCTCATGTGCGTTCTACGCAGCTTCAAGAAAAACACGAGTGACCAAGTAGAGTGTGGCAATCCTAAGACTTGATTCCGAAACCAGAACACCTGAAACAGCTAGCGTAGTTGCCTGCGGCGGGTGCTGTGGCTTAGTCGGTGAAAGCGCCTCTCTTGTAAACAGGAGATCCTGGGTTAAAATCCCAGCAGTGCCTTTACAGCTTAATGTGTCCACGGAAGCCTCTACCTATTCAAAACAGGAAATTGCTCCCTGTTTTAGTAAGTTCACTTAAACATCCTCTGGCTGAATCAGCTCAGTGTTTCCAAAATCTGTCCTTTGATGTACTGGTCCTAACTGACTTCTGTCCTGGTGATCTCACCAGAGGCTGCTCTACATTCTCTAAACCATGGAAGACAAACAAGTACCATTGCGGTTGAGACCTATTTTACCCAACAATAATTGGTAGAAAATGCTGGCCTTGGTATACAGAAACCAACTGGTTCCTGTTATAGCAGCTTCACCAAGGAATGAATATCCTCTGGGACAGGTGTTCTGGGTTCAAGTCCTGCTGTGGAAGAAAGCTTTTTTTTTCCAACATAAACACTCTGGACTTCTGAGAGGTGTCCTTGGGTTCTCTGTGGACTAATGGTTAGTGTTCTTGCCGTCCACCTCAAAGATCTAGCTTCAAGTCCACTTGCAGTAAACTCTGCTTTTATTTTATGTTCATAATTCTGATCTGATGTGTCATTTGAAATCACTGAAAGGTCCGCTCTCAGGTGTAGCAGCACCTTCGCAGGTGTTCGGTGCCACAGATTAGCATGTTGAATGTGACGCAAGCATCAGAGATCACCAGAACATGGACGTGTTTCCAAGGTGAGAAGCTGGGATTCAGTACTTCCTAATGGATCCAGGTGGATCCAGATGATCAGGGCCCCTAGGTGCTTCTCCTGCAGAGGGATTCTAAGCAGCTGTTATGATGCTGGAGCTGAGAGCTCTGCAGGTTCAGAGGTTCTGAATCCAGAGAGACTGCAGCTTTGAACATGAGCTGTGACAGAAAGACATTCATTATGGGTACTAATTCGGTGTAACCCCACGTTTTAAGTTTTTCCACAGAAATATCATAATTTCTTTTCTAATTTTGATGAACATGGGCTTACTATAACTAGACAAACTACTCAAAAATGTAATTAATCATATCAAGAGTTACTTATATTTTGACAGATTAAGTATCTTAGCTTCACAATCTCCATTGCTTTTGAATGGCATCAACAGAAAAGTCAAGAAAATTAATAATAATCACATTTGTCAAATGAAAAGAGGTAAAATCAACAAGAACACATAGATAAAATAAAATAAATAAAAGATTTAGAAAATAATTCCATAATAAAATACCTTTTCCTAAAATTATATTCCTAAAAAGTTAATTTTCAAATATTACATAAACTCTATCCAGTGAATCATCTGGATTACGCATAAAGCTGGGTCAGTGGTAGCATTTCCAATCAGTATTCTTCAAATACAAATTTAATAGTAAAAAACAAACACACGTCCACTGATTTTAATCCGGAGTTCACACACATGTCCAAGGGCGCATCCAGCTGGACTGTGATCCATCAGTGAGTCAGCTCATTGGGTGAACACACCATGATCAATATCTAATGATTAATAAATTGATGAATATTGATTTTGTAGGTGCAGCTCTGCAGAATATTGCTTTGAGACCCGTTCAGTTGCCTACAACTGTCGGAACTTGTAGAACTTCACACATACCTTAAAAACAGTATCTTCAGTATCACGTATTTAACCAATGTAACTTTTCCTCTAAATTAAAACTGTAGCGTTACTGACATCTGCTGGCTTAAGTTATTTGTTGACACTAAATTTGAGTAAACTACATAATTGACAAGGGGCAAATCGACCAAATCACAATCAGAAATACTTTATTAAGGGGGAAATTATTGTGTTACTGTTGCCCACGTTGCTAATCAAGGCATTAAGAGATAATAACAAAAAGTTGGCATGTAGGAAATACAACTACAAAAAAGAAAATATAACACTATAAATATATAAAGAGGAGTGTGAAATATGTACAGTGTTTTGCAGTATGTGACAGAAGTGTAATGAATAAATGTTAGTAATAAGTGAGTGAATAAATGAGTTAAAGAGCTTGATGGCCAGGGGCAGGAATGACTTCCTGTGGCGCTCTGTGGTGCATTTTGCAAGGATGAGTCTTACACTGAAAGTACTCATCCTGACCCAGCTCTTGTTACCCAGGCAGAGCGATGCCCAGTCGGTCTGCAGAGAGGTGAAAACATGTCAGGCACCTCATGGATTATTCAGTTAAGACCGAGTGAAAGATCCTGTCAGACCTTCCTTCATCATGTTCTTCTTTGACAGCCTGCATGTTCGTCCCACCTCTCGTCAACTCACCCTGTGCGTATAAATATTCATTTAGACAGAATGATAATACAAGAGGGCTAATTCATCAACTACTAAACTACTAGCAACAGTATTTATTTGATACAACCACAGAGATATAAGGCTACAGTGCTACTTTATGTAAACTGAGGTTATTTGAGTTCTAGCTTTCTCTCTCCTTCACAGTCCACTGGTCCAAGGAGTCTTGTTTTGTTTTTTTCTTTTTTACTGTGTGTCTGCTGAGTCTTTCCAGGACTTCTGTTATTAAGAAATGAATTGACTTAACATCTGATTATGCTGCCACAATTTGTGGTGTATAATGTAAGTATTCAGAACATAAATAAACACATTTGTGTCATAAAATATCCATAATCATAGGCAGGTGTGCACATGAATGTAAATCCATGCATGCAAAATATACACACACGCAATTTTGATTTGGATTTGATCAGGCGATCAGGTAAAATGGTTTCGGGGGAAAGATCTGACATAAAAGCTTTGGACTGTTCAGATAAGTGAAGACTTTTATCCAAGAAACTTGGTGGAGATTTATGCTACTGTATGTTGTCGCAAGAGAAACGGCTGTATAGGTCAATCATGCAGCGGCTTATTACAACCCATATTTATATTTTTTATCAAGCCCTCTAGCGGCAGAATAAGTCAGGTGATGTAGTATAAAGAGCGACAAAGTCCATGCACAGAGGTGGTGGGGTAGATGGATGAGTCAAATAAACTCAGGACTGTCACTCAGGGGACAGAGGTTCAAGTCCTGTGTGGAAGAAACCTAACCAAGAGGTTTTATTGCCTAAACCAGACCAAACTACCACAGTTTCACAAAGTTTACCACCTGTTAAATGTCATATGACTTACACAGTGACGTGAAGGTCTGGTAATCTTGTTGCTGGACTGGTACTTGCCAACGCTCTTACATGTCGTTTTGGAACACTTCAATCACACCATTTTGTCATTAAGTTAGGAGGACGTGTTGCAGCGAGACACATTTGGTTTTTGATTGATTGTCATGAAATTTGGAAACTTACAGCCTCCTAATAACACAGAATATCTGTGATGCGTCTTCTGAACACTTTATCTTTCTACTTGCACTCATTATTTAGCCACAGAACATAACAGGGAGGCTGTGAGGGGCCACATTTCTATCCATCATCACGTGACAAACCCTGATATTGTAATGTTGTCTAGATGCACGGGTAGTTGCAACAAAACACCTTCACATTTCACTTAAACAATTATTCTCCTATATGTAAATATTTTGGGCAGACAAAATACTGCTGACTCCTTTCAAAGATATAAACTTTAAAAGGCAAACATGTTGAAACTGGCAATGTTTTAATTTGGTTTGGTTTATTGACGACATTCTAATATTTATATATTTATAAAATACAACCACTGGTAGAAGAAGTGCTCAGATTCTTTAGTGTTACAAACCCAACAAATCCTCCAAATTAGACAATATACACTGTTCGTCCATCCTCTGTAACCACCACTATCAGCATGATGACATCGTTTTTGTCTGTGACCTCATAAAACAAACATTACTTGGTTATGGTTATGTGATGATCATGGTCATGCAAAAGAAATATTTGGAGGAGAGGGAGGCGCTAGCTAGCTTGGTTAAGGTGACCAGATTTCTGAAATGAAAACCGGGGACATTTTTGGTTTGGTGATCAGTATGTCATTAAATAATATAATGATATTATTATATATGAAATAAAAAAGGGGGACAATTTCAGTTTTATAATCTGTCAAATATAACTCTTTTGAAATAAATCAAGTTATTTTGAGGCAGAATCTACGTTTCAGTCAATAAGTCACTTTCTGACAACTGAAATACTGCATTTTATGGGTTGTTTTGGCCATTTAAAGGTATTTCAACAGGTAAAACAGACTGGATTGGTTGGTACACAGCAAGTTAAATAATGTAGAGTCATAAGGATAATTGCAAAAGAGATCATGTCTTTATTTTACATATAACTCAGCAGTAAGTCATGTTAGTTATTGGCTTCATTTCGTTTTCCAAATGTAAACAAGGATATTAGACGTAGGCCTACCAAACACATAATCCATTGGCCACAACAGGCTTCAGTTATTGCCTATAATCAGGTAAATGTCCGGCCTGGTTACGCTTTAAACTGCAAACACTGATTTGGCCACAATTGTGATTATTCAGTTAAAAGAAATGTTAAAGTATCACAAAGACAAACCTTTGCTGTTACCATGGGACATAAAGTGATGTTTATTTGTACATGTCTGTTGATCCAGATAAAAGCAGCTATAGCTGTAAAGAGACTGGACGATACAGCTTTAACATGCTGCGCGCGCTCCCACGGACCGTCCACGGTGGACGGTTCTGATCTCAGGTCTGTTAACAAATTATACAGTTTGTGATTAACACAGGGACAGGCCACCAAAACCGGGGACTGTCCACGGAAAACGGGATAGTCTGGTCACCCTAAGCTTGGTTAGCAAGGTGCGTCGGTAATTAACCTTAACTGTGACATTAGCTGGGATGCTAATTTTGGCTAGCTAAAAACAGGCTTAAAACAAAATGTACTTACTGGGAAAATGAAAAGCCGACACCTAATAAGAATTTTTGCTGGTTACAGAGCAGCAGATAGGATAGTCTTTTCTGTCCTGATTGACAGGTTACCACGGTAGCCCCGCCCTAAAGCCTCCCCTTCTTTCTGGTCTATGTTCCTCTAAATGGGACCATAATTTACTAAATGAACATCATGCTGTGCTGAAGAAGACTTGAAACTAACGACTGAGACCATAAACTCATTAGGAAAGTGTTTACTGAGGGAATAAATCAGCTGTAGAAACATTTTCTCAGAGATGTCTATACAATCACACTTCTTTCTGCAGCCAGTGGAGTCGCCCCCTGCTGGCTCTTCAGGTTTAAAGTCCTTCAGCACCCATCACATTTTATGCATTGTTTTCTTTTGCATGTAGCCACTTTTGTATGTAGAATTACTTTTTGAGGACTCAAAGAATAAAGTATGTAAGGTGTAAAAGTAATAGCTAGTGGCTTTGTAGTATTATATTTGTAAGGTGCCACTCTGTCGAGATGTGATTGATTGGTCTATTTACCTTTTAAATTTAAATTTTAAACAGGTGAATGTAAGAAACTGCAAGATACTTTATTGTTAGTAACAAAGGAGATATGAGTAGTTCAAACAGAAATGGTAAATTAATGCTATTCTGAATACGTCATTGGTCCACCCCAGTCAAAAAAGACACTGAAACAATGAATTGATTAATATAGAAATACATATTTGATATTGTTCAAATAGTCAGGGTAGACATTTCTAATAAATATTCTTGCTTTTTGGAGGTAGCTGTATTAAGACTATGAACCACTTAACAGAAACGTCTTACCATAAATTCCCCAAAACATTGAAAGTGTTGATTTAGAGAAACTGTCTGGTTTAGTATCAACAAATTAGTGAATTTTTGACTTCAGGCAAGTAAAACCTCCACTTGTTTTCTTAAAAACTCAGAGACATTTCTCGTCCACAATAACCTCAGTCTCTTCAAAGGCTTTCTGCCCTTGTTGACACATGACATCCTTTTCTCCACAGTCATGTGTTTCCCACAGAGAGTTCTCACCAGCGGTGACAATCCGGTGTAAACTAGGTGCCGCCGAGTCTCTGCTTATCTCCAAGTGTGTCTCCTGTTTCACATGTGTGTGCTGAGATAGAAGCTGGGAGTAAACTTGTATCTCATCCCAGGAAAGACTCGACTCAGTCATCTTCATCACTGTGACTCCTTTTCTTCCTCCACACTTCCTCTTTCTCTGTTTAGCTGAGACACAAGATCAGTGCATTTGAAACTTTGCACACCAAACTCAGTTATGGGGTTGATCTGATCGCCCGCCATGTAAATGTGACATGCTCATTTCAACTAAGAACATTTTCTTATTCCTTGCTGCTCTCCATCAAACTACCAAAACAAATCCTGAAATAATGAAAAGTGCAGAGCTCCCAATACAACTCTAAATCCCAAATTACTTTCCAAAGGGTCTGCAACATGCAAAATTACAGAACTGACAAACTTATCTAAAAGTCAGAGAGAGAATATTTAGGCACACCCAGCTGAGGAAGAAGATCTCCCTCAAGAGTACTAAAGCTTACGGTTTAAAAAGAGCTGGGTGTGACTGATTTTGCACAAATATTCTTTATTTTTTTTAGCCCATAAGAAGCGAGGTAATGACCTGTTATCATTTGTCACACTTGAAAAGGCTCAGTTCACCCAAATAACAAAATATAAATACTTTTTCTCACTTAATTTCATTCCCTTGACCTTTGTCATGTGGAGTATTTCTCTGCAGCTCTGCAGCTCTGTGAAGCTGTAATCTCAATACGGCCTACATTTCAATATGTAGCCTCTGCTTGTACAGAAGAAGGTAACCATTTTAGCCCATAACACGACTGTCTTTGGAAAACTTTGCAAATACCACAGTGAAGGATAAAAACGTAGTAAACTTCACCAGACTGCTAGCTTTCTTTATTCTTTCACCTCTGTTTAGTTTACACAAATGCTATTTCAACAAAGCAAACTTTTTGAAATGTAAAATGATGATTATGGGAGAAACAAATTAAATACTTGTTACTGTAATATTTCTACTTTTCCCAGTAACTAGTAGTGTAACAGATTACTTTTCCAAAACAGTAATATTATTACAGTTAACCTACTAATCCAAGTAAAGCTACGCTACTGAATGCACCATCCTTGACATGAATGCGCGACTGCGCTGTAGGTCACATCTTTTTATCTTTTCAAACAAGAACTGCTCGAAAAGTCCTTGCTAAGATAAACCTCTATCCACTGGCTTTCAGTTCGGTTTTGACACCTTGACCTTGACCTCTTTAATTTGTATATTGTTTGAGTATCCTGAACTTGGAAAGCACTTTGGTATGGTTGTTTTTATATGTGCTGTATAAATAAATCTGAACTTGAAATTCGAAGCTGATGGGAATGTCGTTAGCTCTGCAGGTATTTAGTCATAATCGAAAATGAACATTTTGACCTGATAGTGGCACTAGAGGAAAAATTATTAAAGTTCATCCTGAGGAGAACATGAAGGTCTGAACCTGATCCACATTTCATGGCAATCCATTTAACAGTTAACATACTTCACCAAAAACCACAAATATCAACCTCATGGTGGCGGGGACCAACAAAGTCAGTAGGATTCATTGGGGACCATGAGTGTCTGAACAAAATGCCAATCTATTAAGTAGATTTTGAGATATTTCTGTGGATAAGTGTAAACCATGGCTTGTTTAGATGAAAAGTCAAAGGATGGAAAAAGTAATGTGGTTCATCCTCTGGGCACCATGGACATCTCAGGATTCAATAAAAAAGTGTTATTTGGCTTTCTTCTATGGCGGTACTGAGGCGGTGGCTAGAAAACCCCTGACCCTTTAAAATCATTTACTCTCACCCATCGCTGAGAGGTGCTGGTTGGATATTAAACATACATGTGAGGTCAGTGAAATAACCGGTGCTGCTGTCCTGCATTTGAACCTTAGGTTCTCAGGTCTGACAGACGTCAGCCTCTCAGACAGAGGTTGTATTTCATGCCTCTTTTCTCCCCTGGCAAAGTGGCCTTCAGCTTACTTGTTGTTGCTGAGTATGAGGAGGGGGCATAATGACCGGAGTGTGTATTTGCTTTATCCAGAATCAGCCGGTTGCACAGAGGTGGCTTTCTGAGGAAGCCACATGAGAGCGTGCCGTCCAGAGTACGTGTGGTGTAAACAGATCGGTGGACATTCAGCCTGTATACGTGTGTGCTGGGGGGGGGCTGATAGAGTTGGAGGGGGCAGGGTGGAGAAAGGTGCAGACCTGACCTCAGAAAGCAGCTTCTGTTTCGACTCTGACAGAGTTTGATTCAGTTTTCTCAGAAGCTCAACTCCACTTTGAGAAGGTTTACTGACGCTCCAGATCAGCTCTGTTCTGCGTACGTGGATAAATGAGTCAGCTTGACTTGATTGAAAATTATTTCTTCAAAGTCTTATGCAGGTTTTTCACTGAAACACATTTCTAAGTCAAAACATACAAAATTGCAGCAGAAGTTATTTTCAGATACAAATGAGTCGTTTAAAATATCTAAGACACTTATACAGAGAGAGATAAAATGTATAAAATGAATTTTTGAGTGAAATAAAAGATGTTAACAATAAAACAAAATACAAAAAAAGCTTCATTCCCATTCAGTTCTTATGCACCATGAATAGTGAATGGTGCTCACTACAAGTGTTTTAAGTTGTTGGGGTGGAGCTGCAGCATGTTAAAGTCTCAGTGTTCGGCATGTGTGTGTTCATGTCATTAAACCAAATTCCCCTGAACTCCACCCTGAACGAGGACAAAGACCCCCTGTCCACTCTCTCTCTGCAGCTGAGGGTTTGTGCACTTAAAGTCGCAGAACTTGGTTTATGTGTATCAACCAGTTTAAAAGAACACATTCAGACCATGGCGAGCGGTGTTGAGCTCATCTGACAGGGTTGTGGGGGTACCTCAGACAGTTTTAGACAGCAGTGTACGTTCTGCTTTGTTCAGTTTGGGGAAGGACCACCTGTGTAGAAAGCCAGGGACGAACTGGAGCTCCAACTGCAAGCCAAGCCGGATTTCACCTGAAAGGGCTACAGGGGAATTCATCTGCACGACTTCATAAAAGAAGTGGCTTGAGGATGTAGAGCAGTGGTCGGCAATAGGCGGCCCGCGGGCCAGAACTGGCCCGACAGCAATAATTAATAAACTGATGGCGGCTGATGCTGGCTGATGCTGGCTGAATAGATCTCAGTCATGACAGTAACAGTTACTCACATAATCACTTCCTCTGAAGTGACTGTGCCTCCAAAATAAAAACTTGAGAACGTTTTTTGAAGTAATGCTTCATGTTGAGTTCATTGAGAGCTTTTACTTCTGACGGACACTCGAAAGAGTCTCTGGTTTACTTGACACACCTCTAAAAAAAGCTGTCCGTAATTTCCTCAGGAATATGAAAATTTGTGTCCATAGGTTTATGAAGGCGGATCAAACGCTGGCAGCACATGCTTTATTGCTAGCATGTGAAAAAGTGTCCTTATAAGCTAATTAATTTGTTTAACAAGGGAGAAAAAAAAGTTCACAGGATTTTAGGATCGATCAGAAATCGGCTTGAAAAAAAATTGGCCCAATGTCAGACTTATTTGCCGATCCCTGACGTAACGGCTGCTCACAGGACCAGTTGGTGAACTACTGCAGCTGCAAGCTAACCGTTAACAAGCTTGCAAGTATTCAGATCCTTTACTTAAATAAAAGTACTCATACCACAGTGTGAAATAAATCCACTACTAGTTAAACTCCTGCAGTCAAATGTTCTTGTCAGTGTGCAAACTATACTATAGCTGTCACAACAACTGCGACTGTGTTTGCGACCTGACCTTTCTTTTCTCCATGAGAGAGAAGAATTTAGAAAGTTGAATGGCGCTGCGGAGAGCTCCCAGCTGCAGTCGTGCGTGGGTACTGCTGCATTTTAATGTTGTAGATGTTTAAGGTTAAACTTATTTCAACTCCTTTATATCCTGTTGGGTAGTTTAATCTGCAGCAATGCATTATGGTATATAAGATCATCATAGGTTTGTAGTGTTGCTATTCTGTGGGTAAATCTGCAGTATCACTATGGACTCAAACATCATAGGTTTGTAGTGTCGCTATTCTGTGGAACCACGTATCACTAAAGACTCAAACAGAGTATAGGATTCTAATCTAATCCACATCTCAAATTCAGCAAAGATCTCCTCACTAGCTGTCCGCTCTGTGTGTGCGCTGAAACACCAACCTGATCTTTGTACACAGCCCCGGTTCTGTAAATGGGAAACACTATTCCAGCCATTTCACGTCATCCTTCAGTTTAAAGTTGCAGTACTTGAGTAAATGTACTTAGTTACATTCCATCATTTTGGGAATATGCTAATGTTAGTCTCTCACAATATTTCTGCTCTCCTCTGTGCTGGGATTTTGTTCTCATGTTTGATCATTTCATTTATTCATTAACAACGACAGAGTTATTAAAAAATGATGGTGACACACAGCTAATAAACAACATCTTCTTCCATTTTGGAATTTTAAGCTTTACGTTCCCTCAAAGGTCAGCTTGCTGTTTGTCAAATTTGACGAAACTCAGCAAAAACAGTTGTGGGTCGCGCATTGAGTGACTCTACTCTCCATTGGAATGAATTGATTCTGCAGCAAAATGTTGCCTTTTTAAACGCCGCTGTGAGCAGGCCTTAACGCTCTGGTGGCTGAATGAGAAGAAATCACAGCAGCGAGGTTTCAAAATCATGTGGAAAGCCTGAAACCAGAAAAGTGGAGGCTCCTACAGCAGCAGATTAATGCCCATGGTTTTGAAATCAAATGCTCAACTATCACATACAGGTACGTGCACAGTTGTTTGTCCACATACCTTTAGCCACACACATTACATGACAACAGTTTATACTGACTAAAACTCATTAAGTTCACAACAAGATTTACTCTCTCAGACAGACCTCTTGTTCAGCAGCTGACAGTCAGATTACTGCCCTTTTCAACTCTTTATTACTTTAACCTTCTGCAGTAAAGCTCACTGACCGTAACAATGGTGCAGTTAATGGTGCACTTTTAGCAGCGTGAGCGGGAGTAATGCATGAGGCTCATTTGGTTTACAGCCCAGAAACCTGAGTCCAGCAAAGTCACAGCACCTTGGATGAGTAAATCTTATTGTTTCTTATCTGAGAGTTTTTTCATCCGTTGGCTTAAAATGTGCTAAAAGCCGCATCTGCTGATGAAGACCATGTGATACGGCCGAAGAACAAACAAGTAAGAGGAACAGCTGCCTGCTGCATTAAGAGCGGTGAGACAGGAAAGTTATGGTCAGATAAACAAAGAGTTGAACCTATTAAGCCGAAAGGATCTGCAGATTCAGCCCTTCAGCACTTTGAAGAAGTTGATGTAGATGTTAAGATTTAAAATCTAGTTCAAGATATAAAATGTCCAACAAGTCCTTCAAATGATATAATAAAATGCATTGTTTGTAGCTGCTTTAAAGAGATTTGTCGCTCAATTAACAAAGTCTCCTGATTTCCTCCTCTGTTCCTGATGGACACCAGATAATTTGGGCAGCAGATCAGTGTTGCTTGGACGTTGCTGAAATGGCTGATGCAGTTGTTTGTCTCATAAAACACTTTAATCAATTTGACACAAGTTGAGTGAAATTTCTCATCCATGTTGGCTCACAAAGTTCTCAGTTTGATAGAAAGATCTGTAAACTTGATCTGAAGACCATGTGATGCAGTCAAAGCTGTCTACAACACAGCCAAACATCAAGCAAGTGCAACAACACAAGGAATCTCTGAATTCTCGTGAGAGGCGAGTCAGACTCCTCACTCCAACACCGACTCACGTTTCCACCATCGTCTTCCTGCAACAACTCACCTCTCATGAGATTTCAGAATGAGAACTGTCCTTGAGTGAGACTTCAAGGCAAGGCAAGTTTATTTGTACATCACATTTCAACAAAAATGCTTTACATAAAACATAAAAGCAACAGGGAAATATAAAAATGTTTTGAATGAGTTAAAAAAACACATTAAAATACATTTTTTAAAAGGGTGAAATGGAAAATAAAAACAGGATAAAATAAACTTTAAAAAGTTAAATAGGAAATAAAAACAGGACAGTTAAAGTCACAGTGCAGTGTACGATATTAATCTACAGCCTTACATCCTTAATTTAAAAGCACTGACAGCTTCAGTTTCCTGTTAAAAACAAAGGGGGTCACCAGGGGTCCCTCGTAGGTCTCCTTTCCAGGATGTTGTCAGACAGTCTGAGCCTGTCGCTGGCAACAAGAAGCACTTTTTGTGGACGTAATATTGACGGGCACAATCGCCCAGAAGGAATATGTTGCAGCCCCTTCAGCTGCTGGCTGAAGCTTCTACTGCACGGGTTCAAAACTTTCTGTAGGCCACCTACAAGTTATTTCAACACCAATCAATTTGAAAATAGGGCCCAGGTTTAAAAATACAGAAATTACCATTAAGTAAGATTGTTAATGCTTATAGAGAGTATTTCTACTCTGTGGTAAAAGGTCTGAGTATTTCTTCCACCGATCACAGCTAACAGATTACTTCGGATGTTTAATTTCCTTGATGAATCTTTTTTGAATAGTTTTGTCCTCAATAACCCCGAGAAGCTGTGAGTTTCTGAGATAAACTGTTTGATATGTGGCTCTGCGCCCTGTCGGTCTAATCATCTGTCACTGTAATGAGCCTTTGTACCTCAGAAACCACAGATGTGCTGGTTTGAGAGGCTGTAAAGAAGGCGGGAGCAGTGAGGATGTACTGTTGTAAATCGGTGTCGGTAATAGAGAGATAAGCAGAGATGGATGCAGAGAGAGAGAGAGACGGATGGAGGGGGAATGTGATAATGAGAGTGTAATTAATTCTCGGGGTGAACATGTTGTGAAACTTTCCCCACAGCATGTGGTTCATCTGAACGGAGACCAACCCAACACCCAGGAACTGTTCCTAATTACACTGAAGACTGGATTTACTGATGTAAACAAAGGAAGGGCTTCCTCTGGGACACGTCCCATTCGGCTCTGTCTCTTTGACTTCTACCAGAATGTGTGCGTCCTGTCTCACGTTCACATGCACACTTGTATTCTGGTTTTCGTCATATTTGGGATTCAACACGTGGAACATTTAGAAACCAGTTACTCTCTGTTTACACGATTCTGACAGGCTCTGGTTTCAGATGGTCCGAGTGTCTGTAGGTGTGTCGTTGACTCGTCCAGCAGCTCTGTTGTTTCAAAGCTGACGATGAACTCACTTTACTTTCTGGCTGGATTCAGTCTCTCGTTCTGATCTTCAGTAACGATGACGAGAGAGACAATAAGAATGATCCTCTGCCTCTGGTTCAGGTTTCTCTATTTGTTTCCGTTTGTTTTGGAGGAAACAACAGACGGTAGACGTGATAAAAATAAAAGTACTGAAGGGTTCAATCGTCATTGAATAAATTAATAAAATAAATTAATAAACGTTGCTGGTGGAGAAAGTTCTCAGACCATTTACTGAAGTGAGATTACTAATAACACACTGTGAAAATACTCTACTTAAGTATAAGTATGTGAGTATAATCTGGAAAATGTACTTAAAGCATTAAAGCAGTGAACTGTCCCTGTGCCTGTTGTACTATTACATATTATATCATGAGATTATTATTCCTAATGCATTCAGGTAAAGCAGAATGTTGCTGCTGTAGTTGTTGAGCTGCAGCTCATTCTGAACTGTTTAGCATCAGGCCGCAGCTAATGATTATTTTCTCCAGTAATCGATTGATTGTTTTGGTTTGTAAATATTCTGCAGTCACAGTCAACCAGAGCCCAAAGTGACACCTTCGCAAACACTTGTTGTGTCCACACCTCAACATTATTAACAAACATTACGGTTATTAAAGTTATTCAGAGGAAAAGAAGCAACTCATCACATGTGAGAAGCTGAAACGGTCAAATATTTTTACAGGGAAAAGGACCAATTCAATCTTCAGATAATCCTTATTAATCATTAATCGCGTCAGCCGAGATGTAGCAGAGTAAAAGTACAAAGACTCAATTAAAGTACAGGATTTGTACATAAGAACAGTACTTGGGAACATGTAATTCCACCACTGTCCTTTGCATTACAGCATTTAGACTCCAATCATATTGTTTATTATGGTATTTGTCTTTTACTGACCAGGTTCTTGGTCTGACCTGCAACCAATCAGAGCAATTCATGCAGAGAACGAGTTGTGACAAGGTTTTGTTAGTCACATTGTTTGAAAAAACAGGAAAGACCCAAACAGTTTTTGATCAGCTTGTTCATCTATTCAATTTAATTAAAGTTTATTTATCTGGCCCCAATTCAAAGCAGAAGTTATCTCATTGTACTTTCATAAACTTTGACAAAAATGTTGTGATAATGTAGACACAGAGGCGCAAGGAACTGGACACAAAATGTAGACAACTAGGCTGAGCGGATTCAGTTATTTGTATTTATTAAAGAAGCGAGAACAAAAACTTACAAACAGCAAAATGGCAGTAAGCCCCAAACAGGAAATGATGCTCAAAGACAGGAGGACACAGGCAGAGTAGAAATCACAGAGAGGGCAGGATTACTAAACACAGGTGAGACTGACACAGGCGCAAACGAGCAACCAAGTTCAGACGACAGGACACACCAGGAAGTATCATTTCAAAATAAAACAGGAACTAAGACGACTCAAAAAAACCCAAACTAAATCTGTACGAACTTGTCTAACGTTTCCTGAATCAAACAGTTTTTCAAACCAGTTTTTAGAAGACGGGAAGAAAAAGAAGCCGGTTTGAATGAAGAACAATTTCAACAGCAGCAGATAAAAGGAAACGGGAGTCTTCTCCTTCTTTGGAAAAAAGTTGTGCTCCAACCCACAAACTCCTAGTCAGACCAGAATATCCATATAAGTATTCCAGAGTTAAGCTTGTAGTAAAGTGATGTTAGACTCCTGTTTCTTAAATCTGATGTATTTAACCTTTGAGAATAACATGTCTTATTATCATCTGTTCTGTAGGCACTCAAAAGTGAAGTTGTTGGTGAAAACTTCTCAAAGACGCTCCTCAGTCATCCAATCAAACCCGTCCCATTAGATAACCGGCTGTGATTGACAGGTCAGCTGGAAATCTGCGACCAGACGCATCTGTCAGAGCAGATAAAGCATGAGCTCGCAGATTTGTCTGGTTCCCATGCTCGCTATCTCTCATTCTGAATCACATTTTTATTGCATTTTTTTTGTGTTTTTACATTCATTTAACTGATTTGTGCAATATTATATTGTTATTAAGAACTGAGCTATAGAATTATTATTACAAACTACCTGCCTTTGTATTATGATGAATGTTAATTGTTAAATGAATGCTGTTGGGGTTTTTTTGTTGCAGTTGAGGGGGCACTCGCAATTTTGTTTTATTCATTGTTAAATATATCACAAAAAAGACTTCTAATCTCTTCTAATATATGTAGTACAACATATTAAACTGCTTAATGCATTGGCGTTAGATATGAAGCTTTATCTGAATTAATTAGTATCTAAAGTTAGAAATTATCCTGATTTAGATCCTCCTTTGCCAAACCTGCTTGTTTTCAAGTCACTCACACATTTTGGAAGTTGTGGCTTGCTGTGTTTTGGGGCATGTTATGAAACTGTAGTTAAAGAGGTGGTATTATGCTTTTTGGTTTTTTCCCTCTCCTTTATTGAGTTATATACCTTTGTTGTGCATGTAACAGGTTTGCAAAGTGAAAAAGCCCAAAGTCCAGCCCAAAGGGAGTTCCCATCTCCCACAGAAAACTTATTGTAGGTCCTCTGATTAAAGCTAAATGCGCCTCATATAACGCTCGCCAAGCGGCTACTCTGACACGGCCTCAAAAACAGCGGTGTAAAAACAGCGAGCTGCAGCACACAGCTCTCCTCTCCCTTCCAAACACTAGCTACCCTCCAGGCAGTCAGTGGACATAAAGTTGTTCCTGTGATGTAGAGACAGAGCTCAGTTAAAACTTTATGGATACAGATTAATAACTCACCGCTCTGAAACTCTCGCTCCAGTCCATGTTGCCAAGCTGGTCGGCAACATGTACAGCTGAACCGAAGCTGTTTACGGCTTCTCGCTGACCCGCCCTTCTGATTGGCTAGTAGTCCTTAACTAGGAACTGCGCATGTGCAACTCCCAACAAAGATCATTTAGAGACAAGATGTTCACTCCATAGCTAAATAGGATTTTGAACCTGAAAATGAGCATAATACCACCTCTTTAAAATAACTTCTTTAATCATCTTTTAAAAAATCTCTCGCAGATCATTTCATGATAGTTTTCCCTCCCCTTTGCCCCACAGTCTCTCTCGCGAGATCTGGCAACACTCTTTGGGTCAAATGATCTAATCAAAGTCAACAAGCTGAAGAATCTGGCCAAGAACTCACTACCAAGTTTTAATCCACGACATTTTTCGATAAGAAATGTTGAGACATTTCAGTTGGTCCTCAGAATGAGGTTCAACACTAATAATAGCAGGTTTTTAATCCCAGAGGAGCTGTGAAACAATATTTAGAAATTACAATACAATTAAAAAAAATTTAATAACAAAAATGGAGGTGGGGTGCACTGGGGGCAGCTTGAATTTTGAAATCCCTGACCACGGCCCTGCTGTTTACATCAGTCTGCACTTCGGAGCAGTTTCAGGTTAAAGGTCACCAGATACATGAGTAAAGATGTTTTTTGCAAACTGTTTATTTCTACTTTGTCTAACATTTAGTTTCAGCAACTGTTGTGCCCATAATCAAGGGGAATAGAAACGGGAGAAGGCTGAAGAAGCACACACACACACACACACACACACACACACACACACACACACACACACACACACACACACACACACACACACACACACACACACACACACACACACACACACACACACACACACAGTATCTTCTTAATGCTTTCTAAATGATCTTTTTAACTACATTATCACATGAAATGCAAATTGTTTTAACCAAAGTTATCACATGACATTTTAATACTCTTTTTTAACTAAGTTATCACATAACACTTGAATGAAATTTACTCTAAACATGTCCACTTATTCACTGTCTCAGCCATGATATGAACTACGCCCTTGTAGTGAAAATGACCCACACAGACAAGGATCAGCACAATCTATCTGCATTCCACCTCTTAGCATTACTCGCTGCATAGTTTTAAACAGTGACAAACTTAAAATCCACTCCACATAATAAACATTAACTATTATAAATTAAATTAAATTACATGTCCCAAAAATGGCGGACTTTGGTACTGTAATAAACAAATGAAATTAGCTTTTCAAATGAATTATTTGGTATCAAAATGAGTTAGGATCTATTCTTACCACATAATACACATAATAGGTTACAGTTTCAGGACATAAAGTAAAAGTGTTCACTCCAGTTACTCCAGTTATTCACGTTTGAAATATAAAATGTAATATCAGATTGTCATGAAAGCTGGACTAACTGCTGACAGTAAAGTGTCTTTTGATTTTCACAGGTGTTTCATGGTAAATGTGAGCTTATTATTAGAACAGATGTACTGAACTCTTAAACACAACATTTTATGGGACTGATAATCCCGAGGCAGGAGGAGCAGCGGGAACAACTCTACATCACATATTGAGCAACAGGGGCTGGGGCTGAAAACAACAACCCGGACACTGCAGATCCAGTTCAGGTTCCTTGGATTTCCACTGCAGTGATGCGGGGCAAACTGCCAAACCCGATGGCACAGTCTTGATTTTTACAACTAGGGAAGGTTTTTGTTTTGTTTTGTTGCTGGTTTGGAAAGATCTGGAGGTAAAGCTGCAGATTTCACCGGAGTTTCCCGCAGTTTTGCATAAATTTCACCTGCATGCGTCAGAGCGCAGACTCCTCTCATCTCTGCGTGTAAAAAGCAGCTGCACACACACACTCAGGAGGAGTGAGCTTCTCTCTGCCACACTTCTGTTGCTCTCAAGGGGAGCCAGGGGAGGCTGCAAACATCCACACCGCCTGTTTCGTCTTACCTTTACGTGCGTAATCATTTTGCGCTTCACTTCGCATCCTGATCGCCGGAGAGTTCAGGCTTCCACCGCAACGCACTGAGAAGGTAAAATACTTTTTATTCTTTTTATTAACAAGGAGAAAAACATCTGGAAAGAAATCTTTTAAGGACGTTTCAGACTCTGTTCCCTCTCTTGTTTGACAGGGTGTCCTTGTAAACTTAATATTTGGCACTTTGCCTTTATTGGAAAACCACAGCAGTTGGTGCGTAACAAAGATCACGTCGATTACATCTTAACTAATCACATATCTGAGGACAATAATAAATACTACACAGCCACTTTTATACAAAACAGTTAATTTATGGAAATGGAAGAAACCCTTAAAACAGTAATAACAACAGATAACCAATCACACAATCTTAAAATTAATAATTGATTCGAAAATATATTTTAAAAAATACCCTGTAGTAATAACATCACGGTCACATCAGGAATAAAAAGAACAGTTTTCACAGCTGATGTTTCTGCAGATTCAAGGTTTCTGGGTCCAGATCTACAAAAAGCAGTTTCACCATCTTAAAAAGCAAGGTACTACAGATTTGAGTTAAATAATTTACTCTATAACTAAATATGAGTCAAAGTTACAGTTAAAATGTAGTATTTGCCGATAATCACTGGTTTGACTTTGTTTAACTTACTGAGTGGGCAGAGGGAATAAGTCCTTGTTTTATAGTTGACTTTGGTCTGTGAAGCATAAACCTTAATGACCTGTTTGGCCATAATTCTCACGTTTTAAAGATTTTAACATTATTGCAGGTCTTTTCTAGAGCAGCATAGAGATTGTATGTGATGTTACGCTGTAACATCACATACAATCTCCCTGGAGGGAAAAGGACACTGGGGTTGAGGTCTGGACTCTAAAGCGAGAGCCATGGCAGTCCTCAAACCGGACTTCAGACAGGCCTTGTGTATCTTTCCTGCATGTTTTGGTTCACTGGACGTGTTATAAGAAGAGAGATGACAGATCTACTTGAGAGGAGTTGATCCAGACATCCACACATATTAGACTGTAGGCAGATTTAATTATGCAGTGGCAAAGACATGGGGCCCCTCTTTACTTTATTCTCACTATTTCCCTGATTGAGGATGTTGGGGATACGATTGAATGAAAGTTATCGGTTTAGCGGTCAGTTACCTGGCTGACTGCCTAGAACGTACTTAAGTAGAACTTGTAATCTAGTATTTCTACTTCATGCCACTTGATACTTCCACTCCGCTACATTCATCTGAAACCCATAGCTACTAGTTACTCTTCAGAAAAACATTTTACATAGATTTACAACAACAGAGTGGGTGGTGATGGCGCAATGAATAAGATGCCTGCCTTTGGTGTGAGAGACCCGTGTTCAATCCCCCACTGTGACCCATCCACCAATGTGTCCCTGAGCAAGACATTTAACCCCTAGTTGCTCCAGAGGCGTGCGACCTCTGACATGTAGAGCAATTGTAAGTCGCTTTGGATAAAAGTGTCAGCTAAATTAAAAGTAGACAGAATCAGCTCACCTCAACCTGACAGAACATGTTTGAATCTGTCCAAAAGTAAAATTGTCTTCCTATCAGCACCTTTAAAGCTTGGAAGTCTCCTGGCTAAGAAATAGTGAGCTTTAGAGGTGTGTATTTTGTCACAGATCTGGGATAGCTGTTTTCTCCTGTTTCCGGTCTTTATGCTAAGCTAAGCTAACTAGCTGCTGGTTGTAGCTTCTTATTTACATCATAGCTCATATTATTGTAGGTCCTCTGATTAAAACCATTCATATTTTAATTCTGAGTTACCACGCAGCATCTTCGCCAGTCAGTCTGTCACAGTGAATTTTTGGAATAGTTTATTTTGACATTTTTTGATTTGATTGATTGACTTTTTGGTCTTTTGCAACTTTCCTCCAGTCGTGAGGATGACTGGAGCGGGAAATTGCCTCCGCAGCTGCTCTATAAACTGAGGTTTTTGTTTGCTTTCCTCACTGATCAGCTCGTCGTCACTCGATCATATTTGTAGGAGTTATCATAGTTGTGGTCGACCATATTGTGCAGCAGTGGGCAAGTGATTTAGTGAGTGACTTTCAGACCAACAACCCCTCTCTGTCTGCTGGCTTAGACTCGGCGGCTCCACCCTGACCCCCACCCATTACCCCCACACCCACCCATCCAACACACACACACACACACACACACACACACACACACACAGAGTTTCTTGCAGTGGCCCTTGTCAACCCCCTAGAAGAAGGGGGGGTGTATTCTCTGCAGTGACACACACACACACACACACACACACAGTCAACTTTAAATTGTGTAAATTGCTGGTGATCAGGAAACAACAGGTTAAATGAATGTTTTTTGTGTTGTGTGCAGGAATATGTGGGTTTTCAATGTTAGCCTTATGAATAGAAGTTTCTGTCGTGTTGAGTAATGTGTTTGCCATCTACTGGCTGGAGCTTGAAAGGGAATTTTGCCCTAAATAGCCCGTGTGTGTGTGTGTGTTTGAATGTTTCCACCTCTATTTGTGTTGCAAACTCCTTCCTAAGGACATATTTTCTGAACTTTCCCCTGTTTAGCAGAAATATAAATGAAGCATAAACATTTATTCAAGCTGAAAACATTGACACACTTTGTTCACTGGTCAAACAAATGAAATTCAGATGAGCCACAAAATATGTACTTTTTGCTGCTTGTGAGTGAAGACTCACCTCACGGAACCACATGACTGTGGCGAAGGCATCTGAACATGAGACCATAATGTTCGTCTCCTCACACCAGACAACAACAGTATTCTTAAGGACAGGTTATGACAACACATTCTCACTCCGAACTCGTCACATATGGACACTTGGTTAAGACTCCCTGGTGCCGCTTTTTAACGGCCTTTAGCGTAGTTTTTAGACGTTTAGGGCTCAGCCGTCAAGTTAGCAATAATAAATATGCAACGTCCAGTTATACTTTCAAAATAAAAGTATGTGTTAAGGTTGTGAAACTTTGAATTTGATTAGGTTTAGGCACCAAAAGTACTTGGTAAGGTTTAAAAAAAGATTTAGGTTAAAAGTAACTACGATACGTACGTCAGTTAACTTACATAAGTTATGTTATTGTGTAACTTACGCAACTTATGTAACCTACATAACTTAAATAAAAACATTTAATGTTGACTGTTTTGTCTCACACGGGTACGACCAGTCTCGTGCTTGAAAGTCCTTTTTCTGGCCCAACCACCTCTTTACTACTGTTAAATATCCTACACCTACCTTTACAGGGCTCCCCAGTGTGTTACAAACGGACACCAGTGGGATTTAAACATGCGTCTACATGCGATGACGTGGGAGTGAGAACGGGTTGGGTATGACCAAAAGGAACAAGCGAAAGGAAAAGTGTTTATAGCTCTGCTGAAATGCCAGAATGAAGAGCCAGACGTCATCGAGAGAGTTGAGACACAATGAATCGCACAAGTGAGCAAAATGCTGCACACTTTAATTCTTTCCATGAAGACATTCACAGTGTCATGAACGCTTTCTCACCTCTCCACATTTGACCAATCAAGTTCTGTTGAAGCACAACGACGCCTTTACCTCAACCCAGTTAGGCAGAAATGTCAAATAAATGTTGACTGTGTTGAAAGAGTCCAGAGGACTGACTGATGAGGTAACAGGCTGGCTTCAATCATGCTGCACAAGGAACAGTTTGGCATACCTCAAATTTGTACAAAGTACTTGAGTAAATGGACTTGATATATATCCCCCCCACTGGCTTATTATAGTATATATATCTCGTTTTTTTCCCTTTTCAACCAATTACACTTTTTCTGGGAGATTAATCTCATGTTTTCTGGTCATCACATTAACTCAAATTTGTTTATTTTTGGTCTTTCAGTTAAAGAGTTTTTTCCTCATGTTATATGTTTTTAAAGCAATAAACCCATAAAGGAGTTGACAAAGGATATAACTCTTAAGATTAAAGTATTAGCCTGTTTCATATCTTACTCGGCTGTGACCAGTGCTGAACTTTGACCTTTGGCTTTCACCTCTGACATGGTATAAAGAGACGATAAAACCCTGCGTATACAATTGTCTCCTTTAAAACACAGTGCCACGCTGGGAGGAAGAACCAGATTCATATTTTATTAGTATGGCTCTCCTCATGGTCGAGGCAGGCAGAGAAAGAGCCATTAAATTGCCCTCTCACAGTGGGGAAGGATGGGGTGAGGAGAGAGGTGAGAGGTGGGAGGAGGTGAAGGCTGAGATTATCTGCTCCAAAGTGTTGTATATCCTGCAGAGGAGGACTGTGCTTCACCGTCAGAACTGAGAAGTTCAAAGGTTTTGTAATCAGGACATGCGCTGATCCTCACAATGAATGTGTCTCTGTGATCAAGACAAGGAACCTTAATCATAATGCTGTCTAGGGGATGAACAGAAGTAGGCTTCGTTGCTGTGTTTCGGATAAGGTATAGTAATAAGATTACACAGCAATTAGAAAGTGATGATGCTGTGCAAGCTTCATATTAGCTTTCTTTTCCCAGCACAGTGTCTGTTGTTTAGAAGCTGTGGATTTCTTGTTGTTATAGGTAAAAAAAACAGTAGATTAACAGCAGAGAAAACCCCCCTAAATGACCCAAACTAACCTTAACATGACATTTGATTCCTGGACAACAAGTCCTTAAAACTAAACAAGAAAATACTTGAACTGCTCACCAGAACAACAGATTTTATTCTAATCTGACATTTTTGGAGAAATAAATTGGTTTTCCTATTTGACAACACTAGAATGACCCTATAGAATAAACAGATTTTTAATATTTTAATCTTAAGAATGCACATACAGGACGTTTTATCCAGACGCAGGACCACAGGCTTGGCGTTTATACTGAACAATTTCAGAGTGGCAGTTCAGGGGACTTGGGATCTAACAGAAACATGGAGGCAGACTGTTGACGTCAGCTAGTTTCACTTGTGTGTGCTGCGTTTTTCACAGAAAAACAAAAGAAAATCAAACTGTTGATGAACTCGAGGCTGACAAGAGGGAATCAGCTGATTTATACACTTAATAGTGCGAGCAGTCAGATCGGTCTCATAGTAGCACTTTTCCCATAAAGATTGCACAGGTGTAACAGCAGCCAGCTAGGCTACAGACAGATGCTAGCGCCCATGGGTTTTAGCCTCCTTGTTAGCACATCGAGTTTGAGTCAGGATCGTGCAGGACAACCTCTGGGCCAAATACACAGGTGAATGCTGTGTGACCAAATCATGGAGGAGCGTACGGAGAGCTGAGGTCAATGGTTCAACACTGTAATCACTACACAGGAGGTTTGCTGTAATTAAACTGCATCCTGTGTGTTTCCTATGAATTCATATGGAGTGTTCTGATTGGACGTTACAGGCCTTCGCACTTCTTCCCACTCCTGCTGCCTCACTGGCCACCAAACCTGCCATCACAGACCTACTGAGGACTCTTTGTGGCAGCTACGGTGGTGTGACGGTGACGTAAAATAACTGTGTGTGTTGGTAGGCATGTGGACTGGTTTGAACCCACCACTTTAACCACTGAGGAAAATATATACGCTGTGCAACGAGGAAACTGACTGAGGGCTGTGTCTACAGTAAATACCCCACTCATCACTTCCTACCCCACCCACGTACAAATACATAAGCTCTCACAAGTGTCGGTGCCTGTGTGTTCGGTCTACTTTTCCAGAGCAGGTTGTCCCACAGCCGCTGAGACCTGTTACATCAGGAAGTGAGACGCTGAATATAGCATCTTTCCTGCATCATGACACATCGGATTACCATGGAAAAGCTCTCCGAGGGGAGGAAATACCTGGACACACACTAAACTTCAGTTCAGTTCATTTATTATTATCCCAAGTGGGAAACTTGACTTGCAGTCAGGGCTCAAAACACCACAAATACACAAAAGATACACACACAAAAAAAAAATGTAACCAGTACATACAATACACTATACATAGGCCTACATTAAAAACACAAAACAATCTCTAAATAAGATGTTACCTCAGACGATTTAGCAGGGTTATTGCACAGGGACCAAAGGAGTTTTTACTCCTATTGCACTTTTGCACTCTGAATCTACGACCTGAGGGAAGAGTTAAACTCAGAATTAAGAGGATGGTTTTTGCAGTGTAACGTAGACCTGGACTTATGGAGAACCTGCTGGTCAAAGACAGCAGCCAGGGGAGTCTGTGAGACACCTATAAACTTACCAGCCACCTTCACAATATTGTTGTTTTTGACCCCAATGTTCTGGTTCCCATACCATGCAATCATAGCAAAAGTAAGAACAGATTGAATAAAAGACTTATAAAACAAACACATAATTGTCTTGTCAACATCAAAAACATTTAACTTCCCAAGGAAACACAAATGTTGCTGACACTTCTTACAGATTGCATCAGAATTAGTATCAAATTTCGGGTCACAATCAATGATTTTTCCTAGATATTTATACTATTCTACAACTTCAATACCAGCTCCTTTAACGATGGTCTGAGATGGTGGATTGGATGATTTCCTTCTAAAGTCAATGATCACATCTTTGGTCTTTGTGGCATTTAATTGGAGGAAGGCCTCATCACACCACTTAACAATTTAACAGTTTATGTTCTGTCCTGTGTTTGGCCGGAAGGAGGAGGTTTCTGAGCTCTAAAGAGGGCAGCTTTAACTGAAGAAAATTATTTATTTTTTGCTACTTTAAGTGCCTGCAGACAGAATTTAAACGGCCTGTTTTACAAGAACAAAAGTGGTGAGAGCTTGAATCACTGCAGAGACGCTGGGGGTGACCTCTTATCTGTTTAACAGGAGTATCAGTGTCAGCTGGGTGACCTGAAATGTTCTCCAGAGCTCTGAGTAACAGCAGTCTTGTTTGAGGGAAGACGTCATCCTAGATAGCAGCACATTAAAATGTCTCTGCTGCTATTTACGCCATTAAACTGTCCGACCAGAACCAGACTTGTTCAGAGCGGCGTCAAACGCAGAATTCACATCCGTCCCACAAACATGGGCTTGCCTAACAGTGTTTCTGGGGGTCCGCGTCGACAGCTTATTATTAACTTTCTGAACCTGACAGTCGGACAGCCACGCCCACTTTAGGCTACAATCGGCCAGGTGTGTGGAGGTGTGAAAGTACAGGCAGGATTTGAACTTGTCTCACAAGCTTTTTAAATTCATTACTGCTTCTTTCCGTGGGTGCAACAACATGTAAGCTTTCAAAAAGAGACTGAAAGTGTTGTCTCTCTATAACGGTAGGCTTTTCCAACTAGTTCATTTTAAGTATCATCACGATGTTGATCCAGGTCAGCGCTTCACAAACTTCATCTCACAGTCACAGAGTGCTGCTGGCATTGCTGGAGCTGAGCAAGGTTATTATAGTTTAGCATTTTTCAGTAGTTTTTATTTTTATTTTGTTTAAATTTGTTTTTAAAGTGGGTTTGCTATTTTAGTTTAAATTTTTTGTAAATTCTTTGATTTAAGTTTAGTTTTTATTAGTTTCAGTCTTTTTTGCCGATCTTTCCATACAAGGGGGTGTGGACTAAAAACTGGCACAGCTAAGAAACTGGAAGATAGATTTAATTTCCACTCAAAACTCCAGACTTATGTGGGCCCTAAAAATAAACTGACAAAGATGAAAACTAAAGATATTTTAGTTAGTTTGCAAACAATACATTTTGTCTTTGTTTTTTTGTAAAGCCTCTTTTTTTAAATTTCAGTTAACAGAAATGGTTTTTTACACCTAGTTTTCGTTATATCATTAGTTTTTGTTTACAATAATTACCTTGGATCTGATCTGGTAAATGAACTACACTTTATGCAAAGCGCTTTAAATTCACCCACACACTCATGCACCGATGCCAAGAAACTACCATGCAAGGCACTGACCTAACCAATGAAAGCAAATGGGATTCAGAGGGTTGGAGATTAAACCTCCAGCCCTGCGATTAGTGGACGACTTGCATCATGAAACAAAGTTGGATGCAACTCACAACAAAAGACATTAATTCACCTCCCAAAGTAAACACTGGGTTATTCCACTTCTTGTCCTCATCAGCAGATATAAACCGTCTTTAAAGAGTTATTTAAACACTTCCAAGGAACTGAAGTTGTTTACATGATGTTGAGTACTTTGGATGTGTGCATGTTTAATCTTAAGCAGTGTAGACCTGTGACATTATCGGCCTAACTGATGCAACTAATCCTGGTTATTTATGCGTTCAAGTGCCCGAGGTATGAACCTAAATATGGCAGGTGCAGATCACGAAATTATCAAACAAAACACAAAAAGGTACAAACTGGTGGCAGATAATGTCCAAGAACCAGGGGCTCCAAAACTAAGTAAATATCCAAATTCAGCCCCAGCATTAACACCAAAAATAGATAGGAATATTGTTGAACTAGCAGGTGAAAAAACAAACTCCAAACTCTACAGAAAGCGAACATACAGGCAAGGATTACGGACAGAAGCCCACGACATAAACGATAATGGACTGACAAATACAGAGCAGACAAAATAAATACTAACACACACACAAGCAGAAAGGGAGATAAACACAGGTGAGACACATCAGGTAATCAGGACAGACAGGAAACAAAGCAGGACACAAACAGCAGAGACAGATGATACAAAATAAAACGGGAAACAGCATTGAACCAAACCCTGCCAAAAGCTTGAAACTGCAACAAGCTGTCTGTCCTTTAACTCCGCTCTTTAGTAAATCAGTGGAGCTCAACAACTTATGAGCACTTTCGTTGCTTTGACCTCTGACATAACTGAGACAGAAATATAAGACAGAGCTTGACATCATGCTTGTTCTGTCTTTTTCAACATAAATCAGTGGTAACGTCACTGTGTAATGGGATCCATACGTTTATCTCACCATCTGCTTGGCCCCAAGAGTTGCTGTGGCCCCTCGCGTCACATAAACACCCACTCCGGGGAGGCCCTTCTGGGTTTTTAGTCTCCAGCAGTCAAGTGTCATCAAATTGATGCATCACCTAAATTAAACTTTTTGGGAGATGATAATTAAAACTCCTCAGTCTTTCATCTTTCTTTCTTGTTTTATTAATGAAATGACAGTAAGGCTGCAACTAACGATTTTTGTTATCACTGATTAATCGTTTAATGTTAACGTTGTGAAAGAGCCCACACGCTTCCCACAGAGAAGCTCGGGGTAGCGGCGGTGTGCTGTTCTTTACGGGTGGTCGGGAAGTTAGCTGTTAATGTTTTAAAACGCCTCTCCCTTTATGTCGCTTGTCCAAATTTGTTTCTGTCTGTGGCAACATCTTGCCGTTATTTTGGGGCTAAACTAGGGCAACAGTACAGCTGATGATGCACGCGGCAACTTTTTGAGCAATGTTGCTGGGTAACCTTGCTGGTGGCAAGTCCGACTTTGTTTTGAATGGATAGCAGCGAGGTGGGGCGGTGGGGGTAATTACAGTAGTAATCTTTACACATTACCATTGACGGCAACATAGCCCATCACCACTGCTCTAAAGCCCTTTTTCCACTGCACGGTACCAGCTCCACTCGCCTTCTTTTGGTTTTCCATTGTGGAAAAGTTGGACCTGTACCTGCTACCAGACACTTTTTTTCGTATCGCCTCCGTCGAGGTTCCAAGTGAGCTGAGGCGATACTAAAATGTGACGTGAAAACACAGCAGACTGCTGATTGGTCAGAGAGAATCGTCACTTCTCACTGCATCATCACTGCACACGCCAGACAGAGAGTTTTATATTTTACAATTTTCATCACAAAATCCACTTCTGAGAAGTTTGGAGGTGAGAAATCAGCTGTGTAGATTTCCAATATTGACAGTTTTACGAAAAGTGATGGCGGAACAAAAACGTGGCGTAAGTGGCGGCGGCGGAGGCCTGCGCCAACCCGCGAGAGGAGCCAGCCGCCCGCTCACAGAGCCCTCTGCTCCCGCCGTCACACAGACCGCTGCAGCAACAACGGCAGAGCAAAACACAGCTGGAAGGTTTTCATACCGCTTATCTGTCTTTACATTCTGAGGAATGTTGAAATGTTTTAACTTAAATCAAGAGACAGCTGTATGTGTGTCGCATTGCACCCTACGTCGCGGAAGTTGTGTGTGGCGTTGCTATGACGACCAGCTACATTGAGGGGTGCTATCTCTGTGTAATTTCTGCAATGGAAAACAGAGGACGGCCAAACCGAGTCGAGTAGAGTCGAGGAGCGTTGAGCTGGTACAGGTAATGGAAAAACGGCAGAAAAGTTGCTGCGTGTATCATCAGCTGAGGCTCATTACTGCCCCCAGAGGCCAGAGGGCGGAAAACAAAGCAACTACAGATGGCGAGACCCGAGCTGTGTCTCAATTTGGATACTTCTATTAGTACATCCTGTGTTTTACCATACCTGTCAGTGTAAACGCACTCAAAATAGTAAATGTGAGTATGGAAGGGTGCAAATTGAGACACAGAACAGGTATTGTGGGTGTTTTATCACCTATCAACCACAAGGGCAGCAATGAGGCCTTTCCACATTCGAAAACAAACTTGGAGAAGTGACACAAAGATTTAGAGTTAAGAGTTATAATCACAATATAATCACCTATTTTAGAAAACAGGTAGCGAATGTTACTTATAATTTATAAAAAGTAATTTGACTTTACGTTCATTGTAAGTATTTGTTAACTGATAGATCACCATGCTGCTGCTGGTGTCTGTGATTTCTCTCGGTCAGCTCAACTGCACTTTGGATCAGGTCTAATTATCTGCAGGTCTGACCTCATCGGGCCTTTGATCCCTTTCCGATCACGTATCTCTTTTCTTAAAAGTTGTCCAACATGTTTTACCCCTGTTGCACAGATCTTTTCACTGTAATATAATTCTGCCGTGTCTTCTGTCTACGTAAACATCCCCTTGGGTCTCTATCAGACCTTAAGGCTTTTGGTGTTCATGGTTCATTTATCTCTCCTACTGAAGGAGGTTTTGTGAGGGTCAAGTGAACACCCCGTCCCTTTGCACGTCTTCACAAATAACCATAAACGACAGCTTCAGACCAGTGGTATACCTCCAACGTGAAGCGAAGACGTCTCACTGCACAGATGACATTTGATTCTCCTTCTGTATGGAACATTTGTTAATTCAGTTGCAAAATAGCAATAATAATGAAACTGTGTTAGCTTGTGGACTAAAAGGCTTTAGCTACTGTTACAAGAGTTTATACTGTGGTGAAGGGCTGTGCGATGTGGAATTCAAAATTCATATCCCGATATAGGACATTTCATATCCCAATAACGATCCCGATATATAACCTTTTTTGTAAATTCAATGAAATATGGCATTTCCAACTGGAACTCGGGATATTTCTCTGCATTATAAAGGGAGAAATCGAATTTCAGTTTTATAATCTGTCAAATATAACTCTTCTGAATGAAATTAAGTCATTTTGAAGCAGAATCTACCTTTCAGTCAATAAGTGGCAACAGGTAAAACAGACTGGATTGGTTGGTACACAGCAAGTTAAATGATGTAGAGTCATATGGATAATTGCAAAAGAGATCATGTCTTTATTTTATATATAACTCAGCAGTAAATCATGTTAATTATAGGCTACAGTCTGTTTACCAAATATAAACAAGGATATTAGACGTAGGCCTGTCAAACACATAATCTATCGGCAACAACAGGCTTCAGTTATTGCCTATAATCAGGTAAATGTCCGGCCTGGTTACGCTTTAAACTGCAAACACTGATTTGGCCACAATTGTGATTATTCCGTTAAAAGAAACATTCAAGACATAACTTGCTGTTACGACGGACATAAAGTGAAGTTTATTTGCACGTTATGTCTGTTTGATCCAGATTCAGCTGTAAAGAGACTGCACGATAAGTTACATGCTGCGCGCGCTTCCGTGGACGGAAATCACTTTTCGGCACCATACACCTGTATGCTCTACTTTCCAGTCTAAAATCTGATTTCAGGTCTGTTAACACCTTACACAGTCTGGTCACCCTAACATTTGATAGATGTCGAAGTCCAACGTAAAGCTAACTTCACCGCAGTGCAAAGCGCCGTTCCCTCACCAAAATTTCACGGTAAAGTGTGGAATTTGCGACACAACGATAGAGCATAATTGTAAACGATAGATGTTTTTCTTTCATCAAACGATAGATATTGCACAGCCCTACTGTGATGGTATGTTATGCATAACATTAGCCGCACTGTAAGTTTATGACAAATGTTAACTGCAGGTCTGAAGCTTCAGTTAAGACCAAAAAATATGAAAATTAAGTGAGCAAGTGGAAGATAAATAAGGTAAATGTAACTAGAGAATGCAGTTTCTGAAGAAACGGGTGGCCGGATGCTGAAAAGATGAGACTGAACTGTGGTGCTTGATGCAGAGGTGGAGGAAGATTTCAGATCCAGTACTTAAGAAACAGATGCTCTGTTGTGGATCTACGCTGTCCAGAATTTACAGAGGATGTAGCGCAACTAAATACTGAGGGTGAGTTAGTAGGTACCTAGGACGATGTCACCCCTCTTAATCCCAGATTTAACGCTCTGATTGGTTGACTGCTTTCAGTGAACACAACACGAAACCTACTTGAAGCACTGAACATATCAGCGATCCAGAGGTCTGGAACCAGGCTAGGCCGGTGCAGGTGGAGTCAAGGGGTGTTGTACATGTGTGTGTGTTTTCTTGGCATATGTTACAGAAAACAACAAATCAGAGCAGGTGTGTCCCTTCACTGGCACAGCTGATTCATTTTCAGAGGAGAACTGCCAGCATTAATGCGTCATATCACAAGCACTCTTTATCTCAAGATGATTTCCATGGAGCATGACAGTGTCTTCAACATGATAGAACACCTTGTAGATCTACTGGGAAAGAAAGAGGTGCAGCTGTGTAGTTGGGCAATAAGCAGGACCTTCATGAAGAAATCCAACTGTTGTAGAGGGGAAAGAGACATTTAAAAGAGCCCCTGAGGTTCAGTGTTATATTTTCAGTCAGTGGATCACTAAAATCAAAGTGGTGGTCAGACAGACATCGGCATCCATACTGTCATTGTGCCGCTAGCATGGCTAAAAACAAAAAGGTCAAAATCAATGCAGCAGAGGTTGAGACATCCTCACTTTGAATCCCTGGGCAGTGTCAAGCTCTCAAAACACTCCTACACCTCCCATAATGCAACTCAAGAGCACTTTTTAAATTTGCAGTTGAGTTAATCCTGACGACATCATCAGGTTCATTCGACAAAATTTAGATAAGTTGGAGTTATTTTGCAGAATGTGATCCGTCCATTAAATGTCTGAACTGGGTAAAAGTGTTTATCATTTGGAGAAGAGGTTAGAGGTCGTATAAACATGGAAGACATTACTGTGCAGAATTGCTGTTCTGCTGTTAACAGAAACTTTAGAGACTAGAGAGTACAACCAAACAAGGCATGGAAACTTTCTGTGCGTGTGCCAGCTGTACTTCTGCGTGACTTTTTAACTCAAGAGGTTTGTTTTATCCTCGTAATTGTGAATGTGTGATGTGTAAAGTTTATGTAGAGGGCTTTACACTTAGACACTTCCACCCAAGCTCAAGTATTTATGTTTGAGGATTTGACCTTGTTGTTAGAGGTCTATCCAACAACATGTGCATTTCTAGTGTGGTAAAATAAATGTGGATCCTACTCAATGACTTATTAAGCTGTGCAAGCAGCAGTATGAAAGTAAATGTTCAAAGGGTTACAAACCCCATAAAGACAATAGTTGTCCATCCAGTTTATTTCACCTTAAAGTTGAGGCAGTTTTGATTTGTTTGACTCTTGTGGCTGTTATTCTTGTTTCCTGCCAAAACATGATTTCACAAAGCCTTATCCTCGTGTGCAAACATGATCACATTCATAGTTATTCTGGAATAGTGTTGCTGTGAATCATGCATTTTATTAAAAATGAATATTAGTGCTGGGCAGCGATTAAAAAATGTAATCAATGGAATAGTTATGCGCAAAATTGAATAATGAATTCTAAAGTAGTGTATCCTGCACTTTTAATTAAAATGTACTGCTGTGTACACAAAAGTGCAAAAACATGTGGTTTGTAAACACTTTAAAAAATAAGGTGCTTTTTACCAGCAGTATTCCCTTTATACGGCGGCAATAAAATATTTCTTGGAAATCTTAAGTTACCATCAGAGTCCAGCATTTTTCTGTTATCAGGGAGCACCATAAACAGTGTATGCTCAGTATAAGTGAAGTGGTCGTTAAACTGTCGTGGTTTTGCTCGCCTCGCGCCTGCCCGCTACTGAAGCTGAATTTACTTGGACTTTTTGTACGCGACACATAGCACAAATCATTGGAAGAGAGACTGATCCCGAGACTTGTCTTGCTTTTGTTTATCTACTTCTCCCACACGCTGCGTCCAGCGCGCTCTGCTTGTTTGGGTGGCTGATTTGCAGGCTGATCAACATCCTGCCCCTCCTGTGACCCATGGTTTGACTGTAGGTGTGTTCAGGGCCAGTGAGCAACGGACTTTCAAAATAATAATTATTGTAATAATAATAATAATAACTGTGTTAACGTACAATACAATAATGTATAATAAATCGTGTTAATTAATTGCCCTAATGAATATAAATTAACAAACTTTTACTTCACTTGCTTGTGGGTGCAAGCTTCCTCGGTCGCCATTTTCACAAGTTGAGAAGTATTCAGCGTTTCACACTTCGGACGGAGTACATCTGGGTACTCATTATGCACGGCGTTTTACCATTATTGTGAGTGTGAATGTGGAAGAACGCAAATTGATACAGCTTTAGATGCAGCGATGCTAAATGCTAACATTTATGCTGATGTTGTTCGGTAGGTATAATGTTTAGCATCTTACTGTAGCGTGTTAGCATGCAAACATTAGCTAAGGTGTCGCTAGATGAAAAGTCAAGTCAAAGTCAGTAAGTTTCATCTACGGGGGAATATACAAAGTTTCATGATAATCTTTCCATCAGTTACTGAGATATTTCAGTCTGGACCAAAAAGGTGGTCCGAGCAAGCGACTGCTAACGCGGCTACACAGAAGCAGCGAGTCCTCAGTTTATTGACTGACTATTCAAAATAAAGCTCTTTCACCACAGTACTGATGTGTGTATGAGTGCATGTGCTTGTGTTGGCATGTTCACAGTTACAATCACTTTCTTGGCATCCTGCAGTGACTCCAGGGACTGGGAGGAGTCGCACTGTTCTCTCTGGGACAAAAGGTCGCTGCAACAAATCTCCATCTTAACCAGTCACTGATCTCAACCCATGCCTTCAGTTGTTTGTTTGTTTTTTTACTGTTTTTTTGTTTACTTTTGTTTAAAGTCTGCAAGGCTGAAAATGAAATACTACAGCAGAGGGCTTGTTAAGATGGATGTTATTTTCAATGTTCATGCAAGTTAACACATCTCAGTACTGGAAAAGTGATACAATTTAAAATAATATTTCTTAGAACATTTATTAAGAAAGTAATAAAATCGTTTCTGTTGCAAGTCAACTTGTTATTTAAATGTTTCAGTGCAGTGATTTGCTAACATTAGTTTGTTAAAGGATACTTTAAAAGGATTGAAACAGCTGGTGGCAGTAATGTGCCTTAACAGTGGGCTTAAAGTTGTTTTCCGGCTTTATTTTAAACAGGATTTAACACAAATAGAACAGAGGATATTGTTGGCACATCTGAGACATAGTGATTCTGAAATGTTTGATTTAAGCCTCTTACCACCTTGAGTGTCAGAAGCTTTAGAATTATTGTTTTTTTGTTACTCGCCTACTTGCTGATACATTTTAACACCCGGTCAGTCGCAGCATGTAGCGTTACAGCTGACCCAGGTTGGTCAGTTTTTGTGTCATAGTTGTGTCACAATATAAATACATTAAAAATCAGCCTCCACATCAATTTGTATTACTTTCCCCCTAAGCGCGACTATCTGAGTGCTTCTTCCACTACTTTTAAAATAAAAATAAAGATATCACCGTTCTGTAACTTAAAAATACCAAATTATAACTGTATCTAAATTTTGTGACCTCTTTGCGGTCCAAAGATCGTTGAGGAAACCCAGAATGAAACACGTTCCTTCCCCCAGAGAGCCTCACACGTTCCACTGGATCAGACAAATGAGAGGAACCGTCACCATGCTGTTTGAGGACAGATAGGTGACTTACTCACGCTCACGCACCTGGCCTATAAAGACTTGGCCTTGTTTACCCTCCACGCAGATGGAAGCTGAGGAATGCTGTCACTCTGAAGGACACATTTACAAACTGGCTGTTAAGAGATCGCACGCACACTGATGATGCCTTTGACATGTGGAAGTACACCGTCGTAAACAGCTGAGTGTGTTAACACAGCTAACATGTACTAATGGTGCTAATCAGTGGTGGAGGTGTAATATCTAATGATATAGTATAGTAGTATTATTATATACTGTAAACCAGAGCTGTACCCATTTTTAGCTAATTGTACTGTAGTATTGTGGTATATGTATTTTATGTGTAGTGTATTTTGGTTTTATGATACTGAAAGCTGTGTATTTTAATCACACTGTACATGTAAAAGCCCAATCAGGGACAAGAGTGGAAAATTAAAAATAGCTGTAGACTCTCTGTGCAGCACATCAGTTTCATGCTCTCCATAGGAACTATCTTGTTCTATCTAACACTTGTTACTCATGTATTAATGTTTAAGCAGGATTGAGGTGAGAGTTGGTTTAGGTGGAGTTCATATTTTATTATTTTTAATATGAATTAATCCGCTGGTTTAATCGATTTATTGTGTAGGAAAATAGTGAGAAATGTTGTCTTAACTAATTAGAGTCCAAAGTGACATCTTCAAATATCCAAATCCCAAAATGATTCAGTTTGCTGTGATTTGGCAGTAACGGAGCTTGAAACTGCATCATTTCTGCTGCTGCAGAGTCTCAGCCTCGTCCACCTCCCTCTCTGCTTTTTCTCTTGCTGTATCTTCATCTCCCTCCGTCTCCTCTCTATTCTCATTTCACACGTCACCTGCTCTCCTCGTGTTCTGCAGAGAACAGCCTGACTCAAAGTTTTTACCCTTTTTAAAAAGACATATCACATCTTTCCCCACACGCTCCCCACGCTTCACCTAGTTAACGGTGCAACCCCCACCCCCCTGTCGTCCTGTCCCGGTAATGAATATTTTCAGGCAGGGAGGGGTAATAAGTGATGTGTGTGTAACTGGCACAGTGTGTGTGTGTGTGTGTGTGTGTGTGTGTGTGTGCTGCAGAGTTATTCTGCTGACTGCAGGAGCTCCACCTGGCAAGGGGACCAGCACATCAGCAATTTGGGATGGAGTGACTGGAGATAAGGATGTGGAGGAGGGGGGGGGATCAATCAGAATACCCCCTCAAACACTTATACAGTCCACGAACTCACACAGACACTGTGTGGAAGTCCAGGGCTGCCAATATTTAAATTACATCATGTAATAAAATCAATTGACAGAACAATTTATCTGCAACAATTTTAACATTTTCTCACGCGAACTCGTCGCATATGGACGCTTGGTCAAGAACCCATGGCGTTGCTTTTTAACGCCCCGGTTAACCCTTTCGTTTTTGGACATTTAGGGCCGGATTTACTAACATCCTGATTAAAGAGTGTGCGTTCTAAAATATTACACGTGCAATTGTCGTACCTGTTATGGGTGATCAATAAGAATTATTGCATATATGACAACGGGTGCAAACACAACAGAGGTGGCCGTATTTAAATGAGAAATGAAAAACTGCTTTGTGAAACCCCAGCAGAAACAGATACAGTGTGCTGGAACGACCCAGACATGAGGAAATGCCAGCAGATCGTGCTTCATCCAGCCAGAGGGAACAATCATCGACCATCCACACCGTGCCCGGTCGCTCCGAGATCTCCTGGCCCTGTACGCCCCAACGCCACATTCCCTCTCCGAGACCTACAATGGGTTGTGTCGCTTTTACGACTGGCGCGCTATGAACAGTTGGTGATCGTTCCCTCTGGCTGAATGAATTTTATGCACCACTGCAGCTGGGGGCTCTCCGCAGCACCACGCAACTTTCTAAATTCTTCCATCTCATGAAGAAAAGAAGTCAGGTTGAAACGAAATTTGCTTTATTGGCATGAATGTTAAAACAACAGTATCACCAAAGCTAAAGGAAAATACAAAAAAACCCTCAATTCATATAGTTCATCGAATAAATAAAATTTAAGAATTCTATTTCAATACATTGGATATAAAATAATATTATCTAATATTGTTAATTTCTCTACGTCTTCTATCATTACAGCTGTGTCTCCTTCTCTCAACGATAACAGCAGCCATCTCTGCACAACACTTGGCGGTTTGCACCTTCCTCTCAAACTTATTAAATACAGAAGCTGTTGCACTCACATTAAATTGCGTTTAGACTTGTTAGATCACATTGCGTGAAGTAAATAAATGTATTTGCATGTTACCCTCCCATTACTTTGCACAATAAAATTGAAACGCCCCAAATTGCATATTCACTAAGGCAAAAGTAGTAAATGAACAACAGGTGCTATCTTGCACTTTTGAAAGACGTCATTCTGCGTGCACACTGTTAGCAGATCAGCTTACGTGTTAATTTGCTGGTGATATCAACTTTGCACACGTTTTTACTCGCACAAACCTTTAGTGAATCTGGCCCATTGACGTGTTTATTATTGCTAACTTGACCGCGACCCGTCAAATTTGCAATAATAAATATGAAACAATCTGGTTAGACTTTCAAAATAAAACTAGCGGCTGACGTTGTGAAACGTTGCAATTTGGATAGGTTTAGGAGAAGATCGTGGCTTGGGTTAAAATAAATTGCTTATGTGACCTAAGTTACTTATGTTAAGTAACGTAACTTACGTACCTTCACTAAAAATAATCAGAGTTGACTTTTTGTTTCACTCGGTTCAGACCAGTCTCCTAGGTGAAAGTCCACTTTCTGGCAAATCCAACCACCTCCTTGCTCTGACTTTTCCGTTGTTTATATACTACACTTACTTTCAGCGTTCATAAAGTACTCTATAAGGCTCCCCCAAAGCGTTACAAATTGATGCCAAGGGGTCTTGACCATGTGTCCATATGTGACGACTTGGGAGTGAGTTAGCAATTTTGATAATCAGTTAATCGCTTCAGTAATTTATTTCACAGTTCGGCATTTCAGGATTATTTTGTTTTAATGTGTAATTTGGCATTTTGATAGTAAAAGCAGCAACAGTGTTTAATTGATTCAAATTAATTAGTTCCTCACCCAGCTGTTCTCCTACACAGCCGTTTCTGTTATTGATCGTAACAGCCTACCTACCTCCATATTGAATTTATCATCATTAGCACCTGTTTGGTGTATTTGTTTAATGATACACCTGATATGCCTACAAAATCCCTGACTTTGTGCAAGTGTACCTAGAAGAATTTATGCTGTTCTGATGGCAAAGGTTGGTCACACCAAATATTAATTTAGATTAAAATTTTCTTCTGTTCACTCACTTTGCATTTTGTTAATTGATAAATATAATCTATGAAACTTTTGAAAGCATTCTTACTTAACTTTTTTTTTCCACACCTGGCTAAAACCATTTGCACAGTACTGTGGTTCTAAATTTATGGAGAATAAAGTTTCCAATAATACATAAATAATGAATTCTTATTTACTTTCTAGGTTTAAATGAATGTGTTCTTTCATGACAGTCCTATTTTCCCAATAATCAGTAGCAAATATACGATAATCATTCAAAGCGGGTGCTTTCGGACAGTCTTTCCAAAAGACAATCACTCTGTTTTCTGTATGAAAAGTGAACAAGAGAGGTTATAAACCTTTGTCTACTCTCTCAAACTTTTCATGTTCATGACAAAAATATTTAAGTTGATTTGGTGATTTCAATTTAATATTGGCAGCACTGGACTTCCATAACACACATCCCTGCGTGAAGTGAAGGGGTGAATCCCTCTCTGTTTAAGATGAGTGTGTAGAGGGTGAGCTGCAGTGGTTGTGTGAATGAAGCCTGAGGTGTGGGGGTGATGCTGCACTGTGGCACACTCTGAAGTTGTGGACTGTTTAAGTGTCACCGGGACATGTTGGATGGCAGGGGACTATTTACTGCACAGTATGTACCGTGTGCTTACATTTATGCTGTGTCCAGGTTGTGCTGTGCTTACTGCTGTTGTGTGTAATCCATCTGTGGTGTGAAGCTTCTAGTGGGATGATCAAGTGATGTTTGCAACATGTTTTTGCATTTCCTGTTCAAGAATGAGATTTTTAATTTGTGCGTTTGTCTGATGAGCTCAGTGACGAGGATGCAGTCTGTTCCGCACTCCCGGAGTAATTACAGAGCTTTGGGGGGAGAGACAGCACTGCAGATAGAAACACACCATGTTCTGCACTGAGCTGCATGTCGAACATGCTTGTATATGAATGACTTTCTGTTCTCTATATGTTGCATGTGATACAACTGCAGGAAAGCACTTTGCTTAGCCTTATCTTACTGTACATACTGTAACCCCTCCCTCCCCTCTCTCTGCAGTGATCCGACCCCCAGTTTGGTGAGTGAAGATGATTCCTGTGCTGATCTGCGCTCTGATCTCACTGAGTGTAGCAGACAACGACTTAAACACCCTGTACCCTGAACTGGAGCTCTCGAGAACCATCTATGTCGTAGGTGAGAGTAATTGTGTGTGTGTGTCACTGTGTTTCTTTGGGGCAATGTCATTCATAATCAAGAGGGACCTTTTCCAGTGTCCTTTTCTGAGTTTCGTTCACGACACTCACTCTCTGCAGTGTCATTGGTTTCCTCAGCTTATCAGGACGTCCTGCCGCTGTGGCTCAGTGATAACGCTGCTATGTGGGGATTACTGGCACAGTGAGATAGAGTTATCTCGTCAGGCTATCAGCACTTACACATGAAAACTTTGGTTATGTTAAGATTTCACACATTGTAAGAGAAATACATCTGTGGTACAGAGAATGGTGATGTGTCCAGCTGAGATCTGGTATTTTACCGCTTAAAGTTAAAACTGGACAGTTTGTCAGTTGGAAAAGAACAAAAGTTAATTTGTTCAATCTCAATAATGCAGAATAGTTTCATTTATTCAACCTATTTTTTCTTTTGTTCTTTCGGTCCAGTACCTTCAGTAATATAAGAACATAAAATTATTTTGTAAATATAGACAATGCTAATTGGCTGTAAATAAAACGGATAACTAAACACTAATGACTAACTATTAATTAACTAATAGCTAATATCCAATAAACTTAAAACAAAGAAATAACTAACAAATTGAAATGAAACAGTTAACAACAAAGAACAAACAAAAAAACTAATAGCAAACTAACAAATACATAATAACTGACAACAAACTAGCTAATTAACAATAATAATAATACATAAATCATTAAAAAAAAATAAAAATAAAATATAAGTCACTCAACCACTAACTTATATCCAATAACTAACTACTAATTTATTAAAAAACAAAGTGTGTGCCAGTGCTATAATGACTTGCAGCTCCAGTGAGAAACCGATATGAAAGAATATGAATCACTGAATGTTTACAGTGTAAATACAGTATGAGAAACAGGAACTGAACTGATAAAAGATGTCAGCTCTCCCTTTAACATCTCCACAGTACAGAACATAGGATCAATAAGTCATCAGCTGTTTGACTAACACACATGCCTATGCAGCAAAGAGAAACCCTGCGGTGGTCAGACAGCGTTGAGGTGAGAGGAGGCAGCTGATCTGAAAGCCCTGTTGGTGCTGAAGGTCACAGCGGCCGATGAATCACATGCACATTTAAATGCTCTGTGTAACGGTGTGTATTTTCATGTTTAGACTCAAACACACGTCTGTTTATCAGCTGTTCTGTTAGCGGGTTGACGGGCAAAAGCACATTATTTAATGGTTCCAGTGAAGAATACAGTTATGGATTTATTTCACCTTAGAAAGGCTGCACAGATCCAATGCCAAGGATGAGGAAATGGTGCTGAGAACATTTTCTTATTTGCTTTTGCTCTGAAACTGAGGTAAGGAGGTAGATATCAATCTCATGTCTGTGAATTAAAGGTTGATTGTGGTCTTTTAAAATGTTGACTTTAAATGACTAGAAGTTACAAAAGTTTTTGAATCCATGCAGGAGATGCTTCAGCTGGCAGCAACATATTCCTTCATTCCCAAAAAGTGCTTCTTTTAGCCACCGACATGCTCAGTCTGTCACACCAGGTGTCTGACAACATCATGGTGACCCCCTTTGTTTTTAACAGGAAGCTGAAGTCTCGCTCTGAAATCTCGTGAGAGGCGAGTTGTTGCAAGAAGACACCGGTAGAAACGTGAGTCAGAGTTGGAGAGAGGAGTTTGTTGTCTTGGAGTAACGTCAGGAAATAAAGTCTTGCTAGCAGCTCCCTTACGTACAAAACAAACTCCTCTCCCTCGTTTCCACCATCATCTTCCTGCAACAACTCGCCTCTCATGAGATTTCAGAGCGAGAACTGTCCATGAGCCAAGGGGGTCACCGGGAGTCCCTTATAGGGATCCTTTGCGATCCTATGGCTTTTCAATTAGTGCAGTCAACATTTTATTGTGTCAAATACTTTTTTGCTAAAGTAATATGGTGAACATTATAAACATTAATGATGTAGTACAGCCTCACAGAGCTGCTAGTGTGGCTACAGACTCTTAGTCTTTTTCTTGTGTTGCTGTGTTGCAGAGAATGGCCCTCAACTCTCAGTGGTGGCAGAACAATCAAAGGTGGTGTCCCGGCGGGGGGGGAACGCTACTTTACCATGCAAGATCCAAAGGGACCAGTCGCTGGCACCCAGTCGGAAGATGAGGATCAAGTGGACCAAGCTGACCTCAGACTACCTGAAAGAGGTCACTATAAATCTGTGTTTTTGGTTTTAACTGCAAACTTGATTGACTGATTAAAGGTCACCTTTTACAGGTATCCTGTAGAGTTTTGACCACTAGTATACATTTTGATAATTGGCTCTTCATTTTTTGGGGGTCTGTTAACATGCACACAAGGAAGCACACACACCTACAGTACATATACAACCCATGCGCACTCCCAAGTTGTCACATATGGACTCGTTGAACGTTGGCGTCTGTTTGTAACGCACTGGGAAGCCCTGTAGCATAATTTATGAACGGTAAAAGCTGTTGTAAGATATGAACAACAGAAAAGTCTGAGTAAAGGGAGTGATTTAGGTGGATGGGCGAGCCAAAAAGTGATCTTTCACCCTGGAGTTTGTTTCCCGCGTGAAACAAAAAGTCAACATTGACTGATGTAAATTAAGTCACGTAAGTAACATACAGCGTCGTCAAAATTGTTGGTACCGTTAAAGAAAGAAAAGCCCACAATGTTCCCCGAAATAACTTGAAACTGGTACCCTGAACCTAAGATTTTTGTTGCGTAACCTTTTGAGGCAGCACCCGCAATCAAGAAATTTCTGTAACTCTCAATAAGACTTCTGCACTTGTCAACAGGTATTTTGGCCCAGTCCTCATAAGCAAACTGCTCCAGCTGTTTGAGGTTGGGAGTGAGAATGTGTTGACATATACACACTCCTGCTGACTGTAATAAACAGGTAAAAAGAAGAGAAGAAGAAGAGTTCTAGGAAGTGTAAACAATGCAGGCTCTTCCTTAATCTTCTGTTTGGGAGGGAAATTAACTCAAATTTATTTAATACATTCCAGGTTGTTATAGATTGATGGATGGATGGAAGATTTCTAAGACAATAAAAAACACTCACCCCCTTTGCCTTTGTTGTACAATCTTAAATCACATGTGAAAAGTATGAAGGATAGTTTCATATCTCGATCCTTCTCCTTCTTGCTTTAGGTGGATGTTTTTGTAGCAATGGATCATCACAAAAGGAGTTACGGCAGTTTCCACGGACGTGTCCACCTACAAGGCTCCTCTCCTCTGGATGCTCCCTGGTCATCACAGAAATCACCCTGGAGGATTATGGGAAATATAAATGTGAAGTTATTGATGGGCTTGAAGACGGAACAGTGGTGGTGTCTCTTGACCTTGAAGGTATACCAGTTGGGTGAGCTACCTCTTTAAAATAGGAAAGAATGAGGCGTTGTTCTCTAAAAATAAAATGTCTATTAAATGTCATTGGACTGTAACAGGCCGCAGTCGGATTAAATTTAGCACAGTGAGCAGCGACTGCTCGGGGGAAAGTCAGGAGCAAGTGTGTTGTGTAAGCATAGTGTACATCAGTGTCAGAGCAGCTTCGGAGAAGCCAGAGATATCATGCCTGAAGGGAAACAGCTGTGCTTACGCAGCAAGACCTGCTTTCACTTTCAGTCATTAGGTTAAATAATTGGAGTGAATACAGAGCCCAGGGGATGGATCCTAGTTTTGTCGGCTAACTGCAGGTTATCCGTCATATGTTTTCCCACCTCTCCATGTAGGTGTTATCTTCCCCTACTACCCGCGCCTGGGTCGTTACAACCTCAATTTCTACAACGCTGAGAAGGCATGTCGTGACCAGGACGCCATCATAGCGTCCTTTGACCAGCTGTATGATGCGTGGCGAGGAGGGATGGACTGGTGCAACGCTGGCTGGCTGAGTGACGGCACGGTCCAGTATCCCATCACCACCCCCAGAGAACCCTGCGGAGGCAAGAACACAGTGCCGGGCATTCGCAACTATGGCCTGAGAGACAAAGAGAAGAACCAGTACGATGTGTTCTGCTTCACCTCCCACTACAAAGGTGAAGGACGTTATACCCTTTACGTTTGTGTTTACATTTATTTGACCACATTGCTCCTAAAGAAAACAGTCCAGGAAAATGTTGTGGCATACAGCTGCTCAGTGACTTTGCCATGAGGATCTTAAATGCTAAATGCTAATGTGAGCATGCTAAAATTAACAATATTAATATAGTCTACTATCTTAGCTTAGCATGTTAGCATGCTAACATTTGCTAATTAGCACTAAACACAAAGTACAATACTGATGATGGTGCAAGATGAAAAGTCAGAGGATCACCAAATTTATTACAATTCATCCTGAGGAGAACATGAATGACTTCAAATGTGAAGTTCATGGTGGAGATAAATAAAGGAGGGATTCTGGGTACATCTTTGCCTTCTTTCAAGGTGTGTGATAGTTGCGGCCTTTTAATGCCAGATTTTTAGCCAACTTTTCAAAAAAATTGTAATGAAAGTTCTGATGTTTTGGTAGCATTTTTGTGATGAAATTGTAGGAATAAGGTAAAACTGCAAAGGTGATTTTTTAAACTTTAGAATTACAGTTGAATCACTAAACAGTCCCTCCATGATTTTGCGGGCCTAAAGCCTAGTTCACACTACACGATTTTTAGCCTGATTTGCCGCTCGCGAGCTCGGCAACCATCAGGCTGAGATCGATTAAATCAGCGGTCGATTGGCTGTTGCCAGACGTTATGTGTGAACTACTCAACGACGCATCAAAACGGCTTCCCGACACATTTCTGACACATCGCCGACATCTGCCAGATACCTAGCACGAGGAGTCGGCCGACTTGACATCCAGCCAATGAGAGCACGCAGCTACTTTTTCACCGCAAAACACTTTTTACTCCCCTCCAGCTCTCTCTGTAGCTCAGATGATCCCTGCTACCTGCGTGTGCTAATCCAATCACCCAGATTCTTTGTCTTGTGTAGGATCGCTCATTTCCTGTTTCACATTTCACATGTGTTTTGTTTACTAAACGTGGTTTGGAAACCAGCTGGGGTGACACAGCCGCTGTCAGTTCGTGTAGTGTGTGACCCCCTGTCAGTCACGCCACAACGACTTGAAGAAGGCAAGTAGCTTACCTTGATTCTTTCAGCGCTTGCAATTGACCGGGATGCAACAGCTTGTGTCACAGTGATTTGTCTCGTCTGATGTCCTCCATGCGTTTCTGGCATAGTGTTCATTAATAGACGATTTACTTTTGCTTGTTCTATGAAGCACTTTCACGTCACAGGGTGTAATGAACACTGCCTTATTGGCTCTTTAGACATTTATTTGCAAACCGGTTGTGTGTTTATATCTGCATGTCTTTGTCCTTATCAGCCTTTGTGTTTTTCTTCCCAGGTCGGTTCTACTACCTGATCCACCCCTCTAAGTTAACATATAACGAGGCGGTCGAGGCGTGTGAAAAAGACGGTGCTCAAATTGCCAAGGTCGGCCAGATGTACGTCGCCTGGAAGCTGTTGGGCTTTGACCGCTGCGACGCCGGCTGGTTGGCTGACGGCAGCGTCCGCTATCCCATCTCCCGCCCCCGCCGGCGCTGCAGTCCCACAGAGGCTGCTGTGAGGTTCAGCGGCTTCCCCGACAAGAAGCATAAGCTGTACGGCGTCTACTGCTTCAAGGGCCGCAACTGAGCTGCAAACACACACATACACACACATAAGCATGCACACACACACACTTATACACTAGTGAACACACTAGCGAAGTGAAAAAGAGACAGAGGAACAAACACATTCAAAATGTGATGCTTTATGTCATGGAAACCTTAAGACATTGTTGTCAGACAGTCATGTTGTTGCTTTGTAATCTAGGACCTGATACTCTACGAGGGATAGTTTACACATATTTAAGGTTCATATTATTTAATCAATGCCTTTGAAGGGGGTGGGTGGGTTATTTTGGGGGGTGGGGGATGGAGGATATCACAACTACAGCCATACTGTCATTCAAGAACGGACTAGGCCTGTCATATAACAAAGAACAGCCTGAACTGAGTTTAACAGCATAACAACTCGTGGTTGGACGGATACTTTGGGCACTTATCTTGTCTTATTCAGGACCTGGAACAACAAGAAACCATGATGAAAACACACGAAAAGAAAGCAAGTTTAAATCCTGTGATACCTGTCAGGTAGGAATACAAGCCTAGCACAACTAAAACCGATTTTTGCTGTCCATACTTAACAAGGTGCTACGACTGGTACTTTGTACTTCATCTTACTGTCTAGTATTTTATGTTTTTATACAGATGTGTTGGACCAAACATCAGACTCATCACTAAAATGAATAAGGAAAAGCAACTTCCAACTGTTAGCATTGTTTATGTTTTCTAAGTAGAAATGTTATTATGTAGAAATGTATTTCTGTTTACGACAATTTTTTGATATACTATAGAAATATTTACATTATTATTTTTTGTCTTTTTTGGCCAAACTATCCAAGTCTCTTTGGTTTACATATAGCATAACATAATGACAGTGGAAAAAATAATACAGAACTCCACAATACTAAAAAAAAGGTATGAATTTTGCACTGCACATATAGAAGATGCCTAAAGTTGGAGGAGACAAGGCAAACAGTAGTTCAGCAATAGAAAATGCCTGGCATAAATAAAAACAGCGATGTGCTGCAGAGTCACTGCACAAGCTCGGTTTTACAGTGAAGTAGACCTTTGTGGCTGTATCTCTATGTTTGGCTTGATCTTAGACTTCAGAGCATGACTTGGCTTCTGCAGGCACACAGCAAAGCAGTGTAGATCTACACTAACTGCCTATGTAGCGCCTTGATAAACTGCTATTTTTGATACAAATACTGTAGTTTCTTATAGTGAATGAGCAGAGCCACGGCTCCATGACTCTGTCTCAGGTGGTTCCCTACGCAAACCTTTCAGGAGAAGTCGAAAAACTTTACAATTATTTTTTAAACCTCTTGTTATCCAGCAGTGGTAGTGGCCACCGCAGTGTGTGGAAGCTTTGGAAACAATTGGTCAGTGGTAAAAAATATTTGTTGACAAGGAAACAAAATTAATGCGAAATAAAAGCTTTGAAAACAAAACTATGACAAAAGGTATCACAATATTCGTCAGAGAATAAAATCTCAACAATAAGTAGAAATACGGGCCTTTATTAATTAATATTTTAATGCTCACACACGATAGCTCCACCGAACAACTATGGAAGATGTGTTAGCTGCTTTACCTTTCGCACTAAAAAGCAGTGATGTTACTTAAGATGAACAAGTTTACGGAGGAAAGATTTTACAGAATTATGGACATATTTATCCACAGGATGGGCTACTGGTAGGAATGAGTGCAAGATTAATCGGCTAAATCTTCCTCTAGATGTTCACTCAAGAAAAAAATACGTTGATCTGACATTTTAGCTGCTCGTCTAAAGCTGATGTAGACAAGAAAGTGAGCGACTCTAATCAGACAGTCCAGAGTTGTATGTCGACTGTATTCTGATGGAGACTGCAGAGAGCAACATTGTGTGCGTAAACCATTACAGTCTGCTTCAAACAGCGCCTATATATCACTACGTAGCAAAGATCGCGACAGCTGTAGCCTCATGGTTGGTTCAGTCAAAAAGCGTTTCTGTTTTTTGCCCCAAACAGCTAATGTGCCAACTGTACAGAAGTTAGCTGTAAGCTAGCTTGCACTGATTGTATCTGTCGGAGTGTGAACTCAGCAGAAACTCCGGTTCTTTCTGTTATTTCCCTTCAGTCTCTCTGCATTTTCCTTTCGTCTCTGGACGTTTATGAAGCAGAAAGCTCTGCGATTAGTTGAAGTGTAAGGGGAGTTGAAACATTTTGAATTGGCGTCTTCGCCTTGTCAATTTTTTCTGTACAATCTAAAAAGTTCTGTCTGAACCTTTATGCAGTCTATGGTCTGAACCCACCGTCAGGATGTCCAGAAGACATAAAAATTAGGAAGCGATGATGAAAGTGAGACACAAAGTTATCACTCTATATCTAAAATATCTTTAGTATTTGTTGCCTAAAACCAAGAATAATCAAATAACTAAACTCTGACTAAAACATATGTAGATTTTCGGCAGTCGAGATCATGAAAATGCCACTTCTGGATAACACGTAACAGATAAGACGTTGATTTCTCCCGTGAGGTTTGTGTACAGATTGCTGAGGTCACAAATGGGACTAAGCCAGGCCCTGAGTGAGCACGGTTTTTCCTGGCAGTGACTGGCTCCCTGATTGCTATCTAAGCTCTGCAGGACTAAGCTCTGAACCGGCCGACCTGCCTTGGACCCAGCGGGCCTGCAGCCAACCTGCTGAATGAGACAGAAATACAATACAATACAAAATACTGATAATTCCTGCGCGGAGGCACTAAGGGCTTCTTCATGTAAGGGTCTCAGAGTAAATGGTGCACATTGATCAAGTGTAAGCTCACTGCGTACAGTCTCCACTGGTTGAGGTCACCCACCGGAGCCTGGTGCACGGTTAGCTTTACTTGGCTCCACGTTTGACAAGCCACTTAACAATCAAGAGTCCTGCTACATTTATCACTGAAGAACTGCTGGACAGACTCATAAAAATAGCTTTCTGTAATGATTAGCTTTAGGCAATGTGGCAAATAAAAATGGGGATTTTACAGAACATCAGCTGTGATATAAACACTTACTGAAGAGTCTTCTGCAGTGTTGCAAACCTAAAAGATTTCTTCTTTTTAACTTGTATTATTTGTTTGTTAAAGGAATAGTTTGATATTTTGTGCTGTGCAACCTTTCAGAAAGACTGAAGAAGTCACTGCCTATTGTAAGCGCTCAATTCCCCTACATTTCTCTGTGTACGGATTAAAGACATGAGAAAGTGTTTATTAGGGAAACTTAGAGATGCAGATTGACACTCCTCTCATATCTGTCCGTTAAATATAAGGCTACAGCCAGCAGCCGATTAGCTCAGCTCGGCTCTGTCTACTGGTAACACAATCCATGTAAAGCTCACTAATTATGGTTGGAGGATTTTTAAAATTTCATATTTAGCAGACATGAGACGTTTGAAGCTTCTCATCTAAATGTCAAAGCGATATTTTCCCAAAATGTCAAACTATTCCTTTGAAGTTAAAGACACCTCAAATCTGTTGCCTTTTATTTTGTGTATAATCTGAGGAACTTTGCCGATCAGGAGCCTTGTTAACCGCAACATACAAGGAAACCTTGAGGACCCAAAGACAAAAGGACAATAAAACAAAAGTACATAAACCATGACTCTGCCTCCGTCTCTTTCCACAGGGCTCGTTGAGTTCACCTATTATCTGAAATACATCATCGCAACTTATGAGCAATCACACTGCAGTCTGAAAAGAAAATAGAAGTCAGCAGAGCTGGAGCCGGGGTGTAATTGACTTTAGGATGGCTGTTTGCAGAGAGTGCCAGCTGCAGTTTCTGGGTAATGCAGTAATGTGCTCAACGTGTTTCCAAAGGGAGGCGCGCTGGTTGGACAAATGTTTTCCTTTCAGAAACACCGAGACCATTCATGGCGAAGCTTTCAGCTGATTTTTTAACTGAAACGCCAGCATGTTGTACAAAGAACAGGGCTGTTTTTGGAACCGTGTGACGGTATGTTGGTGACGGTATGTTGGTGATTCATATTCTCGTGCTGGTTTCCGGGAGGTTGTTTAAATGTGGGCAAGGCAGGTGTCAGGCCACCATTTATCAGCATTGATTTTTCTATAAATGACTACAAATACATACATTTTTCTACAATATTACACAGGCAAAAGTCTAAATGGAAGATCATCCTTTTTTAGTGACTACTCAGAATCCTACACACACTGCTATATTCTCAAACTCAGGAGGCGCCATCAGCCGACATTGCAAACAAACCTGTTGATTTTTACAGTTTTCTCATTTACATTTATTCATTTAGCTGAAGCTTTTCATCCAAAGCGGCTTACAATCGCTGTATATGTCAGAGGTTGTAGATGCTGGAGCAACTAGGGGTTAAATGTCTTGCTCAGGGACACATTGCTGGATGTGTTGCAGCGGGAATGTAACCCGGGTTTACCACACCAAAGGCACGCGCCGCAGTTCCTTCTCCATTGTTGTCCAGAACAATGATCAGTGAGCCTCACTGCTGCACATGTTCCTTCATCACCATGAACTTACACACTGTAGTTTATTCTGACTCAGTCCGACATACACCGTCCTGCTGCACCAAATACTCACTGGAGAGTGGATTCATCCGCTGCTGAAAATAGTCCCCAACAAATGCACTATTTCCTCCTGTTAAGAGAGTTTCTTACTTTTGTTTTTGCGAACCTCAATAGGTATAACATCTCACTTTGCTGCAGCTACTCCAGGACTTAACTTAAAGTTTGTTAAGTCACATTTGCTAAAAACTATAGCATGAATAAGCCTTTAAAAACTTTACTATATATTACTGGTAAGTTCTGAAAGCTTTGGCCTACTGGGGGCAGTATACACTATAAACACAACACTGACACATTATCCCCCTTACACACAGTTGACATGGCTGACATGTTAGCAAACAGTTACACATCCACCAGGCACAGCAACATGATCGTCACATTGGAGTTGTGTTTGTGTCACCTGATGAAGCCCAGGATTCTCTCTGTTAGCTCTGTTCTTTGTCTCCATCAACTCCTGAGGGACTCCTTAAAGGTTCACTGTGTACGTTTTAGTGGCATTTAGTGGTGAGGGTTGCAAATTGCAACCAATGGCTCAGTCACCGCTCACCCCTCTCTTTTCAAGCGACCAGGAGAAGCTACGTGTGGTAAATAATATGTGTGGCAGAGATGCTCACAAGTCTTTGAGCAAGAGTCCAAGTCAAGTCTCTCGTGGTTATTATGAATGTTGTATCACCTGCTGCGTTCAATCCAGGTTGCTTATAAAACTGCATGGCTATAAGGAACACTGTAACTGTAACCTGTTTTTCATTTACAGAGCACAACCATGTAATGTGCAATTATTAAATACTTCTACGACTTATTAAATACTGTAAGCCAACACACTCCCCAGACTCTTAAACCCAGTCTAATGTTAACTAAATAAAACTGTAAAGTTACGTAGTCAACAATAAAGCTGTAACCTGTTTTTAACTTACAGAGCACAACCATGCAATATGCAGTGCATCAATGACAGCTTAAACTACTGTAAGTCAACACATCCCAACGTAATGTTATAACTAAATAAAACTGTATCTTTACATGATCAACAATAAACCTGTAACCTCTTTCTAGCCAACAGTAATAACTGAAGTGATGGCAGCCAGCTCGACTACCACAAATTTGGAAAGTAAACAAACGCTCATTCATCTTTTCATAATGAACGACAGTTGGAGTTAACCTCCTGTAGGTCGTAGCTAAAGCAAGCGTATCTTTGTTTGGGTCTTGTTTTTTTAAGTTTATGATGAATGGCGGAGCAGCTGCCACTGTTTGTTGTCCTCTCTCACGTTTGGCCGCGCGCAGCAGATGCTACGTGTTACGTATGCAGGTTATAGGTAACGGAGGGAGGGAATGACGGCAAGCTCATAAGACGTTTACTAAAAAATAAACATTGTTCACGAGTCCCGCGCCTCGAGTCTCAAGTCGAGTCTGAAATCTTTTAAGGATGAGTCTCAAGTCGAGTCTGAAGTCACTGTGTGTGCCACTTAAGTTGGACTCGAGTCCGAGTCTCAAAATCAAGTCTCCATTTCTGATGTGTAGTCCTCCATTTGTCCAGATTTGTCTTCTTTTGTTACTTCTTCTTCGTACATATTAGTAGTGACTAAACACGCTCTGTAAAGTATTTTGTCCGTTTGGGCCACTGTAGGAAGATGGTGGCACAACATGGTGACTTTCATGTAAGAGGACCCGCGGTGTATGTAGATAAAATTAGTATACGTAGGTCATTATGTAAGGTCTTTATACACCACTAAAAACATAGTTATGGATATTAAATTTAGTTTCTGTCAATAGATCCACCGGATCTTTAACAGCTACATGCTAACTAACTACTTTGTACTGAAAGAAAACACCTCACTGATGTATGGTTTTAATCTCATGTGTGCACAGTAAACGTTTCCAATCTAGAATACTATCATTTAGAAATACTGCAGTAAATGCACATATTATTATGAAATACCTGTCACTGTGTTGGCCAAAATAGCCTACATAATAAACATTTTTTTCTGACATGAAACAAGGTACATATATGTCCTCTTTTTATATCTTGTATTACTTGGTATCAGGTTGAAATGTTCCACTAGTTATGATATTCTATTCCTAGTGTACATTGTACACATTTCTCAGTTATTCTCGTATCTTATTATCTCACTGTGACTTTACATATCACTTGGGCATAATGTTTATGGACTTAAAGTCAAACTTATGAAGCTCGTTCAGAAGTATAGTGGCTTTGAAGCTTTGGATAGTATCAGTGATTGGTGTTCTTCAGTCTGACTCTGTTTTGAAATTGTGCAGATTTAAAATTGTACATATTCTGTAAGAACCAATAAGAGCTGAGAGGACAGGAAGTCAGAAAGTACAAGTGGTTTGACAATACGAAAAATATAGACTAGACTTATCCTTTAAATATGGTGGTATAAAATAAAACTACACAAACAACACAGGTTGCGTTATAATATTATTGCACACAAAGTTGACAATGACACTGAAACCAGCATGACGGACATTTTTTTCAGCAACTCAAATGGAAAAAGAAACAATTATTACATAAAAATAAGCTCTTTTGCCACAGATTCTGTGAAGCCCCATTAACCACATGGAGTAGAAAATCTTATTAAAAATGCATATACATTGACAAACAATATATAAAAAGGAAAACATATGAAGATCATGAAGAGGAGAAGGTAAAACGCATAAGGATCACATAAAAATATCTCGCGTAGCATGTTGAAGTTGTCTTTTAGAACATTTTTTCACATTCCCTTATTTGTTGGATTAAAAACACAGATTCCAGATCTGTTTAACTTCCAGCTGAGAACACGTTTATAACTCAGCTCAGTGTTGTAGAAAAGGTTTAAAATGATCAGGAGCATTTTGGTGGTGAATTCATTGGGTTGATTTTGAGTCACAGCACAATATAAAGCAGCAACAGCTCAAAAAGCCAACGTTGACAGAATCTGTAAACAGCAAGGAAGTCATCATTAACAGAATCACTTCAGTTCCAATGACCTTTATTTAACATCACAGTCCATTCATAGTTTTAAAGTATACAATAAGTTAGATTCATATGGCTTCATATAGTATCTATATTCTTTATATCCTGTGATTAATAGCCACAGCACACACACATTCATAATAATCTCCTCTCCAGCTCTGTGTGTGCTGCTCTTTAAAATCTCCTCGCTCCCTTTAAAAAACCCTTTTTCTCAACTAAAACATCTTGTAGAAAAACCTTCATTACACGGGATACATGGGAAAACAGCCAGTAAAAAAAAGGAGACAAAACAAAGCAGCACAAACTGAAAATGCTGTGTGATAATAATAATTTAAAGTGATGAATTCATGCTCTTTATGTTTATAATATTACGTTCTGATCTATTTTTGCAGCTGATGTTTGTAAATGCCTGCATGTATTAGTAATTGACTTAAAATGTATTTTTATTGCATTTCATTTTTTTGTTGCTGACTTTGTCTTCACAAATACAGCAACACTTTTCTCTTTTTGATATTAAGCGAGAGAGAGAGAGGGCGAGAGAGAGGGAGACAACCTGCTTAACCTCCTGCTCGCTGTGATCACCACACTGTGCTTATATTCAGCCAAATCCACCATATAGTTATTCTCATTTACATATTTTTCTGTTTCTGTTGTCAGGTAAGTATGAACACGACAATAATAAAGAAAAAAACCAGCAGCTGAGCTGTGAGATTGACCGTGTGTCTTAAACTGTCATTTAGACTGAGTGATCACAGAGAAGGTTTGAAGCAACAAAAGGTTGTTCAACTACAGCCACGAAGCATCTGTTACCATCTAATGAGCTGCAAACGTGTATTTATGCTTGTAAAACATGCAAAATGTCTGCAAAACAAGTCTAAACTATGTTTTAAATGTGGCTGCTGAGGAACAGACACTCCTGAAGCTCCGACTGAGCCGGAGGGCAGCCCGGATGCCGAGTACAGTCGGTGTAAGAAGGTAATCGTGAGGAGTAAAATAACACAACCGTCCTTAAAGAAAGCGTAAAACTCTCCACAGATTGTTGCTTTGTTTCTAAATCATTCATCTTTTTTGATTTTAACAGAACAGAAACTTATCTCTGTGATTCAGAGTTGATTCAGATTGAGTAAGAGAGAAACAAAGAGTTCACAAATATTCATGCAAACATATCTTCCATAGTTTGAAAACCAAATTAAAGGACCCAGTATAAATTACTTTCCAGTTTCTGTATTACAGCTCTAGTATTTTATGTGTGGGTTCCACCAGCTCTGTTTGGTGCTAGGGATGAAACAATTACCGGTTTACGGTTATTATTACCGTACACATTTTAATTACCATGGTAACCGGGCACGGTTAACTGTGCTGTTTTAATCTCACGGCAAACACTGTCCAGCGCCTCCCAGAAGCAGGTGTGCATGCGCAGAATGCAACGTGGGTTTGTTTGGGTCAATGACAGCATGGCAGAAGACAACGCTGCGGAGATTTTTCAGTCACTCTGAAGTCCAGTCGTATTTTAGTTTTTATGAGAGCGCTGAGGGAAACTTGGTTGAAGAAAATGACCTTATAGTGAAACCAGGGTGAGTTAACTTTTAGCTTTGGTTTGTCTCTCTGACTTGCTAACAGCGCGTAAACTGAAGCTCTCCGTGTTATAGCTGCTCTTGTAAAAACCATAGACTGTATATAAAAACGCCTCACGTTGTTCTGTTTCTGTGTGCGTCGGCAGAGTCTATTCGTCCACTGAACATGATAACACGTTATGCAGTTCAACCAATCAGCATATCTAGAAACGTCACAGATTCCTCTGTATTTATATCAGTTTTCGGGCTCATTGCAGGTACCAGGGTTCGAGTTACGTGGGAGCCAGTGGGAGCTCAGCTACCATAAGGAGGTCTGAGCTCCAAAGGAAGCAGTAAAATCCTGCATCTGTGGGGGTCACTAATTCATTTATTAACAACTATTATATTTTTCATTATAAATAGTACCTACTATTATTTAAATTCAAAAGATAAACAGACTTAAATGAACATACTTTCCTAATGAACTACGCTGCACACCGCATGACTGACAGGATGGCTGCACTTCACCATCAGCCGCCGCAGTTTTGAACTAACAGGTTGAGGCCGCGACCCGCGAACATGTTCAACTAGAATTAGACTCTGTATTGACTGCTGCTTATTTGTTTAGTATTATTGGCTTTTTGATGTATCCTCCAATTAGTACAGCGCTACATATGATAATATGCTTGCTACTGTGTGCCGGTGACACCAAAATGTGTGACCTATCAGATTCTGCGACCCAAATGGGAAGTTAAGCACCAGAGACTTTGTTGACGATGTGAAGCGGTTGCAGTTTGGTTGGGTTTAGGCACCAAAAGTACTTGGTTGAGTTTAGGAAAGCATCGTCGTTTGGGTGTAGTCACAGAATCTGATAGGTCACACATTTTGGTGTTACATTTGGTGTAAAATCTTGATAACACTAAGATGATTTTCATATGTTTCCAAAAGGTATTTGCTGTTATTTTATTTTTTATGCAAACAAAATGGCAATTGTATTCGTAGTTTTCAATATAAAATCTGTTGAAATGGTTTCAGTGTGTATATCACTACATTTTAATCTTTTTCGGCACATTTTTACAATACCGTGATAATACTGATAACCGTGATCATTTTGGCCACTATAATCGTGATATGAAATTTTCATACCATTTCATCCCTATTTGGAGCATCTGTCAGAGAGATTTCTGATAATCTACACGGCACAGCTCAATGCCACTGTCGTAAAAAAAACAACAATGTCATTTTAAATAAACAATTCCTACTGAAATGTTTCCATTCCAACATTTATCATTAAACAACAGTCAGTCAGGCTTTGTGGTCTATAAGATAACACTGGAATAATAGAAACCTTGCTACCAGTTTCACTCACTATCTCGACTACCAGACGTTGCAAAGGAAATGCTTTCAACAAAGTTAAGAGACCTCAAGGATATGAAGTGATGGTGAGAAATGTAAACATAACGTGTTTACAGAGACGCTCCACTGGGCAGCTTTAACATACGATTTCGCTGGCTGGACAGACTGTGTTATCAGAACCTCTGTCAGGTCATGGACATAAGAGAAAGGGAACACGAGAGCTGATGACTCAGAGCACTCGTGTTGTGTTTTACTGTTAGGAGAAGCACCCGGTGAAGCCATCAGGGCACCGGTCTTCGTGTTTAGAGCATTGTGACTTGATACAATCAGTGAGCTAACTTTACAATGATACTAAGTTATGATTCTGTTATGGTTCAGATCCTGGAGTGTTTTTGCCCTGGCGAAACATCTCCCGTGTCCTTTCCAGAGCCATAGATAGACAGTTTGGTGAGTCTCTCTGTCTATCGATGCCTCTGGACCGACGTGGCCAGCCTGCTGCTAAGCTGAATTACAAAACCACAAACCCAATCAGTGTCTCATCTCATGCTCGTGCTGTGTTTGGACCCGCGGTTGCCTCTTCTCCCTCAGCCGCTCCTGGACTTGGAGAGGGTTCAAGAAGCTCTGAAAGACTCTGTAACTTTGTTTTTGCTCTTGGTTTTGATTGTACTTCTGATGAGTCTTGGTGTGATGGATGTGGTGGTTATGGTGCCAGTTCAGTTGCCCGTTATTCTGGCTGATGCGATGCCGGAGAGCAAATGACTTGTGGTAGGTTGCGGCTGAGAAGACAGACGGAAAAGGGTGTTAAAAGTGAAAACATTTGGAAACGCTGTACAGCCTTGTGATTCTGAACCAAAGTTCCTCAATCAACATTACTCACGGTTTGTGCACGTGACTCTGGGTGTGTCCCATTGGCCATTGGCCCGGCAGCGTATAGTGGGGGGGTGTCTCTGGATGAATCCCTGTTTACAGTGATAACGGAGCAGGGAATTGATCTCGTAGCGAGGCTTCGTGGCTCCGAACACGCGAGTATTTTTCAACACAGGGGGTTGCCCGCACGACACTGAAGGTAGGAAACAGAAAGATTTCACAGTGTGATGCTTAAACTTAATATTACCTTATCTTTAACATTGCATCACCTTCTAGAGTTGTTACAGTGATCTTGTTAGCAAACGGTTGCATATGTGAGTGTGAATGTGAACATAAGTCCAGTATTTTCTCTCTGTTAGCTCTGTGTTTGGTCTCCACCAGCTGCTGAGGGAAATATCTGGCTCTTTAGCTGCTAAAATGCTCCACTGTGTTCACCAGTTAATCACTAACCCACTAACTAAATGAAGCTTTTCAGCTCTTTTCTACTTTAGTAATAAAAAAATACGGCGGTGGGACAGTGGATAAGACACATGCTTCTGGTCTCTGACATATAGCAACTGTAGTCGCTTTGGATAAAAGCGTCAGCTAAATTACTTATTATTTATTTATGTTCACCAGCTCATTTCTGACTGTGTCTGTGTCCAAGTTTCAGGCCCTAAAACCAAAACAATGACCTGGCTGGAAGATGCTAAACACCTCACATTGCACATATTCATTTGATCTGTTGTTACTCTACAAATATTGATTACTGCAACTTCAAAATGTATAAATGTAATTAAGGACTATATTGATTGTTTGGTGTGTTTCAGCTTATTAAAGTTGGGGTAGGAAACGTAATTTTTGTTCTGTTTGTTAAAATTCTCTTTACATCCCGACAGCACACACAATAAATCCAGTATCTGTGGCAGGACTGAAATAAGCTCGGCCACAATGGTTATATTTGGTCTGAATGAACTCACTGGCGGGCCTAGTTGCCCTGTGTATCATCAGCTTAATGCAATGCAGCTGTAAAAGGGCACCATGTTCAAAATCTCTTTATGGTGTGTTCAAGGACAATCTAACACCTTACAATTGTTAGTAGACTGTTGAAAATCTTTGTGAAGATGAGAGCAAAGTTGAAAATAAATACAAGCAAAAATTGTGAAAATATGACTACAGTCTAAACAACAGTCGGTGTTGCTTTAACAGTTCTGTTAATACTACATTTGTCTCTTCACACTGACCCATGCAGGCACACATATTAGGAAAAGTATAATTTGGGATTTGTCACTTGGTGACACAAAACGCTCTCTGTGTTAAAGTTGTAAAATGTATTGGCGTTGACTGAAAACATAGGGCTGCCACGAAGACGAGGAAATTAATCTAAGAACTAAACATGTATTTTGGAAAATGGTTAACAGTGAGGTCAAATGCAGTTTATATATTTAAATATGGAGTATCAGCATCTTAGAATTGTACAAATCGGGGAAGAGAAAGATTTAAAACAGAATGGTCAATATGGAAGCAGCAGAGGCCAAGATGTATAAGCCAAGCTCTCAAAACACTGGATCCTACAATTCCCACAATGCAACACAAAAGCGGTCTGGTAAATGCACATGAGGCCCAGCTGAGACACCTCAAATGATGTGGCGTTATTTTCTCCTTCAGAGCTACAGAAGACTTTACACAAGGTGTTTGTTTTACAAGCTGAGTCGTATCATTTATATTACTTCACATGTAGTGTGCGTCTGTGTGTGTGTGTGTGTGTGGTTCCATGTGAGCGTACCTGTTCCCTTTTTGCAGGTGAAAGTCAGGTGATAGTTGCAGGGCACGTCGTTCCACTGTCCATCCTCATGCCAGATCATCACCACGCAGTCCTCTCCTGACTGGAAGAAGCTGTCGGGCTGGTTCGGCCTCCAGTGTTCGTATTGCTGTCAGAACACACGTTTTCATTATTTTACTTTATATAAACACCCACTAAACGTCCTAATAAACACGGAGTTCAGTATTACTTACAAGGAACTTCCCGATTGTGCATCAAAACTGTGTTGCTACTGCATTATATCAACCATATACCACTAGCTGTCCCGCTGAGGAGATGGTGCTTTTTCAACACATGTGAGTGGATGTAATTCACAGAGAGAGCAGACAGTGGTGCTGCTGGGACAACCAACGCCACAGGCCTCAACAAACCTGAAGCTTTCGGCAGCTTACATGCGGGAGGAAATCCACAGATAAGCTGCTTCAGTTTGTTTAAAAACAAGACCGGAAGAAAATCAAGACATGGTCTGCATGCACGCTATCGTGCATCTACTGACGTGTGTGCAAAGTCAGGCTCTGGACAGATTCCACCCCTGTGAGGGCGTGCCTCTATTTTGAATGATAACACATTAAAACAGCATCAGATTTCAGGCACTCTGCTCTCATCAGGCCCCGTTTTCACTGCGTAACTCAGCTCACATGCTGCAACAGCTGAGTGTTCCCAGCAGACGCACAGTGTGTGAGAGAATGTGTCACCGTGACTAAGAAACATGGTCATTGGTCAGGAGACGGAGCAATGCATCGCCTGCGACACACACAGGAAGGGTTTTATGTTTCTGGTTTGTTTCAACTAAACAACAGAAGAAGTTTACTGTGAAACAGAAGTTTACTGTGTGTAAAATGGAACAAACTCAGACTGAGCTGTCATGCGTGCTTGTAACCCGCCTCCTTGTGTGTCGTTATGATGATCCAATCAACATGTTTGGTAGTGTCCCCTTGGTGCTGTTAGAGGCTGTAAGGAGGTTCACTGAATAGTAGCCTGTTATTTATTTATTTATTACTGCAATTATGTTGCTTTTGTAAACAATTTTGGGAGACATGTGATGCAAAAGTAACGCAAATACAGTACATTACATTTATTCATTTAGCTGATGCTTTTATCCAAAGTAACTTACAATTGCTATTTATGTTTTTTTTTTTTTTTTTACTTATTTATTTATTTATTAGTTGTATATTTGCTCAATGGCCCTGATTGGTTACAAGTGGCGAATTAACACTTTGCTCCAGTGTGCAGCAGAGCTGTGTGTTGAAGAGAAGGAAGCCGATATTACTGAAGGTACAATAAACATCAAAATCTGATTATCTGCTTCGATGATGACAAGCAGCGCAGTGTCCCTGTTACACCAGTGAACACGCCCGAAGTCACAGCTACAAGGTCTCAACTCAGTGACACTCTTGAAAGTCACTCTCCTCTTACCCACTCACTGCGCTTAAACATAGCACGCATCTGTCTTCTTGTCACTGCAGCTCTGCATTGTGATGCAACGGTATATATTTACTTACTTTAAAATCTAACAGTGGCAGTAAAACTTTTTCTCAGACTGTGATGGTTAAACTTTGCAATCAATCCACAGTTGACCTGCGTGCCGAACCATGCGGAGAGAGGTGGGGGGGTATGTTTATGACAAAATAAAAAAACAGAAAACCCTTTCCAAACACCCCCCTCCCTCTGTTTTCTCACAAATCGCATCCTGTGTAGAGTCTCATAAACAGATAACATGGACTAAAAGAGGATCCATGTGAGGGTTTTTAAGTACAGCGCGGGTGGCTCAGCCAGAGAGGAAGAGGAGAGGGAGGGAGAGAGAGAGGGAAAGAGGTGTGTGAGTCGCCATTTCCTGTGTTATGTATTAACTATTAATAATAATTCAACGAAGGTTAAAGTCAAGGGCAAATAGACTTGGTTGAAGATACTAGAAGACGTTTCGTCCCTCATCCAAAGGACTTCTTCAGTTCATTAATAATAATGTTTTTAATTAAATTTCAAAAGGACACCACCAAGGAAACTACACCATCATTAAATTTTCCCTGTTGCGCTCCCCTAGAGGTGGCTCACACTTTGGGAATCGCTGCTGTAATGCATTACTAATAAGATTTTGGCAATATTATACCTGCTACAATCTCAGTAAAGTACGATACAACACATTTTAACCCAAAATTAAGTGGTGTTTTGTATTTTTAATAATACACCACTACCGGAAAAAATCTCTTGATAAAGAGCAACGTCCTGTTGCTGGGATTCGATGGTTGAGATTGTAGGCAGGAGCTCGGCTCCTCTTAATAAGACGGTAGCTCCCCTGAAAACATGATTTGTGAAATTTTAGGGGATCTCTAAAATATTAACAATATGGATCACTGATCATGCATAAACATTTTTCAATATTTGTTTTCTTTTGACGATTTCCTTTCATGATCAGAGACGCTGCTGTCAGTGCATCCTGAGATTTAAATAATCAATAAATGTACCTGAACCGCGGATGAAACTACGATCTGCACATTACTAGAACCCACCAGGAACATCTGAAAAATGCGCCCATTAAATAGCAATGAAAGTAACTCAAAAGTAAAAAACATGATACCAAATTACAGCATGAATTCTTCCACTGTGTTCTGGTGTCTTAATGTGCACCAAACCTGTGCAACAAATGGTGTGAACCTAAAAATTGCTGCAAAAACTTATGAGACATAATTGAGATGAGGGCTGGACTGGGACAAAAAAAATCAGCCATGGCATTTTTGGCCCAGGCGGCCCACCAAAATCGGTCAGACACCCCTCACCAATACACCAGGCTTCCATATAACATCTGTACCTACTGTATTATTCCTCCAAACCAGCTGAGTGGTATGTGCTTTGGATAAGTGTACTAGTGTGAGTGAATCAGTGTAATGATTCACACTCATTTACTGACTCCATGGTGATCACAGGTGGACATGGAGTACACAACTCATCCTCACGTACAAGCAGCCTACAAGTCATTTTCACAGCAGCGCAATGCTGACAAAACCTAACCTCAGCCATTAGGACAGTTAGCCAAAGTTAAGACTGCATTAGGAAACTATGGCTATGGTAGATTACCAGCAGCAGGTAAAAGTCTCACTTTTATTATAGCGTTATGATTATGTTACAATTATTGACCTTAATTGAAGTAATCATCATCTTTGTCACTACAGCATGACGCACACCCTACCAAGGGCTTCACTTTGTGTTGAAAAGTGGTGGTGATATTAAAGGTCTCAGATTAGGGGTGTGACCACAACGCTTGACATTGCACAAGATGGGGTCATGGGAACAAGACAAGAGTATATTTTAACACTATTTAGAAAAAATATTTATTGAGAAAATATACGATTGGGGGCCAGAAGATTTTAGCATGAAATACTTAATTTCCTGCATTCTGGAGACATTTTCTGCACCAATTTATGAGGGAAACAAGAAATTCAGGTGGCAGGTGCCAATTCAGAATATAAAAATATAATAGAATATAACGCAGTAATCAGTAGCTTATTATTATTTAGCAAATAAACCTTTCTTATAGCATTTTCATTTGTTATTTAACATTTTTTGGTGCAAGTGTTTTTTTTTAAGAACATTTTTAACAAATGCTTTCAAAAAGTGATGGGGACAACATCTGCCATTTCAAACAGGTCCCTACAGGTTGAGCTACTTCCTGCTTACTGCTCCACCTGCACGCTCCGCTAACACACGCCTCCTCCTCTGCCTGGCAGCGGCCACAGCTCTCCTTCAAGTGGCTGTGCCTGCACTATGTCGGGTACCGCGGCTGATGTTGAAGCAACTGCAGCCTCTGTAGCAAACACATATTTTCATGCATGTGGCGGCCTCCGTCTGAACACTTTTTTTCAGAGGGCAGCTCAGTGTCAGTATAGAACATTACCCAATGAGCCACTGTCCGTGCTCTCTGGGCCGGTCATTGGCCCATTTTTTAAAGCAGTTAAATAAATAATTTACATTACACAGGCCCCAAAAATGCGTCAGCCCACCGGCATTTGCCCGGTGTGCCAGATTACCAGTCCACCCCTGATTGAGATTGGGAATGGCCATCATGTTCTTCCATCATAATGTTCCAAGTCCTTTTCCACTAAACTTTAAACACTGAATTAAGCACAGGCCCAAACACTATCTTTATTACAGCTTTATGACTACAGAAATCTGTGTTGAGCTGCAACAAATGTTCCGTTCCCCAGCTTTCTGATGATGTATACCACTTCTGTGTTCTGCTGACCTGCTATCTCCCTCTGAATGATGGTCTAATTTCTAATATATTACTTCTGCGAAAGGTGATTAAATAAACTTTATTCACTTATTTACTTAATAAAGATCCCTTGTCCGCCGCAAAAAAGACAAAAATTGGTCTAGGGTAGTGAGTGATCGAGTGAAAAAAAAAAGAAGAAAAAAAAAAGGAGTATTTTGATTGTCTTTTTATTTGATTCCATTTTCCAGTTATTTGTCCTTAGTTTTTATTACCTCTTCACAGACTCGTATTAAATTGTCTTACCATTGGCTTGCCGTCAGTCCATCTGAAGTCTCTCTCAAACATCTTGTCGTTCAGGCCGAGCCACTGGTAGTCACTGCCCAGACCTGCAGACGCAGAACACATCAGAATCTCACTTTGAGTCCGAGGTCATGTAACTCATTCAGCGGCGAGAAAGCAGCTGGTTAATGGATGAAAGGGAATTGCATGATCAGGGCTGTTACTATGATAAAGGTCTGGAGAGGAATTAGAGAGACAGAGTAGAAGATGGAGTGTTGATACACTGATTTACAAGTTTGTGGTTTGGACATGTGTGTGGCAGAAGGACGAGTGGTGAATAATTAAGAGTGTGAACATACAGAGAGAGCAGGACGCCGAGGAAACGTTCAGGCTGAGCTGCTTTTGTGAGTGGCACAAATCCAATTCAGCTCAGCAGCTTCCCCAATAAACTGAGTCGTCAATGGAAACTCTCCGTTTAAACAACTTTATTTTATCTTACTAACACTCATAATAAGATTAGAGTGCACTTAACTATAAAACAGTTTCTTTAAACATAGACATATGCTAACTTCTAGAGTTTAGTTGATCAATGGAAGGCACAAAAAGTAATCTTAATATTTAACTACCTGGGTCTTAGATTGGGAGTTTTGGCCTCTTAGCTTTTAAAAGCCATGCTAGTGGCTCCTTGAAAGCTGTCCCTAAAACACAGTGGTGATCTGAGATAAATGCTCATGTTTAGCAGGTATAATCTTCCATATTTAATTTAAATATAAACAATATTCATCATTTTAGTTTAGCATGTTAGCATGCTATATTTTGCTAAATGGAACAAGCACACAACGTATAGCTGAGGCTGATGGGAATCTCATCAGTTCTGCATGTATTGGTCATAAAGCAAAGTGTTGAACAAATTAACATGTTGACCTGCTGATGCCGCTAGATGAAAAGTCAGAGGATCATCAAAGTTATTACAGTTTATCCTGAGGGGAACATGAAGGTCTGAACCACACACAGCTGCTGAGATGTTTCACTCGAAACAACAAAAGTCAACTTCTTGGTGGCGCTAGAGGAAAGGTCAAATGACGGGTACATCATCTGGGGAACATGAATGTCAGTACGAAATGTCATGACAATCCATGCAATAGTTGTTGAGATATTTCAGTCTGGACCAAAGTCCTCGACCAACCAAAAGCCAAAAATTTCTGCAGAGCTCTGCTGCTGAAAACTTTCCTTTAAAGTAAAGCAGATGCATTGGATGAGTTAAACAGGGGGATTAGAGGCCGGGGGGAAGGTAGTGCGCTGTTGTCAGAGGACTGACTCAGTATGATGCAACACTTAAGCCTACATCATCACAGCAAGAGACGAGGCTCAGACGGCACATCATGGACTTACGATTGACAAAGATTTGCTCCTCCTGTGACAGGATGCTGGCCAGGTGGGCGCCGTGCAGCCGACACTCCCGCTCAGCAGCGTCCCAGGTGCGGCGGTGTGTGAAGTACTTATAGCAGTGAGACTGAAACTTCTGCCACCCAAATCCACAAACCTCAGTGTCTGCAAAGAGGGAAAAATACAGTGTCAAAAAGAAAAATGATCCAGCTGTAAAAACACCATAAAACATTGTTTATGATATTTGTTATGTATGACATTGAGTACTTTCTGTTTAGACTGTTTGTATATGTGTAGAATTTGTTGTATCATTCTGCACTAATACTAACTGTCTGATGCTGTTGTGCAGTTAACAGCACAGTATTATACTTAAGTATAGGTCCTTTGCATGCATGCTTTTATCCAAGTGTTACACACCAAAGGAGGTTTACTAGACACAAACAAAAAAACACACAAACATATGGTACTTTATCCATCAAATATAGCTTCTCGTTGATCCACTGTGGCTTATACCTCATTTCTACGTCGTTTTGGAAGCGTCTGCCAAATGAATAAATGTGAATGTAAACAGAGACACAGCTTTCACACCGGCCCAAAGGAGCCGCAGTGAACAAGCCAAAGTTTAGAACTGAAACAAGCGAGCGGCAAGTGTGAACACATTCCTCTGACATGTTCAAGTGTAGGAGGAGCCTTTGATAGTTTTCAGTTACACTTATGTAAAGTGTGTCATCCAAGCAGTCCATGCTTTATAGTACAGCTCATAGTCTGTACAACAAGCCAGTCTGCAGCAATCTTTTACACTGTATAGCTTTAACTGGATTATATCCATAACGTTGCCCACAGCCAGTTGATCTGGACCCGTGTCATTGTAACAATGAACCTTTTGCAGCTGCTCAACAACTTTCATTTGTTTATTTCTCATCTAACTCAGTTGTTGAGTGAGAGAGAGAGTGTGGAGGTCCAGCTGGGGAACAAAGGCCCCTCACGGAATGAGCTGAGTAACACACAGTTGGACTTCATTAATCCCCGCGACTGTCCTCCTGTTGTTTGCCGGTCAAAAACACACAAACACACAGACGCTAAAACCCAGAGTTAATGTTCAACACACTTTTAGTTTGCTATACAATGACTTTAAGCCACATAATCAGCTCTCTGCTTTGTCAGGCTCAAGAAACAATGGATGTTTTGTATCAGTGCCTTCAGTATAATGCGTGTGCCAATAGAGCCATGATGGAAAGTTGCTGTCAAGGCTTCGGGGTATTAGCTATAGTCAACCCGCCCCTTAATAACTCCATTGTGCGACCACCTGGAGGGTCAGGTGAGGTCTCCAGGCCCACTAATAAATGCAGAGCTTGAATTCATGACTCTCCTTTTGGCAGTTTGAAAATAGCAGAACAGAATTAGTTGAGTACAGAAGGCCAGACTGAACACACAGCTTCATACAGAATATGAGGGCGAGCTTGACTAAGTCGGAGGCAGTATTTAGCAGCGCTGATTCACCGCCACACAGCTGCAAAATCTTTCTGGCAAAACAATAAAGCAATTATCTGATTTTGCTCTGTCTTTCCACTGGCAGAATCTAAGAGGGGACAGCTGTGGTTCTCTCTCTGCTGCTGCGTGTATCAGGATGGATCAGATCCACAGCGCTTTAGTCACTAATTCACATCTAAGTTTCTACATTATGTTGTGCACACTGCGTACATCCTGCATTACATGGATGCACATGGATGCAGCCAGCAGACTGGGAATTTGAGTTTGGGGATTTCCACTTTCTATTCACTCCACGTTCGACCAAGGACTGAAAAGAGAAGTGAAAGTAGTAAAGTAAGGCTGACCAGTTTGGAAATAACATTTATTATTTGTATTTTACTCTTAAGTATTTCTATTTTAATATATGTCAAGTTGTCTTTGTTAAAGATTGATCAGCAAAGATGACTGTCTCATGTAGGTTTTGTTTGGGTCTCCAATAAATCTATAAACTGGTAATAGCTTTACTAAGCAGTGGTGGAAAGTAACCAATTTTGAAGTGCTCGTACTATATTGAGTATTTCTATTTTATTCTGCTTTCTACATTTAATATTGTTTTATTACTTACTTTTGCATTCTGACAGATAATTTAATATTTTGTTTGCACATACATACATACATACTGTCATGTAATAAGTCAGAGTGTTATAGAGTTCTCTCTCTTCTCATAGCATTTACATTTAGTATCTGTTAAAATATATGTATATATATATAATATATAATTGTTATGGATATAATCCATTTTTTTCTGTATTTTTCACTGCAGCAGGTGATCCGCTTGCTTGTTAAGATGCATCCTATCAAACAACTCAAACAACCGAAATCAACATCTGCACCCTGTGTGCTCAATGTGGCTTTAACGTTACCTGCTTGTAAAACGTCATTTCAAGTGTTTAACCAAGTGAAGTCTGTGCGAGTGAACACATGCACACAAGACGACCTCACTATTAAAAAAAGTGGCCTTATCATTTAAATTTTTTAAATGTAACATCATACTTTTGCTCAAAGAATACTGGGAGAGACGGCTCAAACTCTCTGAAAGCTGGTCAAAATTCATGGAAAATGTTAATCCTTGGAGTCTGTTAGTGTGCCTGAACCTCGATTAGTTGCTAAGTAATGGCAGAAATATTGAACCAGAAGCTGGAACTAATCTGCTGAAGAGCCAACACCCAGTGCTGGAGGATGGACGAGCACCAAAGACAGATGACATGCTGTATCCACCTGTGTGCATGTGTGCACCGGTAGCTGTTATATTCATTTGCTGGACATATATTTTTTTCATTCCTCTATTTTTTTGTAGCTTTGGCCATCATTACCTGTCAGTAGTTATAACACAGAAAAGAAGAAACACGATCAGACAGGTTGGAAACCAAACTCCACGTTTGACTAACATATTTGGAAGGGAAAACGAAGGTGAGGAGCGAAATTGTTACTCAAACGTCCGTCACAGTTTCCCCTGCGATCACTCAAAGTCGAGTGAAATGGTCATCATTGGTGGGTCCTTATGTTGGGTCTTCAAATGGCTGAAGAGGCCAATTCTGGAATCACAAAGTTCTTTCTTGCAGTGTGGGCGCTGAGGTGCTGGAAGAGAGTTTTTTTTTTGCTGCTGCTTGACTCTGGCAGCCTGTCGGAGATTGTCTTCATGGGACGCTGTCCTTGAAGTGCTTTTTCTGACCTCCAGGTGCTCATTGGCCAGCAGTTAGTTCTGAGTAGAGGTCTTGGTTAGGAATGCGTGTGTCATGCATTCATATTACATGGCCTGTCCATATCTCAGTTGTTGTTTGATGACGCTGATAGGCAAGATTTTTTTCAGGCATCTGGTGGTAGGACTCCAGAACTCTTCTATGTTTTCTGTAATTAGTCCAGGCCTCTGGGGGCAAGATAACTACCTTGTAGATCAGCAGCTTGGTCTTTGCAAGCAGGTCAGAGATGATCAAGATTCTGGAAAAACTCTGGGTTTGTTTCCAACCTGTCTGATTGTATGATTGCTCGTGTCTTGGTCCTTTTGGCTTTTTTCTTTTTCAAATTACGATTTTAAAAAGTAAATATTTGAGAAGTCTGAAGCATAACAGGCCATGCTTTGTCCTCCAGCAGGTGGCATTTGTAAAATGCCCTTAGAGAGTTTTCATCAGGGTATAACGTGTTGGTTATACATAATTTAAAAAAGCTAATTTTTTTCAGACTGTCAACCAATACCATGGACTTCCACTAACATTATACTGGACATTGTCCTTTTATTTTTTACCGGCTCCTTTTATTTATTAACTCCAGCCCTTCTCAGCAATGCCCTCAGTCCAATATAAAAACTACAAAAATAAGCAGTACTGCCTTGATTTTGTGCATTTTCTGCATGACAGTGCCACTTTGCCATTACTCAGCTGACCTTGTTCGCAGAGCTCTCCTGCGTAGCTGGGCAGGCAGAGACAGGTGAAGAAGTTGACTCCATCCAGACAGGTGGCTCCATTCAGACACGGGTTAGACTGGCACTCATCAACATCTGCAGACACACCACACAAACCTGTATTATTCCACATCTTCCATCTGTCAGTATGGGGTCAATATGGTTAGTTATATGTTACTTGGCTCGTATGCTTGTGTGTATACACGTGTACCTGTTTCACAGTGCTGGCCAGTGTATCCAGGTGCGCACACACATATATTTTGCACTCCTTTTTTGTAGCAAGAGCCTCCGTTCTGACACACACTTTCTGAGCATGGCAGCAGATCTAAACAGACGACACAATGCAAATGGAAAGCCATTTATCACACGAGTTAACGGCACCATTAAAAATAAAAAGTGTGGTAGCTGGTCCAGGATGCTACAATATGTTAAACGTACACATTTATATACAGGTGCATCTAAAAACATTTTAATATCACGGAAAAGTTTATTTTCTTCCGTACGGCTTACAGCTCATGGAAATCAAAAGACTTTTAGAATAAAGATTTATTATAATACAGAAATGTCAGCCTGAGAAGAGCTCTGATCAGCTGATTAAATCATCAAGGTTTCCTGAGCGCCTTTAATCTCTCACTCTAGTTTTGGTGCTCACAATGATCTTTACCACGATATTCTTATATCGTCTGAGATGCACCTGTATTTTCTAACTAGCTCTACCCTGCAATGCAAAAGCAATGCTGCTCCATTATTTCCATGTCATCTACATGGATCATCAATTGGTGAGGACGCTAACTTTTTGCCTGGGACCTGTTAGCTGACGCATCAGTCCGTTAAGTATATCATGTAATTCATGGAGGATAAAATCAACGGTTCCTGTAAAGAAATAAGAAACTGCTTTTGATGGTAAAAATAATAAGTGTAAACTGTATATGTGTCATTTTAGATTAGAAAGATTGATAAGTGTAGCAACATCAACTAAGGGGGGCGGAGATTGCGCCTCAAACACTACGGCTGGTGATTTCACTTACTGGCATAGTTTCAGCCAGGGAGAGGGGAGGTAAACCAGTAAAATCACCTGCTGGGATGCTTACACCACAGAAGTAGCTAAAGAACAAACCACTAACAATGAAGGCCACGTACCTCTGACATTCACAGTGCTGGCCTCCGCAGAATAAGCTGTGCCAGTGCCACTCTCTGGTCGCTCTGTGGCCGCGGTCTCTTCTGGTCTCTGAGGGCGCGACTCCAAAAGAGGGACTAGCTGTTTCTCATAGTCGTAGTCCTGTGGTAGAGTGGTGGCAGCAGGGTCAGGGCTCAGAGCCCACTTGGGAATGGAGTGGGGGCTGGAGTCGAATGTGTACAAGGGCGAAGTAGAGGAAAGTATCGGCTGGATTACAAACTGCGTGGAGGTGGTGGTTGTGGACTGCTCTCTGTAAAGCTCGGTGTGGCGAGGGACGTGGTCTTCAGGGGTTGAGGGTGAAGGCTCGGTGACAAAAGCGGGATGTTCCTCATCGTCTGTGTCAGCAAGAGGGGTGCGTGTGGAGTATTCTGGTGTGCTAGGTTCTGAGGTCATGTCCTTTACGTCTGTAACGAGTGTGGTTTGTGAGTCTACAAAAGTCACAGCTGCCACATCTGGTAAGACAGTGACCTCTCTAGGAAGGTCAACCAGCTCACACTGTTCCCCAGAAACCTCCCCCTCCAAGGGCAGCTGCTCTGCACCTGAACCTGTTTCTGTGACTGTGTCAACAGCAGGTGAAACTAAAGGAACGTCTGAGACTTCGGTACCCACTGCAGGCGGAGGCTGCTGGGTGTAAAGGGTGGAATGAATGGGTGGTAGCACGGTGGTAAACCTTGGCATCTCGGGTGGGTACACGTCTTGTCCTGAAGCCTCGTCTTCTCCAGAGGCAGACCCTTCAAAGTTACCCGTCTGGGTTTGTACAGTGGTTTCCAGAGACCGTGTGTCTGGGAGAAGAGTAGGAAGCTCCGTCCATCCGATTTCCGTCTCATCAGTCATCACACCGGACTGGCTGCCTGCAGATGGGGTGGGCAGAGCATCGTCTGCAGAGCCCTCCTGCGTATTGCCGGCCCCGTGATCAGTGGCATGACTTGCAGAGCCTTCCATGTCCGCGTAGGTGGAGACCCCATCTGTCACAGGCCGGGATACGCCAGCGGCAACTGGGCCTGATTGTGTGGTGGGTTCTGGTGACGAGGCAGGGAGAGTATATGGGGTCGCGGTGGTTCTTATTGCCGTCTGATCACCTGGTTCTTGAGTTTTTACTTCCTCTATGTCAGCAGAGACATCAAGCTCTGTGTAGGCATCAGTGCCCAAGCCTGTAACTAAATCTTGGTATGCACCTTTAGGATAAGTGACTATTTCACTGGTTTCCTCTGTAGGTGTCTCCTCTGGGTGGGTGTCTATGCTGCTGTAGTCAAAGGGAGTCATGCTCTTTTCTCCCTGAACAGGAGAGGCTGTCTCAAACTGATCTCCTCTAGCTTCCTTTGGCTCCTCTGGCTGTAATGTCACCTGTATGGATCAGAAAGGTAGACAGATGAGTAAATAAAAGAGAAACAGCGAAGTGTCTTTGAAGGATCTTTCCAGGTTATTACAACTTTGGTTTTACTTTTGTAGGTTTAGACGTCATTCCTATCAGTGCTAATGTCATCAAGGAAAAATGGGACAAAAATATTTGTTGATCACCTTTTTTTCTCCACAACCACTCACCTGAAACTAAATAAAAAATTAAATTTGAAAACAAAAACCATGGATTCCTGCACGGAAAAGCAAATCAAGAAGTATGGCTTGGAACGCACGCTACCTCGCAGAGCTGCCTTTACGCCTTCACATAACTGCCCACCACCACAGATAAACCAAATATGAAGCTTGTCAGAACATTTATGAGTTATGCGGTGATGTGGTCATCAGAAAAAGAAGCCATAACCTGTTCTGGCTGCGTTCATCGTCGTTTCCATGGACAGAGTGAATAAACAAGGCTGCACAGAGGCAGTGAACATTTCATTATTTAACTGTTTTCAACTCATTTTTTGTTCTAATTTATAAAAGAGACAAAAAATATGGGGGGAACAATAATTTTATTTATTGAGTTTATTACGGAAAAAATATTACAAGTATAGGTAGCAGCCGTTAGCTTACTTTGTCTCTGGGCAGAGATAGTGAATAGCTCTGAGCACCACAAAATTTATTTGACTGAGCTGCAGCACCTAGCTACAATACTTTGGTAATTATTTGGTAACATAATAGCATACATAGTCAGAATGCAACAGGCATGTTAAAAATTTCTTTCTTTACATAATAAACATCTAGCTATATGTACTCAGATCTCAAATTTGGTCGGAAAAACCGACAGAGAAGTCTGGAAATGTGAGTCTGGAAAAGTCTGGTGAATGATAATGTGGTCAAATGGCCAAAAATGATTAATGTTTTGATGCAAAGTCTAACTCAAAGACTCAAACACTGGCGCTCTTGATGAGCAACACAGTTTCTCCCACCCCACAAAACTATGTCTTTTTCAGAGGTTGATTTAGCTGTTTGACCTGTTGCTCTCGTCGTATCTCTGTCAGTAACGTCAGCCAGTGTTACCGGCTCTTGGAAGGACAAAAATCACACATGTATGGAGTAAATTAATCTACAATCCCACATAAAACAAGAGAAGAAGAAGCAACTACACAGCTGGAACAAACCACACCAACATTTATTAAAAGGTAAGCTAGCATAACATTACCAAGGGTTGTGTAATGCTGTGTTTATGGGCTATCAGCAGAAATGAGTGCATGATTAATCTCAGCTGATAATCACTTAAATCTTCCACTAAAGGAATATCACTATGTCAACGTTTTAGCTGCTCTTCACAAGTAATGAATTCAGTTTCAGCTCTGCAGTGGAGAGCATGGGTAGCTACAATAAAAACAAGTGAGGAAGAAATGATGGACATAAGTACACAAATTAGAGAAACCAGATTAATGCAGAATTATCTGCTTAATTATATACTCCACTGTGTGGAAGGTACCTCATGTTTTCCATTGATAAAGCTGACAGTGGGAGGGAGGTTGACAGGAGACTCGATGTCTCCGCTGCCCGGGACAGTTTCCCTGGTCACCTGGGAGAGGTCAGTGATCTGGGGGAAGTTGGAGTGGATGCCACCAATGCCGTTCGGAGGCTTATTCAAGATGTTCATGATTGCGTCAACTAAAGACAAACAACAAATAGATAAATAAGATGCCAGGTTCAAAAGTAAAGTAAAACAAATATACACAATAAAGCAATAGAAACGACAGATTTATTAGTTTATTTCTCTATTGATGCACTTTGACAACATTTTGACGTATGAATTGTTTATATAATTATGTCTGTGTCACAAAGACTTTCCCAGATTGCCATTTTACTAATTGCCCAGGAACAACAGATAGGAATTAGCCTATTGAGCTAACTCTGGCTCATTTACTGTTAGTTGGCTGTTGATTAAAGAGCACTGTCACTGTCAAAAAAACAAATAAATCAAAATGAAATTCCACTATGCCTGGGTTTGGCTTCCACGCGGAACCTTACTTTGAGTTACATTATAGAAAACAGTTTCACTTACTTTTTACTTAACAAAAGAGGAAAAACTCTCTCCAGAGCTGAAACAATCTGTCAACTGACTATACTGATTATTAGTTTCAGTCATTCTTCATGCAAAACCACCAACGTTTGTCTGGTTTCAGCTTCTCCAAGGTGAGGATTTACAACTTTCCTCTAACTGATATCGTTGTGTTCAGCGTGTTTTACGGAAACACAACAACGTTGCAACCCTTGTCAACGTGTCATGTTAAATGTTTTATCAGTATCTTAACTTTGCCTCATTACAATTATTACACTTATGATTTTAATCAATAATATTAAGGACTTACTTAAAACCCTGTGGTAGCTTGAACCTTATCACAAATAAAACATATGCTTTGGAACCTTGACTCAGCAGTGATTTTGGGGGGTCTAGAGGACAGAAAAAACTAAAATGACTTGTCTCTAAATAAACACTACACACTGGGACCAGGATCAATTAATAGTGTGATAAAGTGACTGTAAGTTTATTTGATATTTTAAAAAGTGGATTTAGTGTTAAGTTAGTCTTTTGAGAAAAGGTAATTATGACAAAGAGTTCAATACTTGGTGCTACAGACAATTAACAGTCCGTACTAAAAATGTTCAGAGGTCAGATATTCAGCCCTAAAAACAAGTCCTCTTTCTTGGTTTAATATCCCAGTTGTTGTTTTCCAGGATCCGAGAGCAGCTCATGTCTGATGTTTATTAAAAAGCGCATATCTGGATGGTTAACAGTCATCTTATGATGAAGTTTAGCTGGTGCCGGGGGCTGCTCTCAAACAATGCACGCCTGTGTTTCTTCATTAAGACTTTATGGTAACACATGGAAGCTATATCGTGGGAACTGGAGTAAAAACATGCAACATGCAAAAACACAGATCTGAGTTTAGTTATCTTGTGTGAGGACAAACAGACACACTGTGGGTGCTCCTCTTAGAACTAATTAACCTGCGTTACCCACAACATATCCGCGTCAAAGTCAAAAAAGCCTCAGTGCGACTCAGACCCTGATGCCATGAAACAGGAAGAGTTTTAATTGGAAAGCACTCAACACCTCAATTTTCCAATTTTCCTCAAGACGTGGAAACAGTTAGTCGGTGGACCTCACACAAACCAGCTTCATGTGACGATGTAGAACCTTTGCAACAGAATATGATTTCAACATTTCAATAATAAACACAACTCCTGGAAGATGGCACGACTTGGCCAGATGCTAACAAACACATCAGCGCTGTACTCTGAGTGAGTGTCTGGCCATGGATGCAATCATTTAACTTTACATAACTACATTTACTCAAGTTCTGACAAAGGAATAGTTCTATGATTAATTATACTCTCGTATCTGTCCATTCAATAAGCAAGGTAGGCAACTGCCGCCAACTACGAGGGACACGCTTCTGATATTCATGAACAATACCAGCAAAGTTATCTGCACAATCAGACAGAGATGGGGACTCGAGTTAGAGACTCGGACTCGAGTGCGACTTGAGTCGCACACACAATGACTTGAGACTCGTCCTCAAAAGACTTCAGACTTGACTTGGACTTGAGGTGCAGGACTCATAAACACTGTTTATTTTTTAGGAAACTTCTGATCAGCTTGCTGTTTTTCCCTGCGTTACCTATAACCTGCTTACGTAACACGTAGCATCGGCTGCCCGCGGCCGCACATGAGAGAGGACAACAAACACCGGCAGCTCCTGAGCATTCATCATAAACTTTGGCTTTAAAACTTCATACAACAAGACCCAAACAAAGAAGCACTGAACGCAAATAGGTTAGTAACCTGTGGTGAGTAAAACTTGTGGCAGTCGATTAATGTAATCTTTTACGTCCCGCTGGCTGCCATCACGTTAATTATTACCGTTGGCTAGAAAGAGGTTACAGGTTTATTGTTGATCATGTAACGGTACAGTTTTATTTAGTTATAACGTTACACTGGTTTGAGAGTCTGCGGTTGGTGTTGACTTGCAGTAGTTTATAAGCTTATAATAAGTCATTAATTGTAGACGCGTTGTATATTAGGCTACATGGTTGTGCATTCGTAATAACCACGAGAGACTTGAGACTTGACTTGGTCTCCAGCTCAGAGACTTGACTTGGACTCTAGCTCAGAGACTTGACTTGGACTCTAGCTCAGTGACTTGAGACTTGACTTGGACTCTAGCTCAAAGACTTGAGACTTGACTTGGACTCTTGCTCAGAGACTTGACTTGGACTCTAGCTCAGTGACTTGAGACTTGACTTGGACTCTAGCTCAAAGACTTGAGACTTGACTTGGACTCTAGCTCAAAGACTTGAGACTTGACTTGGACTCTTGCTCAGAGACTTGACTTGGACTCTAGCTCAAAGACTTGAGACTTGACTTGGACTCTAGCTCAAAGACTTGAGACTTGACTTGGACTCTAGCTCAGAGACTTGAGACTCGACTTGGACTCTAGCTCAGAGACTTGTGAGCATCTCTGCAATCAGAGCACTCTGAACGCTGAGTTTCAAGGCAGAAGTCCTTAAAATTTTAAGCAGAATTACAGAATTTCTTTTGCTATTCTACCAGGTAAAACTAATTCTACGCCCGAGGCTTTCCAATATTTGTACATTTACTCCTATAATAATTGTCTTTAACATTCGACAAAACTAAAACAAAAGACTGAATGAATCAGGTTTTTTGTCGAATGCACGCCTTCCAACATTTTGGCGTCTCCGATGAATTATATTTAGCGTGTTGAATCGCAGGTTGAAAACAGATCCTGAATTTGCTGTCAAAAGGAAACTTGGATGCAGGTTACATTTTCTTAAAGCACTGCTATTTTGCTTAACAAGCAACTTTGTGTCTTTGCTGACCTCCAGTGATTTAACTTCTCATCTTGCTGCAGTAATGTAGGACTTTAAGCAGACACTGAGGCTTTGGGGCCCCCTGAGTCCTTGAGTCCCTGGGCCTGTGCCTGGTTAGCCTGTTTCGTAAGCCATCCATGGTGGTAATGCAGACGATTGCGGGGAAAGAAAAAGAGAGCAGTGATTGGAGAAGTTGTTAGTTACGGCAATTCAGGCTGCTCCCAAGATAAAAGACAATTAAGGTCAACTATTTGCGGTTTGTTGTTGGCACTTTCTACAGATATTTATACACGAATGCTGAACACACAACTTTTTAGATATAGAAGGGAGCTTAATGACTCCATCAGACCAACAGTGTCTTTCTGTTTGTGTGAGAAAAAGAAAGAAAGAATCATTTGCTCTGATATATTTGACTATTCATGGGGGCGCCGCTGTTTCCCCACCGGACACTCTGTGATGTGTTTACAATATGTATAGCTACAAAACTGGCCGAGCAGAGACGACTGACTTCATAACTTTCCACATCTGGCTCTGCAAACAGTGTGTTTGTGTGTGTGTGTGTGTGTGTGTGTGTGAAAATCTGTCAGCAGCATACAAATACAAAGGTAACACACCATTAGCTTAGTTTCCTACGGAGACAACAAACAACCCTGAATCAGCCGCAGCAGATTACTGTAAAGTCCCTGACAGCACCATGTAATACAAAACACGAGATAGACGTTCTCGCTGAAAGACCAAACAGTTTTGCGTGAAATGGGAAACTGTTGAGTCCCAAAGCACAAAAGGCTTGCGAGGAAGAGGTAATACATTACATAATTAGTTACAAGTTGTGGTTCAGTCGACTGAGGACTTGTGTGAAATGCTGGTAAATGGCCTTACTAGTCCTCCGACCGATCAAAGTGCTTTACACTACATGCAAGGTGCAACTGCTCATCAGAGACAGAAACTAACACAATCACACACACTCTTGCCCAAGAGCACTTTGGCATGCAGACTGGAGGAGCCGGGGATCAAACGGCCGATCTTCCAATGCCACAGCTGCCCCAAATTGGTCAACGTCGGGCATCTTTCTCCATAGGCCATCTTTCTACAGTAAACACACTCTGGAGGTCTGTCTTCCACTGCATCCATCCTGAGGTTTGACCTGTCAGCAGTGTTTCTCTATTGAAGTTGGCTTATGGTCAATGTGTTTTACCAGTGGGCAGTTTACTTTAAATAATGTCAAGAAGATGGCATGAAAACGGTCAGACTGGAATGAGAAAGCCCCTGAAACAGTGTTTCGTAAACATCCTGGGATCACTTTTTATTTGAAATTAAAACCATGTCTGTCTGAAAAAATTCACAGTTTGTAAGGACAAAAGGCTGCGTGTCTCTTGTGTGGTCTGTCTGATGTCCTGTCATCCTGCCAGTAAATCCGGCTATTGTTGTTCTCTTTCTTAACGCAAAATGGCAAAAACTAGCAATCACAAAACTGCCCGAGAAGTAAGTAAGTGGAATATTAGATTTTAGTCAGAGGTGTATAAAGCATAGATGTCATTTACACTGGGGACGCTGGGGACATGTCCCCACCACTTTTTGAAATGGCTGATTTTGTCCCCACCACAAGCATAATTTGTTAAAAAACGTTCTGACATACAACTTGCCGTTAAATAACAAATGAAAATGCCTTTAGAAAGGTTTGCACATTAAGAAAACATGCAATGCAATTAAAATATAGAAGAAAAAAATATGCATTGTCCAAAAAAAGTAACTTAAACCAAAACAAACAAGATACTGATTATAAAATAACCTCAAAACATGCAGCACCAATCAACAACTTAAACAACTTCTGGACTCTTTTTGGCCAAGTTTTCCGTTTTCTCCCTGTGAACATGACAAAAGAGGAGGGAAGTGGGAAGGAGGAAGACTAAATCATGCCTACATGTGTTGCCTCAGCGGGGATGATATTAAATGAGAAAAGTTGATCTACAGGAGAAACAGATCTGAAAGCTACACAGAACGACTGAGAGCTGCAGTGACTTATATTCTATTATATTTATATATTTTCAAATGTCACCTGCCACCTGAATTTTGTGTTTCCTTTTCCATAAATAAAAACATTTCCACCATAAACTGGTGCAGAAACTTTCACCAGAATGCCCCCAGACCCCCCACTTACATATATTGGCATTGAGGATGTCTTTAAAACACTGTTTAAGGATCTTTCGTCTCGTTCTCGTGAACGTAATATCGCGTATCGTGATATCTCGCAAGCTAAGTATCTCTTCACACCCTTAATCTGAGCCCCTACCTCCCCGCCACTTTTCAACACAAAGTGACGTCCTTGGTATAAAGGTTTGCTAATTATGCAGTAAGGCACCTTGGATTAAAATAACAACGTTAAAGTGAGATAACGTGACTTTTGCACAAGTAGATTCATTAAGTCAACAAACTCACTCGGTAATGTCAGTTACACAGCGGTTCACTAACACAAGCAAGCATTAGCCACCACATGCTACTGACTACAGGTGCATTTTATGGCTTAATTCTTCTACTGGATTCCTTCTACAAGGTAGTGAAGGATCATGCTACGTTGGTTGCGTACAAAAATAATTCAAACATTGACAGGTTAGTTCAAATTTGCTTAAACAAAAGGGTTCCTACACTGCACAGTTTCCAGCGAACAATTGTGTTTTTATCCCTTTCTTCCACCAGGCATACACTAATATACAAATATTTTAAGCAACTGACAGCAATCTTGATTGTTGTTATCACTCTTGGACAACAATTAACATTTAAATAATAGTTTATTGCTCAAAATTTTTACTTATCTATCTGTAGGTGATCAGATTTTTAGGGCAGTGGCATCTCCCATACAAAAGAAAGAAACTAAGAAAAAAGGACGTCCAGAACTTGGGACAAAGCAGACAAGCTGAAACCAACAAAGACCGGACAAACCAACATAAAGATGCATAGATTGTTCCAGTTGCTGACAGAGGTGTGCGGGACTGTAGAGCCCACAGAGGGAACTGGAGGCGAATGAACTAAAATGAAGCAAACTAAAACTCTTTGTTTACAGGTACGTCTCCCTCTGTAACACACGAGTAACATCATCGGCCACTGAAGTTAGCGAAATCATTATCAGAACGACTGGCAGCGACTGGATCTGAAACTTCAGATTCATATTTATATATCAAACACTATATGATTTTATCTGCAGACTAACACCAACTGACCCAGACTGGAACAGACCTGTTCCAACTTGGTCCCATCTGTCTTCACGCCTTGCTTTAACTCACCTGATTGATTTTTCTCGTGCACATTGACAATGATGAGATGGATAGGTGGTTTGGCTGATGACTCCCCATCTACCGGAAGGGCCAGTGATTGGTAGGGGTCGAACGTCGCTGTAGCCTCAGGGGTGACATCCTCTTTAAAAACAACTGCGGGTTGATGCCCCACCTGTCCGGTCTCGTCTGGGATGCTTGGCTCTGGGGTGAGAACTTCTGGATTGACCACTTTTGAAGTGATCGCTAGAAGCTGCGATGGTGCTGATGTGGTTTCCACCCACACCTGTGTCGGGGTCACCACCGCTCCCACCTCACTCCCACTAGCGCTGTCACCGCTGCTGCTGATCTCACCTTGGCCAGACCCCGCCCCTCCCCCATGACTGATGTCAAGGTGTGGAGGCCGCGAGCGACTGGTGGGTAAGACAGGGAGCTGCAAGGGGGACATACTGTCTCCTCTAACTGGTATTGACTGTACCTGGTTTGAGTCTTTGAAATCTTGAAGGTCATAGTCGTCAGACATCGGGGTTGGGCTCTCAGAGGCTGTGGCATGAGGGGAGGTGAGTCTGTCCCATGGTGGTCTGGTGAGGCTGTGTGTGGTGCCTCTGTTGGTGAATAGGTGACAGGGTCTGGTATTCTTGCTTGAATTTCAGCTCTCACAGGGTCTAAGAGTGGTCCGGGTGTTGGAGTGCGGGGATTGTTTGTGGGGCTGTGTGCAGCTGGGGGACTTGTAGTAGTTGGCTCTGGTAGTTTAGCTGTAAGAGAGGAAAACAAAGCCAGTGGAGAGTTCAGAAACTGAGATTTGCTAACCGTCTGTTCACCATGTTAGCTTAGTGTGTTAGCATGCTAACATTGCTACTGAACAGCGTACAGCTGAGGCTGATGGGAATGACATTAGTTCTGCAGGTATTTGGTCATAAAGCAAAGTGTTGGACACATTAGGTGTGTTCGAGATGACTGCGGCTGATTTTCGCCGGCTTGATAGTCTAACGTGAGCTGCAGGCGACTGCAGGGCCAGGGTATAAAAATGGCGCCGTCAAGTCGGACACATTCTACCTGCATGAGCGTACTGTGAGCTGAGATCAATGACTGATCTTGCGGCATTTGCAAAGAAAAATGCTGTGAGACCAGACAAAAGGTGGTTCCAGGGCCGTTAAATAAGTATAAGTAAGTAAATAATAATTATTTAACGGCCCTGGGTGGTTCCAACTTTGTGCAGCCGGAGAAACGCAACTGCGGGGGCTGGACTCAGCTTCTGCAGCCGCCTTGCTCCCGCGAGGTTTGAATGTCATGCGCCATGGTGATGTGCAGCAGCGCCCGGCGAAAGTCGGACACCAACATGTCTTATTTTAAGTCCAGCATGCATCACGTTAAGTCAGCGCTGCGCAGCGACACATGAACTATTAACATGTTGACCTGTTGATGGCGCTAGATTAAAAGTCAGGGGATCACAAACGTCAGTAGCATTCATGACATGCATGGCAATCCAGTCTGGTTCTTTGATAAAAAGTCAAAGGTACGAAGATGCAGCTCTGATTCGAGTGTCTCTGACACAGCAATGGCAGCTAAGGCTGATGGGTAGCGTAGTATTAGGAGCAATCCTGATGGAAAAACAGGACATCCCAGAGTATAAATTTAGAAAAACCATAGTGACACCCATTTTGCAATTCAGTTTAATTTTACCGCATGTCACCCCTTCTCTGTCCAGGTAAATCATGTCCTGTATACATGCCTAGCATCACTTTTTCCCACCTCATAAGTCACTGAGGTTTATTTCCATTTGGTTGATTGAGATTGTATTTTCATCATTCTTCCCGTAACAAGTTTCATGAGCTCTCTTATCAGAGTCTTAAATATCTGATGTCCAAATGTCATACCACGAGCTCAAATGGACCCAAACTGTACACTTAACTATAACTTGATATATCACGTTAAGACTGATACTGGCTGCCTAAAGAGGTAGAAAATCACCCTAAAAACTCTGTGGCATGCTTTGAGAAACGTTCCAGTTAATCAGCCGTATCCAAGACAAAATGTTTACAGAATGAATCAGTATTGTTACAACACCTTAAAAAAAGAAAACTGGACAATCTGGAAAATGCTAATCATGCAGCTGTCAGACTGCTGATAGCTTAAAGCAGGCTATAAAAGGACATGTAGCAGCTTTGATTTTTGAAACATGAAGTCACCTGTCAAAAACTGAAAAGGGCTGGAGACTGCTGGGGCAGTGGCATGAGAATAAAACGAGTCTCTAACGAAGGCCTGAATGTGGCAGGAAAAACCTTCTTTAATGGAAATGATGTCTGAACAGAGAAGACTTTACTTGCTAGCTAACAGACATTATTTTCTAGCTCTCACAGTGAACTGAAGATAGTTTCTTCCTTTCTACTCTAAACACACCTTATTTACAATTCTGAGCAGACCATAAGGCTTTTGTTGTAAAGACCTCTTCAAAACAGCCTGTGACGCCCGCAGAGATTTATATCTCATTATGATGGAATACATACCATATGAGAAAGGAGAGGAAATAGGACTCCTAAACACACACACAGTGCTCTCCTTTGTGCAGGTCTAAGTGCTGAGTTCGTATAGTGAGTGCCTTGGGAGAAAGCAGCAAGGTTTGAATGTCACTGACATAATGCTTTAATAAACTCTACGTAACTGACTCCCCTCCATCCATACCGTAGGTGGGGTTCCCTTTTTCTCTTACACGCTCTTGATTTTCCACTCTTCCTTCTATACTCTCCTCTTCCTCATATACTATCCAGTGGTAGAAGTACATTAACTCAAGTATTAAATACAATTTAGAGGTACTTTACTTGAATATTTCCACTTTATGCTACTTTATACTTCTGCACCAACTAAATTTCTGATGGAATATTGTGCTTTTTACTTCACAAAATTTATTTGACAGCTATATTTACTTCTTAGCTTCATTTAGATTAGGATTTTATGTAATATGATACATTTTAAAATAAAATGTATTAAACCAGTGTTTCCAAACCTTTGTGGATTGTGACTCATTACAAAAAACAGGAGCAGCCGTCCATATTTAGCGTAACATTAACCAAAACTTCTGCAAAATAATTAATGCATGTTTCCATCCACTACTGTAATGTGAATTTTGGGAGTTATTAAGATAAACAGCTGGTGGAGCTAATGCTCCAGTCGCTGCCGTTTTCAACAGCTATAGTTACGTCATACATTCACTTCAGATTAGGATTTTACAACAACATTTGATAAGTTGGAGGTGGCGGTGGCACCGTAGATAAGACACCTCTCTGGTGTGAGAGATCCAGGTTCGATTCCCACTGTGACACCAATGTGTCCCTGAGCAAGACACTTTACCCCTAGTTCCTCCAGAGGTGTGCGACCTCTGACATACATGCAATTGTAAGTTGCTTTGGATAAAACACAGCGAGATGACGTCTTTGAAACAGCTGCAGTCAAAGCTCAAATGATAGAAAAACATGTGGAGAAAATTATGGAAATTAGACATTTCTGTTAGTTTCATGTGTTAATGTGAGGAAGGTTAAAACCTTCTCATCACTCCACACACATCTGATGTTTTCAGCTCTTCATAAGTACTTTAAATATCATTTTATACTTTGGTTCTAACTTAGAGTCTCTAGATTTTAAGTAAAGTGAGTCCTTCTTCCTCCACTTCACATACTGAAGGTGTTTATTGCCAGTTGGCCTGCAGGATTAGCTGAGGTCTGTTCTGGTCTTTCACACCGCGAAGGAGACCCTGGCTGCATGTTCAGCCCTGCCCAGATATGATGTCATGTGTTTAGCGAGTTGCAGTCATCTGGCTGCACTGGGGTCCGTCCTAATACTGTCACTTTACTGTACATTAACTCTCTCCTGCAGCTCTGCCACCTCGTGTAATGCTTGGCAGAACAGAGCGGTCAGGTTCAGAAAGTACCTTCACATTGCCAAACATGTGCCTGTTTGCAATTATACCCACTGTGAAGAATCCTACTTGAAGTGTATAATAGGTTCATTTGCAGCGCACCTACTTCACACTGCACAAACTCACCTCTCTTATAAAAGTTTGTATTTTTGAGTGTTTTTTAATGATGATTTTACTTTCGGGAGAACCAGATCTGCAGTCCCCCTTCCTTTCCACCGTCTCCTCCCTCTGTCTGTCTGTTTGGGCAGGGTCCAGCTGTGAAGCATTAGGGACCTGTCCCGTTTCTGCTGTATCTGTGCGCAGAGTGCATGAGTTGGGTTTTCCCCTCATAAAAAAACCTGCGCTACCATAAACAGGGCAGTGAGGGTTTATTCTTCTCTTGTTTGGGTTTGAGTGCTGTTTGTTCTTTGTCATCCCCCTCTGCTGCCACTTCTATACGCCCTGCAGCTTTTAAACGGCTGGAGATTGCGGCTTGTTTGAGCTGCAACACACCTCAGCGTTTACGCTTACAGTTTTCAAGTGACTTCATGAGTCAAACGTGTCTGTGATGTGGACGTTGGAAGGAGGTCAGACTGGGGTTTGCAGAAAAGAGAAGCAATGTCCTAAATTTGTGCCAGTGCTGAAAAAAGTAAGGGAGGAAACCACTGAATCTGTAGAGACCCAGTTAGTGTTAGTTAACCAGAGGGGTTGAACTTAATCTGATGGATCTTCAGATGATTTATAGTTGAGTTATTTTATTGTGAAACGCTGGATAGTTTTACCCCCTCATGCCTCTTAAAATTCTTCTAATGCAATCTGAGGGCCAAAGAAAATCACTCATTGCTTTATACATATTGTGTTCAACCTATGAAGCTGAAATTCAGCTTCTCTGGGCTGCATGTAGGAGAACACTAAAGGCTGAATCGAAAAGTGAAAACGACAGGAAACCTCCAATGTGGAGTCAATTTTGTTGCCCATTTGTTGATTTAGACTCTGAGATACTTTGTTTGAAGCACACTGAAGGATTTACTTTTCAATGTTTACATGTTTACGTTTGAGTGACTGAGCCCTCTAGTGGCCATAAGAATTATGAGTTTTGTCTGTTGGGCGCAAAGGAAACACATTCTCACTACCAACTCGTCACATCTGGACGCTTCCTCAAGACCCCTTGGGTACCTCTTTAACGTTGTCTTTCGACGTGTAGGGTCAAGTCGGCGACAAAAACTATGCAATGTCTGGTCAAGTTAGCAATAATAAATATGCAACATCCAGTTTACCTTTCAAAATAAAACTAGTAGTTAATAATGTAAAATTTGGTTTGGTTTAGGCAACAAAACTACTTGGTAACGGTTAAGAAAAGGTCTTGATTTGGCTTAAAATTACATTACTTACGTGACTAACTTTACTTTGCGTAACTTGAGTTACTAATGTGACCTAAATAAAAACATTCAATGTTAACTTTTTGTTTCACATTGCAACGAACACCAGTCTCCTGACTGAAAGTTGGGTTTATGGCCCACCATCCACCCCAACCACCTCCTTCCTCAGACTTTTATGTTAAATAACCTACACCTACCTAAATGACAAGAAATGAATATATTTCAACGCACTGCGGAGGCCCTTTGTGCGTTACAAACTGACGTCAAGGGCCATGCGTCCATCTGGAACGACTTGGGAATGAGAACAGGTTGGCAAAGGAGGAAACACTGTGACTATGAAGTGGCTGGCACTGATAAACGATATCGTCCTAATGATGAGGAGTCAGATCAGAAACCCCCCACATGATTAGTTCAAACTGACAATTCATTAGGAAGACGTCACACTTTTCTCCCCCTTGCTTGAGATGTGTAGAAGTACAATACTTGCCCATTCAGGAATTCACATCTTAAGAGAAAAACTTTATGCAACCAGACACAGATTTAGTGTGCAAAGAAAGCCACTAACCACGTAGGACAATAATGTCATCACCTGTCCGTCACCCCCTCCATCTTTTTATAACCCCTGCTGTTCTGTGTCTGCACACTGATGAAGCTGTCCCTTCATGCTGAAACGTTTTTAAAAACCTACAGCAGGATTCACTTTATACAAGCTATACTGGCCTTTAAATATCAAGGGGGCAAAGTAGGATATCTTCTAGTCATGTCTCTCCTTTGATATTACAAATATGCCTGATGATGGGAGAAGTTATTATATAGACATTAGGGGAAAATAGCAGCAGAGTTGTGTTTGAGTCTTACCCTTGAAGCAGAAAGCGCCGTGCCTGTCGGTGGGGTTCGGGTAGCCGGTTTGGTTTTGATACCTGTAGAGCGTGCGAACCCCCAGCAGGCCTCCTCCGCACTGAGGCCTGGGGACGGTGACAGGGTAGCGGACGCTGCCGTCGGAGAGCCAGCCGTGGTCGCAGCGGTTCAGCCCCGCCCTCCAGGCTGCGAACAGCTGACCCGGCGACGCCAAAACGGCATCGTGCTTCTCACACTCCTCTCTCGCCTCCTGCAAGGTGAGCTGGCCGGTGACAGAAGGAGGAAAGAAGACCTCGCCTTCACACAGAGGAGACAAACAAATAAAGTAATAAAAAAAGGTTTAGTGTGTTGCTTCTGTAGTTAAACTTAAAACGTCAGGATAAATCATTAAGAACAAAAACAAAGGAGCTCCCTGCACAAACAATGGGGATTAGTGATTGGTCATTAGATACACACAATCACATCTCAAGTGAACAAGCAGCTAAAACGTAAATGTGCCTAAAAAGTCGTCGTTAACTTCTCCCTCAAAGTTTTTACATCCACAGTTTTATACTTATTATCAAAGAATCTGGTATATTCTGAATTACTTGATCATCTTTGGTAGGCTACTGTTGGGTAAAGGTTGTTTCCAGCTGGTGATTATTAAACTGACTTCAATGTTTATCTAACCCTGACTTCAGTTCAGTGGTGAGGTTTTTTTCTCACACACCTGATTGTGACAGATTGGGCTTTCTGACTCGACTTTTCCCAACTTAAGAAAATGTTTTTTTTTTCTTTTTTGGCAACATCTAGCTGCTAGATGAACCTCCTATATGGAAGAGCCAATAGAGCTCCGAAGGTCACCAATTAAAACGCTGTATCATGTTTGTTGAATACAAACAGAAATGTAAATGTGTGGTTTTAGGGGGAGTTATGTGCTGGAACTATTTATTGGCGAACGACAGGGAACTAGTGGGGAAGCTGAAAAGTATTGGGGACATAAGGGCTCAGTTTAGGGGTGGTACAATACACTTAGCTCACAAGAGGTGATGATGCACATTATTGGGGTCACAAGAACATGATGAGAAGATACTTTAACACTATTTTAAAGAAATATTCAGTGCAGAGATATATGAGTGGGAGGGTATGGGGATCTTCCCCTAGAAAATTTGGAGCATTAAACACTTCCAACAAAGTTTTGGTGGAAATGTCTTTATTTATAGGCTCTAAGGGAAACCCAAAATCCAGGTGGCAGATGACAATTAAAAATTTAAAAATATAATTGAATATAATGCAATAATTAGTAGCTTGTTTTTTTAGCTTCTTTTTTGTAAGTGCACATTTATGTCTTCTATATTTACATTGCATGTTTTCTTTTAGTGTAAATAAACCTTTCTCAAGGCTGGTTATCAGAAAATGTTCTTACAAATGCTTTTAAAAAGTGTGGGGACAAAATCAGCTATTTCAAAAAGTGGTTGGCACATGTCCCCAGCGTCCCCAGCGTACATGACACCTATGGTTAAACCGTTATTCATCAAGAAATAGTTCCAGCGTGCAACTCTTTCTTAAAAGGTCAAACTACGGTTTTCACTTTTCTGTTTGTGTTCAGACTGAACAAAGGAGATGCTGGAAGGTGCATTTTTGAACAGGGCCACGCTAGCTGTTTCCTCCTGCTTCCAATCTTTATGCTAAGCTAAGCAAGGCTAACCATGTTCCGACTCCAGCTCTGAACTGAACACACAGACATGAGATTGATATGTTAAACTATTAATTTAAAGCAGTGGTTTGCAAACTTTTCTCTGTCACGCCCCCTTTCAGAAGCCAAAAAATGTTCATGCCACCCCACCCCAGCAAAAGAGGATTTAATTTTTATCAGTCATTAACAATACGGGCGAGTGGAATAAACAAGATTCAGGTTAGCAAAATAGCCTTGCTAGCATCAGAGCACTTTTGTTTGTTTATGTCACCGCATGAATCACATTCATGCAACTTTAGGTCCCCTCAACATTCATGACCCCCCTGAAGTGTCTCAACGTCCCCCCAGGGGGGCCCACTCCCCAGTTTGAGAACCACTGCTTTAAATGTATTTCTCTGTACTTTGTGTTTACCGTGTAGTTTATCTACGTAGCAGTACACGTCGTATTTCTCTGTGAGGGTGCGGATGCCATACGTTCTCACTCCGGGCCTGTTCATTAGATCCCCTGTGCAGCCGGGACGGGGCACTGTGATTGGGTATCTGAAACAACAATAAAAGGTATCACACAAAGTTTTAAAGTAAGGGCTAATTTAGTAATTTCTGTCCATTTGAAGTGAAAAAAATCTGACACTGCTTTTTACTCCTCTGCATTTATCAGACAGCTTTAGTTACTAGTTACGTTTAGTTACAAGTTACTTTTGCAAACAAAATATATGAAACCAAACTGTAAAGTACGGCTGAAACACTTAGTCTATATATATATATATATATATATATATATATATATATATATATATACACATATACAAATACATATATAAAAAATCCCTTTAATCATTTTGATTTATTGTTAATAATGTTGAGTTTTGGACTGTTGGTCACTTTGAACTCTGGGTAACTGTGACGGCAGAATCTTTACAAACCAAACAATCAATCAATTACTGAAGAAAATAATCCAGAATAAAAATAATCATTAGCTGCAGTCTGATACTAAACAGTTCAAAATGAGCTCCAGCTCAGCAACTGCAGCAGAAACATCCTGCTTTCCATTAAGGATGAGGGATAATAAGCTGAGGAGAGAATATATAATAGTACAACAGGAACAGGGGACATTTTACTGCACAGAGTACTTTTACAGCGTGGTATTTGTACCTTTATCTAAATAAAGGATCTGAGCAGTTCCTTTACCACACACACCTGACTGACTGGTCGGCGAGCCAGCCTGCGTCACATTGGTCGAAGCCGTCTTCAAAAGCAGCCATCAGCTGTTTAGGTGTAGCGATGGAGGAGTCCACAGAGCGACACGCCTCCAAAGCTTCAGAGAAGTCCATGGAGTAGCGGCTAGTGTTAGCTCTGTAGTGGAACACCACACCTGGACAGGAAGGAATCAGGAAAGTACATTAGATACAGAGTAGTTAAGTGTGAGGGACCTGAACTGTAAATCCCCAATTCTGTATCCTCAAAGTTCCTTGGTGAACACGGGATTCTCCTGGATGATGTAACGATCATATATGTTAAGTTCTGACCATCAGGTGAACTTTCAGCTTTGTTTCTGAGAAATCAGGTGTTTGTATGCCAGTTTGTTTTGGCACTTGGCTCTAAATACTACGGTACCCACAAGGCTCAGCAGCTGTTGGAGAAGAAGCCAGTCACAGGTGCAAATGAGAGTATTAGTGGCTTCATAACAGCTTTGTTGTTGCCGAAATTGAACCAGAATTTGAAAATAAATTTTCAAGTAAAACTATGTAACTTTTACAGAAACACACAATGATATTATATATCATATATATCATGGTATGATGAAATGGAAATCCTGCTCTGTAACTTTACGGCATCAGAAGTGGAGAAGAGCCATAACGTTAGAAAAGTGACTCAGTAATCAAACTTAAACAGCAGTATTTATCTAAAGTTTGCAAACATTAGCCACCATAAGCTTCAGCAGCCTGTTGCACCAACTGTGTGTAAGTTTAAACTTCGCCTAATGTAAATTATTACTATGTTATGATTCATGCATTACTAAAATAAAACCAATTGCACAACAGATATAAGTTACAACATAACTCTAAGTTACAGATGCTTCAGGGTCGGTGTAAATCATAAAATGTCACAGAAGTTTACTCGCTGATGGTGAAACTGCTGTTTTTCTGACGCACAGCATTCATTTAGCAACAGTAATTTATTTAAATGATATTTTAATGACTCTTATCTTTGATCGCTGATTGGCCACTTGCCTTACTTATAGACTTTACGCCCAAACTATTTTTGACTCTTCCGAGCTCTCCGGGTTCCTCCCACAGCACAAAGACATGCAGGTTGGTCGGTTTCATGTCCGTCACCTAACATTGTCTACAGGAAATTAGGATGCAACTTTCTCACTAGATTTGGTGACCCCTTTTGGGACAATTTAGCTAAAGATGCAGACAATTACAGGACAGTATAGAGAAACACAAGCCAGTCGGCTATTTCAGCTGTCATCCTCGGACTATATGTATCTGTTGTCTTGTGTCATTAGGTCCTTTATTTTCAGCTGGATGGGAGGATTATTATTTCTAATCTGCGAGGATGTCCTGGCAGAGCTGCAGGAGGATGTGAATAGATGACTGGGCTGTTAAATGGAGAGTTGTGTGTCAGTCATAGGGAGCGTCTTTGTCTGGAGCTGCTCAACAAAAAGTCCTGTTCAGTCTTTATGTGGAATCTGTGTAAATGTCTGGGAGCGGGAGTTGGATCACTTGTCAGATATTCTTCCACACAGCTCTGTGGAGTTTCCCCCAGATGAACTCTGATGAACTACAGTGCAACATATGAAGTGACTTTCATATACAAACCAATCACTTGCTGCCTCGACTAGCTTATTGAGAGAATTAATTAGCAGCAATTTTGATAAAAGACTATTTGTTTAAGTCATGTTGTCAGACACAATTTCTCTGGTTCTAGCTTCCAAATTGTGAAGATGTTGTTGTTTTTTAACTTTTCTATGAAAACAAGCTGAATATCTTTGGGTTTGTTGGTTTACAGGGTGTCAACTGTGGTTTAAAAGACTACATGTAATGTAAAAGGAGTCGTCATAGTGACAAACAGAGCGTTATCTCCCGATGCTGCAGTTTCCATCAGCTCAGAGTCTTTAAGCTCATTGTTTTAATTTTACTTTTAATTTAGCCTCATAGCTGTAATCAACCTTGTTTCCAGCAGCAGCTGTTTTCTGAGAAAAAAGCTGTAAAAAGCCTCTGTATGTGACGAGCTCAGCAGCAAACAGTAGACAGACACCGTTATTTCCCTCAGGTGGTGGTGGAGACCAAACACAGAGCTAAAAGAGAGAGAATACTGGACTTTGATTCATCAGGTGACACAAACATGACTCAACATTAATGATCATGTTGCTCTGTAACTGCTGGATGTGCAAATAACCAACTTCATTCAGGGGAAAATAATATGTCAGTGATGTGGTTACAGCTTGTTCCAATGCCCCAAAGCGGTCAGTCGCCGAGCTAAATGCTTCAGTTCACCAGCTAGTCTCTGCTGCTTGGTGCTGAGCAGGTAGTGTAAGGTGGCCTTTTACAGCTTGTTTGATGGAAACAGCTGCTGCTGCTGGAAATGAGGCTGATGAACCAAAACAGTAAAGTTGTGGGCTGTAAAACCGAAAAACAACGAGCTGGAAGACGCTTAAACACTCGTTAGAGCAGCAGAGTTGGGGATAATCCTCTGTGAGTTCATCAATATGAGCTACTTCTTCCACATTACACAGAGTCTGTTAATCCAATGTTAATATAAACATATTGATTAGTGCAGCTTTAGAGAAAAAAAACATGTGCAAAGCAGGAAGGCCTCTGCCAACTCAGTACATCTGGATTCAGTCGCTGAACACGTTTGTAGACTCCTGATATCGACCTATAAAAGTGCAGAATTGGCAGAGTGCTTTTGTTTTACTCACCGGAGACGTTGAGGCTCACGGTGTCCTGAGTTTCCTCCATCCCCTGCATGATCTCACAGCGGTAAAGCCCTGCGTCGCTGGCCCTGAGCAGCACCATCATCAGAGAGGCATCCCCGACGGACCACGGATGGCTGGGCACCGACACCCTGCTCCTGTATTTCTGCCCCACCTTGACCACTCTTCCCTGGGCCACCAGCACCACGGTCTCCCCCTCCCGCTCCACCTTTGACCACTTGATCCTCACCCCCTCCTCAGGACTGGCGTGAGGGGCGTTACCGGGGAGCAGAGGTCCTGGCGTGGTTGTGTGTGTGCTCTGTGATGGAGAAACTGACATTGTGGAGAAGTGGCACGGCAGCACCACCCTGCCTGCCAGAGAGCCGGTCACAGAGGGGTTCTTCTCCACCGTCACAGAGTGTGGTAACGCTGGAAAACAGGATCCTGCATGAGTACATGTGTGTGTCAAACACGTTGTTCTTTTTACCTAATCCAGTCTGACACTGAACATCATGACCAACCAACTGCCCAATCTCTCTCTGTCATATCGATATTTTCATCCCTGAACAATAGATTTGCTTTTTTGCTTTTTAGTGACACAAACAAGATATCTGAGACAACTTGCTCAAGGCTGCACAGAGTTTACAGACTGTTATTAACTCCTTAGTTCCTTAATTAACAATTATTAAATCTCAGGACAGCGGAGTCGCTCACCAGCTTCCACGTGACACTGAAGACTCACTTGTTGACCTGGACTCTGCAGAGCCTCCCTCCTTAACCCCGCCTCCAAAAAACCTCTTACTCACTTGTATGTTTGTACACCCTCTCTCTTAAAAATAGTACTTGCCACTGTGTAGCATCTTTAGCCTAGCTATCTTTGATGACTACCAGCATTGGCTGACCTAATAATGGCAATTATGAGTGCTTGAAACATGTTCTATCAACATTCTTACTCTCCCAAAATCGATCTATTGCTTTTTCACTTCCGAAGTCAATTTGGACAAAAGCGTCTGCTACAAGCCCGAAATGTAAAAGTAAAATGTACAAATTAAAACTAATACGTTATGATATATTATTATAGATTAAACTACCCAGCAGCATATAACGTAATTAAAATGAAATACACCTTCACCAGCTGCAACATTAAAGTGATGATGAACACATACTCTAGTACGGGTCATTCTGTACAATGAGTACTTTTTACTTTTGCTACTTTGGGTATATTTTGATGCTACTACCTTTGTACTTTAACTTAAGTAAACAGTAATTCTACACTGATGTACGGCTTTGGGTACTTCTTCCACCCCTGGACTTAATGAAAGATCATCACAGGAAAAGAAGACATCTTTATCTTTTCAGTCATTTACTTGGAATAAATGCAATTTCTCCAAACTGATGTGAAACACAATGGACACATGATGTAAGACATAAAGCAGTTTTCATAACAGGCCGTGGAGGAGTGGCTGCAGCTTTCAGACTTGTGTGTGTATGTGTGTAACCAGGGATTACTGGAAAGCATGTGTTCAGAGTGAATGTGTCTGGTGTTGGAGTAATAATCACTTTCCACCTTGTCAGTCTTGGACCTGCACTCTGGCTCATGTGATATTACGTCTACGTCAAGAGGGAGAGAGAGAGAATGACGAAGGGGAAAAGAGGGAGACGGGTGACAGAGTCTGGATTTGGGTTCCTGTAACTTTCTGCTGGACTCGACTCACCTGGCTGAGGACGAGCAGAGCACACACACACCAGGCAGAGCAGGTGTGTGAGGATGTGTGGAATCATCTCAACACGATCTGTAGAAACAGAGAATCAGATTATAAATGATGCTGATGAGAGTCACGGTGGAAAGTAACTAAGTACTTACAATTTTGGGGTACTTAACTCAAGTATTTCCATTCCTATTTACTCTTTGCTTCACTACATTCATCTGACATAAAGCTGCAAAAATTAGTCAATTGACAGAAAATTACTTTTTAATAATTGATCAATTGTTATTTTTCAAGACAAACATTTATTGGTTCCAAAGTCTCTGAATGGAGCATTTGATGCTTTTCCATTTCCAAAAAAGATGATAAACTGTTTAAGTTCAGGACTGTTGGTCAAACAAGCAGTTTAATGTGTTGTGGAAACATATTACTAACACCTAAACACCTAATCAATTAATCAGGAAGCTGCAGATTCATCAACATCCTTTATTTTTATTAAATAATGTAAATTTTATTTTACATTTCAAAACTAAAAACTGCTGGACACACAAGCTGCATCCTCCCTCATTAAGAAGTCTATTCTCAGTGTTTGTAACCTGGAGGTTTCAAGTTTCATCCTGATTGGCTCCAAACTTGTGATGTCATAAACCATCAAAGTGAAGCAACAGGACAAAAAATTAAAGCACTTTAAAAAGCTTCATACACAGTAAAGAATCAGTAATAATTATTAAATTTTATAATATGGAACAACAAAAAACTGGCAGGGACAGTTCTGCTGCATAATGAGTACTTTAATTTAGCTGATAATACTTCTTTAAATGCAGGACTTTCACTTGTTATGGAGTATTTTTAGATGTTGGTGTTGCAACAATTATTTTCAATAATCTGTGTGAGATTCATTGATTATTATATTGTTATTTGATGAAAGTTTATATTATGAAATAAAACAAAATTGTATTTAATGACTACAAATATCATATTTTGGCCAACACACAACAATATTCTATTAACTACAGCCTAAAACTGAGACACAGATCATTTACATAAGAGAAGCTGGAACTAACAAATTATGAAATGCTGAAATTATTAATTATTAAAATAGCTGCTGATTAATTTCCTGTTGAATCTGAGTACATCTTACACCAATGTATGCACTGTGTAAACCTACTGCATGTACATAAATGTATTCATGACACAATCCCCATAATATTTATTATAAACAAGTTCCTGGAGTTTAACTTGTATATATTTGGACCATAAAAGTTCATTCTTATAGTATATTATGTCGACAATGAACGTGTTCTACGTTAGGAATAAATTATTATTTCTATTATTTTTGACTCTATACTTTTCACCTGACATGCAAATGAGGAAAAAGTTTAATTTAAGGGAAAAGTCTGGATTGATTTAGAGACAGATGTGTGATCACAGCTGTAGGAAGGAGCAGATTAGAGCACAGCTGCGGTGATAAAGCTTATCAAGAGATCGAGTGGTTAAACTGTCAGTGGATGTAAATGGTCCTAATTGATCCCAAGTGTCAATTACTATCAATAGGTCGCTTATCATTTAGTTTATCAGTGTGGGAACATTCCTGCCCACCCAGAAGATCAGCAGCTCCGGTGGCAGAGAGGATGAGAAACACGCAGACTGCTGCATCAACTGCGGATTAACAGCTGAAATAATCGTTTAGGCTATTTATGGTGCACATTAATCTTCCGTGAATCTCACGAGATTTTACATTTAATAACATTCTGTGCAGGACGTTCAGCAAGAAAATGTTTTTAAAAATTCAATAACTTACCTTGTAAATAAAAGAAAAAAGAAAAAAGTCAAACAATCCAGTTGTCTTGCTTCAGGTTTAATCACATCAAACTTTTCCAAAATGAAATTCCCGGAGGTCCCAAATAAACAGCAGCGTTTGTTTCAGCGGTGCAGGAGACGTGTTGCTGGTCAGACCTCATCCACCTCTCAGGACCGGCTGCAAGTTCAAATCCACTTCACACCCACTATTATCCAGACATTAGGAAGAGGAGGGGCGCACATGTCCGGAGAGAGAGAGAGAGAGAGAGAGAGAGAGGGGGAGAGAGAGAGGGAGAGAGAGGGGGGGGCGGTATGAGGACGACAAAAAGAGAAACTGAGTGGATGAGAGAAAGAGAGAGAGGTGGAGATGGAGGAAGTGAGAATGGGGAAAGCATGAGTTGGAGAGAGAGACATTAAAGGGTCACTTCACTGATTTAGAGTTGCTCTTCCATGAAGTTGCAAGAGAGATTTTTTTTTAAACATCTAATTCTGTGCAGTAGGGATTTCCTGACTTTTCACCCCTAATATGGGTCAAGCTCCAAAAACACATTTCACAAAATGCAACTCAATCACAGCCTTAGATCTGATCTCTCCCTGCCAGGCAAACACTCACGTTTTTGATTTTTACTGGTGTTATTTACACTGGCGCCGCTGGGGACATGTCCCCACCACTTTTTTAAGCAAAAAAAAAAAAAAAAAATCAATTCTGAAATATGGCTTGTAGTTAAATAACAAATGAAAATACATTTAGAAAGGTTTTCAAATTATTTTTAATTATTATTTTTATTATTTCAAAATTAAGAAAACATGAAATGCAATTAAAATATAGAAGAAACAAATGTGCATTGTCCAAAAAAAGTAACTTAAACCAAAACAAACAAGCTACTGGTTATAAAATAACCCCAAAATGTGCAGCAGCAGTAAACAGCTTTAACAACTTCTGGACACAGTTTCTTTTTTGCCCAAGTTTTCTGTTCTCTCCCTGTGAACCTGACATAAGAGGAGGAAGACTAAATCATGCCTACATATGTGCTGTTACATGAGAAAAGTTGATTTACTGGAGAAAATAGATCTGAAAGCAGCACAGAATGTCTGAGAGCTGCACTGACTTAAATTCTATTATTTTTATATATTTTGAAATGTCACCTGCTCCTGATTTTTGTGTTTCCTTATCCATAAATAAAAACATTTCCACCATAGATTGGTGCAGAAACTTTCACCAGAATGCAGGAAATCAAGTGTTTAAAGATCAAAATTTGACCTCAAAACATGAAACCTTTGGAAAGTCTAGTTTAATTAACTAAAAAAAAAAAAAGGTCAGAAAAAGCATTAAAGGTGGGTTTGAAACCCCCTCAGAGGTGACACTATTCAGAGCCGAAGTGAAACCAGAACTTCCAGATTCTGTTCCAGAATTAACAACCCCTCATTAAAAATCCTGTTGACATCTGTAACAACACTAATAACTAAAGATCCAGCCTTAAACAGAGGGTCCCTGTTTCAACTGTCACATTACCATATGAAAAATATTTAGAAAGTCCCACTACATATGACGTCAAATGCAGCATGCCTGCAGTCCAGCATGCTTTCCTGGCTATTCTGACCCGAAGTAGTATGTATATCATATTATACGTCATTTGTAAGGGCAGCTGCTACTACGAGTAAAAAGAAAAAGTATGCTTTTTGATTTTGAACACATCAAGAATCTCTACCAACGTACTACTCTCACTGTGAGAAAAGCCCTATGTGTACTAGATTAGCAGGAATTTCTGCGCTGTGAGTTTACTGGACACACTCAACCGCCCCAAAATGCTTTGCGTCTCTTTAGACTTCCCAATGGCAACCAAGCGATGCGCGTGACTGTGTTGCTCGAGTCCACAGACCAAACATTAAACGTCACGGCTCGACAGAAGAGTCCATGAGCGAGTCCAGGAGTTCCAATTCGTTCACGTCTGAAATAACAGCGGAACAGAGTCGACGCTGTAGAAGTTTTTAGACACCAGAGATTTATTAAAGCTGGAAAGGTGAGATTTATAAATAGGGTTGAAACCAAGGTACGGTGGTCTAAGTTCTTGTTCTGCCTTGCTGATCAGGTTTCATGGGACCTGTTGTTTTTGATCGCCGTTGTTGTTTGTATTGTTGTTTTAAGTTTGTTAAAACCACAGAGGTCAGCATTTTTTTAATATTACCTGCTATGAGTGGACTTAGTGTTAGAATATGGAAAGCAAAACACAGGACCGCACGTCACTTTTTCAGATCGACTGGTGAAAGAAATGCTGAACGAGACGCAAGAACCCCTCTGAACTAGTGCATTGATATTGACATGTAAAATGGAGTTCCCCTTTAAAGGTCATTTAAAAAATAAACACAAACAACCTTGTAATTTACATGAAAAAAAATAACACGTTCATGTTGTTTATTGGTACAAATATTAAAATGACAAGTTTGTAAATATCTAAAAGTCACAATTCATTTCCAGTTCATGAAGCACATTACAAAAGTGTTTAAAATACGTAGTGATTCTACAGAACTTCAGACAGGCCACAAATGAAAGGGAACGCCTGAAGAGGTGACTGGAGGAACATACTGAAAGCAGATTCTTCCGTGCATGACATTGAGGCTCACTGTGGCCTTACCAGATCACACGTTCTAGTAGTCAATTAGGTGGTTCTAGAGATCATTTGAGACTTTTTGGCAGTTCTAGCGATCATTAATAATCTTTGGGTGGTTGCAGCAATCCTGTAGGAGGTCCTAGGGTTATTGTAGGTGGTTCTAACAATGATTTACAATGTTCTAGGGATCCTTTACGTGGTTCTAACAATCGTTTAGGATGTTCAATGGTTTCTTTGGGTGATCTTCTAGGATCGTTAGGTGGTTCTTGGATCATTTCGAATATTTTAGGGTCCCTTAGGTGTTTCTAGTGATCCTTTAGGAGTTTATAGGGTTCCTTCAGGTGATTGTAATGATCATTTACGATGCTCTAGTGATCCTTTAGGACGTTATAGGGTTCCTTCAGGTGATTGTAATGATCATTTAGGGTGCTCTAGTGATCCTTTCGGACATTCTAGGGTTCCTTGAGGTGGTTCTGTTCTAAAAATCATCTAGGGTGTTCTATGGTTCCTTAAGGAGGTTGTAGTGATCCTTTAGGACGTTATAGGGTTTCTTCAGGTGATTGTAATGATCATTACTACTGTTACTTAGGGTGGATCTAGTGTTACATTAGAAGGTCCTAGAGTTCTTTAAGGTGATTGTAATGATCATTTAGGACGTTCTAGGGTTCCTTAGGTTGGGTCTAGTGATCCTTTAGGACGTTTAAGAGTTCCTTTCGCTGGTTCTAGTGTTACATTAGGATTCTGAGGTGGTTCTTGTGATTTTAGGGATCCTTTAGGTATTTAAACAACCATGGTATCCACCACCATCGTCAAAACAACAAATGAGTGAATACATTTCGGAAGAATGATTTTCATCTCTCCACAGACTTGGAGAACCTACGAGTATTCTTGAGGTGGAACATCTTACCACTTTGTTGTTTTTTTTATCGCCTTCATTTGTCACCCACCTGTTGTTCCTTATAAATAATTTCATGATCCTAATACACAAACTCAGTATAAAAATATGACACCGTTGCAACATAAACCAGTGCTGTTCTCATGTTTCTCTCTCTATGCAGGGTCAAAAGTCTTCAAACAGGTCCTCTGCTGCTGAACTTGCTGCTGCAGCATCTGTTGAGCGCCGGGGCGTCTGCTCCTTACTGGATCCTGCAGGGGGGTCGGTCCTGCACACACACATACAAGAGAGAGCGAGAACAGGTCAGTGGGCTAATGAGGCTGGTTTACAGGAGAGTTTTCCTGTTGAGACGGGAAGTGCATCATGTGGCCCATAAGGTGCAAGACTAGAAACACATGGGCAACTTTTATACCTGTGTGTAGGTAGGTCCATTCAGTGTGTGTGTGTGTGTGTGTGTGTAATTGTGGCCCAGCAGCTCCCCCACCTTATGTGGTCTACATCAAATGCTGGACTTGACCACCGGTGTGTTTTATCACGTAGAGGCTCATGTTCTCCTCCTGTCTCAGCTCTATATAAGCTTATATATTCTGTCCTCACTTGAATGCAACGCCATGTGATGTTTAGGAGTTAGGAAACAAAATGTCAGATATACTGAGGATGAAAGAAGGATCAAAGATGCACAGTGGGTTGCAGAGGAAGGAGGGCAAGACTAGATCAAGGGTGACGGAAAGCACAAATGTAGGCCAACTGAAGGGACTCAGATCTTGAGGGAATAGTTTGACATTTTGGGAAGTGCACTTTATGGGTGAGAGTTAGATGAAAAGACTGAAACCACACATGAAATATAAAGCTAGTTAGCTTCGTAGCTTAGCATTAAGACTGGAAACAGCTAGTCTGACTCAGTTCAGAGGTAAGAAAATCCACCTACGAACACCTCTGAAGCTAATTTAATTAACACGTTATATCTTGTTTGTTTGAAGCCGTACAGAAGCTTTTAAGTGTAAAAACACTAAATCGCCATCTCACAGGGGATTACGTGCCAGACTTTTTTCTGGATACGAGCTGTTGCCAAACAATCAGCAGAGACTCTAAAACGTTACAGGTGGGCAACAAATAAATAGTCCAGCACGTAAGCCCTTGTGTTGTTGTAATAACACTTTGGTTATTAAACAAACGAGATAGAACGTGATACTTTGTGAGCTTTGGAGGGCCTGGTAGGCACGTTTCCCCTGTTTACAGTCTCTATGCTAAGCTAACCGGCTGCTGGTTGTAGCTCCATATTTACTGTACAGATATGTTTTTAAAAAGAAGTAAATTAACTTTTCCTTTAATGTTAATGAAACATGCTTCTCCGGCCTAAACATCACCGTATGATTCACTCCCACCGCCCTCATTAGTTAAAAGAGACTGAATTTTGGACATTAATCAGGTGGACACAAACACCACTCCAAATAAATGTTAATATGGCTCTCTGTTTGAAATGGAAATAGGAAACCGCTCACTAACATGTTCACTGTACAAAATGTTTCCGCTGCCCCTAAATGACACAAAACCAGTTACTGCAGATTTAAGCATCAGTGCTCTTGACATTGTTCATAACAAAAACATTTAGCTACTGTTTTAATGTGTAGGTAAGTTAGCTGTAACTTTGTGCCGAAGATTGGGGGGCTTGTTTGGGACGTGGTCGCGTCTGGTCATGTGACCTCCTCATACGCGTGAACATGTTCCCAACTTTGAGGAATTTATAGGAGGCTGAGTAAACCAGTCAGGACAGAAACTTTAGACTTAGCCAGAATTTCAGAGACAAAATTCAATTAATTTTTATTTATAAACTGCCAATTTATAACAGTAGTTATCTCACTGTATTTGTTCTACAATACTGCATCTGTTCTTTTATATTCCTTTGTTTGTTTGCTATGTCGACCGAACTTTCCCCTGCGGGGGTTAATAAAGTCACATCATATCATGTCAGAGAGCAGGTCTAGACTGTACAAAAGCAGATAGAGAATGAATGTTGCATAAAATCAAAATAAAACCTGTGTAGAGAGGTAACTACCGTTCCCCTGTTATAAACCATACAACATGGAGCCCTTCTCACCTCTAACCTGACTGCATGTGCGGATGACTGACGAATCTCAATCCAACGTGACCCGAGGAACATCCGCAATCTAGAGAAGCATCTTGAATTGTAAGTCACGAGGAGCTTTCTGAAGGACGACGAGTAAAGATATTCTGAAAACCAGGACACAAGATTATAGACTTTTTCCCTCCAATCCAGACCCACTGTTAACGCTGATTAGCTGAATGGAAACAAGAAGAAAAGGCCGGTGTGAGAAAGTAGAACAGAGGGGAGGCCCTGAGCTTGTTTAAATCATTACCAACTGTACGACAAACACTGCTGCACTGCTGGAACTAGTTAAGAGGAAACAAGAGATGTGTTCACTGGAGAGGGGGAGCTGTTCTATGCTGCCATGGAGGACCACCGGAGACTTGAACACATGGCAGAGGGGGACTTGACGAGAGCAGTTTCAACCCTGAGAAGTGAGGTTAAGCTCAGACACTGGACGCAGTGCAGCCCCCACACAGAGCTGGTCTGGTGACATACAGCATGTACACCAATTATGTGCGAGTTTGTAGCTTAAGAAACTAAACAGAGGTATGGTTTGGAACAAGCGGGGCAGACGGATTACTTTAAACCAAAAGTTGTACCACTTAAAGCTTCAGTGCACATAATTACAACAACAAAAAAACAAAACATGTTTTCATTCAACTCTATTGGTATGTCTATGCAGATAGTGTTGGATTTGGTTGGCCAGGTTTTGTAAATATCCGTCATCTTATACCGCAGAACAATTAAGTTGAAAAGATTTTGTTTGTGATGCTCACAGCTTTGAATAAACCAACACCAGCATCTATGACCAGATACAGTGTTCCTTTTAAAGCGTGTTCAGAATGGACACGGTGCTAAATTTGAGGTGGTGTGATTGCATCTCAAGTCAATACAAACAAAAAAAGTCTGCATTTAACTTTATGAATCCGCTTCATGAAAGCAGAGATAAGAGGAAAATGAAAAACTAATGTAAAACAACAAAAACACTGAGATCAGCCAAATTCTGACCCACTAACACAGGTTTGTTCGTACGTTGCTAGCTAGCTACAGCTAATGTCTCTGCAGTGGCTACAATAGGGCATGACACGGACCACAAAAACACTCCAGGTGTCAAACTGATGCAAATTATCCAAGGCAAAATATCTACTTTGTATCCAGTCTGAATACACCTTCAAGGTCCAACTACAATATCATTTAAAACAGAGAAATTATTAATCTCAATAAGCTCAATGGAAACGCCGCGATTAGTGGCTTCGCTAGCTGCGCTGAAGTCAATTTGTGAGAATCTTTTAGGTCAAGCTCAACTCTGGTGAACTACAAACAAAATAATTTGAGCTGTTGAGTTGACGTTTGAGGAAACAGGAAGCCAGAGAGTCCAAAATGAAGGAAGCTATTGTAGCTTATTAGCGGTGTGTCGACATCCAGTTTTTTGGGGGGGTGTTGATGGCGCAGTGGATGCATGCCTTTGGTCTGAGAGATCTGGGTTCGAATCCACTGTCAGACACCATTGTGTGCCCGGGCAAGTCACTTAACCCTTAGTTGCTCCAGAGGCGTGCGACCTCTGATATATATAGCAATTGTAAGTCGCTTTGGATAAATGCGTCAGCTAAATCAATAAATGTAAATGTTTTTAAGCTCCTCTGTTGGAGTTTAAACTGCTTTGAAACAGAGACCTGGTTTGTATCAATTATGAAACAGGAGTTGATGAAGCAAAAACATCTTTTGAATAAACTAAAGTTACTGTCTTCTTAGCAACAGAGCTCACAAGCTTGCTAAATTACAGTTTTATATGTTAGCTAGCCCATAGAGCTCAGTTAGAGCTAGGTCTCCAAGATTTCATGAAGACAAGCTTCACTGTGCCAACTGGTCTTAAACTGATTTCGTGGAGACGATTCCTTCGGAAGAAAGTGGTTCAAAATCTCAATTCAAAAACACCACCTACATGGACACAACTAGGTTTAAGTAAGAAAATATTTACTTTGTTAGTTGGTCGTTTTTTATTTGGGTGAACTGACCCTTTAGTACAATGGTTCATTCAACATTTTTGCCTTGTGACTCTTCAAAGCAAAGCCATGTCTACTTGTTTATTGTGTTTCATTTGTATAGAAACCTGAAGAGGTAACACTATTCCCCAATTCACAATAAAAAAAACATATTTCCACATCTTGTCATTTATCTTGTAACCCTTGAAATGTATCTTGTGACCCTTTGGGGGCTCCCAATCCCCAGGTTGGGAACCACTGCTGTAATGGATTATTTCCTCTGAGAGCAACACAGACCCATAAGCAAACCTGATCATAAACTCCTTTCATATGTTATACAAATGTGATGATTTTACAGCTCAGTTAGATCATGTTAGAGGGGGACAGTACAACAGAACCTCTGTGCTGATTCCACTATAAAGCTAAAGTAAGCCTACACAAGTAAGGCTGTACCAGTCCCATGTCTTGTAGCGATTATCTGTGATGGCTACGAGCGGTGTTTGATAGTTTACAGAACCAGTCCGTGTGCGAAGGAGACAGAGAGTGTGGTTCTGTTCATGGGAAAAAAGTCCTCAGAGTACACAAACTCTTGGATCTGAAGGTCACATTAACAGGAACTACAATGAGTCAAAATGAGAACTTGAAGATCCTGACAACCAAAACTCAAAACTTGACTTTAAGGAAGCGTTCAACCTAGAGATACATAAAGACTCTTGTTACAGAAATAGTTTGACATTTTGGAAAGTACACATATTAGCATCCTTTCCAACGTTGAAATGAGAAGATGGATATTAATCTCATGTCTGTGTCAAGTATGGAGCTGGGGTAAGGACATGCTTAGCTTAGCATAGCATAAAGACTGGAAGCAGGGGGAAACAGCTAGCATGGCTGTGTCTAAAGTTCCCCTGCCAACATCTCTAAAGCTCACAAATAAACATGGGTCTTGTTTGTTTATTATGAACACAAACAAATGTAAAAACTATGTGGTTTTATTACTTGAACTGACAAATAACCGTGTATTCATCCGCCCAGGCCTTTACAGCAGTGTCTCTGTCTATAGAGCTAAATGGGAACAAATGGGGTGAAAATTTCCCGTTCAAAGTTAGGTGACTCACAGTTGGAGCACTTCTAGAACTTGGATGGAACTTCCTCTGGCTGAATCATCAATATCTGGTCAGTGAGCACAGGGTTTGGTCTCTGTACAGGTATGATGGTGCCAAATCTGGCTAACCTCACTGTGATGACAAGACTTCAGGAAGCTGCGCTAATCAGTATCTAATCAGATACAACATAATTAAAGCGTTAATTAAATTAAATTAATTAATAGTTAATTAAAGCGCTTTAAAGGGTGTTTTAGCATTTTTTTCAACTTTGGACAGAGCTGGGTTAGCCGTTCCCTCTGCTGCCATCTCTGTGCTAAGCTAAGCTAACCAACCTGACACCAGCTCTGTATTTAACAAACCAATGATCAATCTTCTTATCACACTCTCTTATTTCCCAAAGTGTAAACCTATCCCTTTAATTAGTCCTCCGTGTCTTCTGGACATGTGGCCTGCATTTAATTTTCTTCAGGCTCTTTCACACCCTTCATTTTCTGCTCCTCCTCCTCCTCCTCCTCCTCTCTGTGGACGGCCTGCATGCAGAAAAACATGTAGGTAACAGAGGGAGGTGAATGGGTTGAGTAGTGATGGAAATGGAAAATACAATAGCTGGGTGTAGGACTGCCAACAGCCCTGAACCCCCCACATTACCAGCCACCTCTCAGACAAAGGCCTCTCTTCTGCAGCTGCTGTTTGCCAGCTCAGAGGGGGAGCAGCTTCTGCAGTGAGCCACTGCAGCGATCAAACATCCAGCCAGCCACAGCTGCTCGTCAGCTCACTGCTACTTCTTTCTGTAGCAGTCAGAGCTGGTAATAAGCCCCGATAATGGGCACCACTACCAACTACTGACAGCAGCTGGGGATGGATGGCACCACTTACGGCCATCTGCATGTGGCACAGTTTACAGTGGCTGGCACTCGGAGAAGCCTGGACACAGTATATTCACCCTCTGTTGGAGGGCTACAGAAAACAACGTCAGATTAAGACGTGTCTTTGGAATATTTTCTAAATGGCCACATCCAAAAAGAAACTGGCAAACGGGGGAGCGAGAGCACTAGTATTGTGAGGTTTTGGATGTGCAGCAACAGGGAGGAGTGTGAGGAGAAGAAAGAGAAAGAGAGAAAAGAAGAAAGTTGTATAATTGCGTCTTTGAGACCAGTGACTGACTTTGGCTCCTCAGTTCAAGTCCTAGACCTCCCTCAGAATCCCCTCCGCTACACTGTGTTCAGACCTGAGAGTAATTGCATTCAAGAAAATTCAAGAAATGAAATGTTTGGTTCACCCAAATTATGAAAAACACATTTTCCCCCACTTACCTCTTGTGATATATCTATCCATTTGGGATCCACCTTTTCTCTCCTGATTCAGATCCTGATACCTCAACTCAGGATAACTCACATACCGTGAGTACTGATCTGACATCAGCGCTCTTTTTTCCATGAATTTCTAATCTGTACACTTAATTTTGATGTGAGGTAACGGGACATTACTGTGGCACTAAATATGGAGTCAGCAGCTCACTGTAATGACTGTAACTGAATGGTATCTGCGTGATGTGACCTATCACATCATGCAGATACACCCCCCCCCCCCGGCCAGTTGGACACAACAGTCCAGGTTGGTGGACACCCAGTAGCCACGCAGTTACCACAAGAGGTAAGTGACAAAAGTATTTTTTTTTTTTATAATTTTGTGAACCAGCCACTTAACATTCTTCTCAACAGTTTGGATGATGGGAGCTGCTGCAGCCTCCTGATGTCTTCCACACATTCATTAGTGGAGCTGTGTGTTCACATAAAGTCCACAGTGGAAAAGGTCTTCTCTCCTGAGGCTAACCCGCCTGCTCATCGCCGGCTGGCTCGCCTAAAGCAAAGGCAGCATGTGTTTGTAAGGCTAAAGATTTAAACAGACGGTCAAGATAGAAAAGACTGAATCTTGAAGCAAAGCCCAGCAGCAGAAATCATAAACCTGTAGGACAACGATGCTCTTTTATCACCAATAAACGCTCGAGAGCTGAATTGATATTCCCTCTCAGAGGAATGTTGTAAATGTGAAAACGCCCTAAAAAAGGTGCACAGCTGGCCGTTTTCTTTGTGCATAACTGAGAGGGGACGGGATTGGAAACTGCTACTACAAGAGCTCGGACACTGGAACAAGGTCACACTGCTGGTCTTCTGTTTCTACTCTGTCGTCAGCCGCAACATCCTCCCCTGTCCTCTGAGCTCTGCAGCACCACGTCACATACACTGAACAAAATTATAAACGCAACACTTTTGTTTTAGCCCCCATTCATAATGAAAAATGTGCAGTTTCACTGTATTGGGGGGGTCCGGAAACCAGTCAGTATCTGGTGCGACCAACATTTGCCTCACGCAGTGCAACACATCTCCTTCACATAGAGTTGATCAGGTTGTGGAGTGTTGGTCCACTCCTTTTCATTGGCTGTGTGAAGTTGCAGTCAGGTCGAGACCCCGATGAGGAAGACGAGCATGCAGATGAGCTTCCCTGAGATGGTTCCTGACAGTTTGTGCAGAAATTCTTTGGTTATGCAAACCGATTGTTGCAGCAGCTGTCCGGGTGGCTGGTCTCAGACCATCTTGGAGGTGAAGATGCCGGATGTGGAGGTCCTGGTCTGGTGTGGTTACACGGGGTCTGCGGTTGTGAGGCCGGTTGGATGTACTGCCAAATTCTCTGAAACGCCTTTGAAGACGGCTTATGGTAGAGAAATGAACATTCAATTCACGGGCAACAGCTCTGGTGGACATTCCTGCAGTCAGCTTGCCAACTACAAGCTCCCTCAAAACTTCTGTGGCATTATGCTGCGTGATGGAACTGCACATTTTCGAGTGGCCTTTTATTGTGGCCAGCCTGAGGCCTTTTATTATGGCCAGCCTGAGGCACACTTGTGCAATACCCATGCTGTCTGATCAGCATCTTGATATGGCACACCTGTGAGGTGGATGGATTATCTTGGCAAAGGAGAAGTGCTCACAAACACAGAATTTGACAGATTTGGGAACAATATTTGAGAGAAATAGGCATTTTGTGTTCATACAGAAAGTCTGAGATCTTTGAGTTCAGCTCATGATGAATGGGGGCAAAAAGAAAAGTGTTGCGCTTATAATTTTGTTCAGTATATGTAGTTCAGTGTACGGTGACATGAAAACTGGCTTCTTCAGAACAGGAAACATTCCACCTCCTACGACCAGAAGTAGAGGAAGGATTCTCATAAGGACTTCTTCAAGATATCCTTATTCATTGTGTGGGTTGTGTTAACTCATACTACACGTTTTAATTGAGCTTTCTGCTCGATCACAACCTGCTGGTTTTGTGTTGTATGAATCAACCGACAGGTCACGACGTGGTACATAAACATGACCCCCCAGATCACTTTCATCCACTGACAATTTAAATAAAGTTTATTCAAACAAGACGGCAGTGCTCTCTATAATGTTGACTAAAAACAGAAAGAGTCAGCATTACTTTGTGACAGTCTGGTCCATCTGTTCTGCAGTGAAGTTTAGTTTTCACAGTCACAAGGTTGCAGTTTTAGCCACAACACTGCAGTAACATTAAAACAAGCTCCCTACAGTTTATAACAGATCTTTTCACAGCAGCCTTGTTGGAAATAGGACCATGGGACTGATCGAACTGCAGACATCGGACCAAACTGTCTGACCAAGGACCAGACCAACTGTTTGAGGGAATAAAGGGCTCATTTTTACCCCATCAACTGTCTGCATGTAGTTCAATAAATCAGACATAAACAACACCAGTTTGGGTTTCCATAATGGATTTTAGCACCACGAGCTGATTATCTCAAATTTTAGTATAAATACAATATACACTGATCAGCCATAACATTATGACCGCCTGCCTAATATTGTGTAGTTCCTCCTTTTTTGCTGCCAAAACAGCCCTGACCCGTCAAGGCCTGGACTCCACAAGACCTCTGAAGGTGTGCTGCGGTATCTGGCACCAAGACGTTAGCAGCAGATCCTTTAGGTGGGATCAGACTTCTATGTCCAGCACATCCCACAGATGCTCAATTGGATTGAGATCTGGGGAGTTTGGAGGCAAAGTCAACACCTTGAACTCATTGTTGCATTTCTCAAAACGTTCCTGAACCTGTTTTGCTTTGTGGCAGAACCACCGTTTCAGCTATTTGACTTACAGTTGCTCGTCTGTTGAATTTCATCTTAAACAACAGTGTTGTTTTGTAAATGTTTGTGTGTCTGTGTCCCCCTGTGAAACACACACTTTGCTGCACTGCTCCCCACATTCCTTCACATATTTACGTCACTGATTTCAGTTGCATTCAATCAGGTTTACAAGCTACTGCTATCTTATGAATGAGATTAGCTTTGCTGCCACTTTAGTCTTGTTTGCACTTCACGTGCAGCTCAACGGCAATTTGGGACGGGGCAACCTCCAACAATCTCAAGGTACAGGTCCAAAGAGATCCACTGCAGATTGCCTGTAATTACCCAACATAAAGAAGATCCCTGACAAGTAACTTTTATGATGTTTGACTTTCCCATTCAAGGGGATACAAAGGGAGTAAGAACAGAGAGGGAGGAGGGAGAAGGAGGAAAAGGCAAAGGAAAGACGAGACAACAGATGGATCTGCAAAGAAAGGTTATAGTAAACACAAAGCAATTCAAGCTGGACATGATCCTCAAGATCATGTATTTTGTATTTTTGCACTACAGAAGAGAAGGGAGGTGGTTTTCAACCACAACTTGTTAAAATAAAGTGTGTTAAAATAGATTTAATGTATGTTTTTTGTCCTATTCTTGGCTGGAGGTGTCACACCCTGGCTAAATTAACTAATTTAAACAGTTTTCTAACTACAGAACCAGTAAACTGCTCCAAGAAAGACATTTATGACACCATAAAGCAGGAGAATATTATGTTGTATTTTACATATTACATCGTCAAAACAAACTACAGCAGCACAAAACACAGCCAAAACATGTGCATCGTCACATGTTTTGGCTGTGTTTTGTGCTGCTGATGTAATGCAGTGCAGTCACGTACCTCTTTCTCTGGGAGCTCTGTGTGTTCGGTTTTTTAACCGCAGGGTCGGGGGCTCCGAGGTGACGAAAGCGTCGCTTGCGACAGGGGGCCACGTCTGTGATGTCCTTAAGGTTGTCTTCCAGAGGATTCGCAGTAGAAGATTCTGAGGACAACATGAGTCAGTCAGGTTTTTGCATAAACAGTATTTTTAAAGCAAGAAAGAAACATTTAGGATGAACAGTAAGTAACGTAAAAGTTTTCAAGAGTGCAGTTGTTTTCACAAGTTATTCGTCTACAGTTTGGGGCTGCCAACATTTGCTTGTGACTCTTGTCCTCAGCCGTCTGACTTTCATCACGTCTCTTCTCGCCGTCTGTTCTTAAAAGTGAGATTACCAGGACGAGTATATGTATGGAATAACAAAGAAGCAGATGGCGCTCCACCTGCAAATCAACACATTCCTGGGATCAAAGGGCAGAGGAACATGGCGGCTGAAGCCAACAGCAGGAGCAGGACGAAGGCGGAAAATGTGGCAACATACTTAAAATTACACGTTCTTCCTTTTCTTAAATTAATTGCAGTTGATGTATTTCTCTCCGTTATGTTCGGTGACTGGTTCCCACTTAGTTTTCTGTGAATAGATGGACTCGGGTCTGTAAAAGCAGTCTGTAAAACTACTGAGCACAAAACGCCACAAGCAAGCAAAGCCATAACAAAGCAGGTGTCAGCGAGGCAGAGAAATGGCTGCAGGACAGTTAAGCACATTGTACAGCTTGTGTTTTCTCTGTTAATGGTTTTCTCTACTGTTTTATCAGAGACATTTTTAATTTGTAATATCTTTAAGCAGCTTGTTTTTAGTTATTCGTCCATTAGCTTTTATATTTATACATCTTTAAAAAAACGTTTCATATTTATGTTGTCATGGTTACGGCGAATCATGGCTCTTGCTCATAACGTGTCATTTAAAAATGTCTTTTATTTCACTTTAATGGGGACAAATCTGGGCAGATCGTTTGCTGTAAATGGATAATCTCAACACTTTATATCGTTGTTGGTGACCAAAGGATCTAAAAAGTGCACAGAAATTAATTTCCTTTTTGCTTTTACTGGGTGGGACCGTTAATGTTTTTATACACACACACTTTCTTTGCCAGAATGGGCTAAAGGACATCAACAATAAATTGTTTTGTTGTGACCTTTCAGTAATGTCTCTCTCGACAGCAGCAGCAGCCTCCACACATACCGCACAAAGCACACCCATAAATGACACCACTGATTTCCTAAAGCCTCCCCCCTCTGCTCTATCTGTTGGCCCTAACTGGCAACACAAGGTAGTCTGAGTCACTGTCGTAGCAACTGAAACAACACAATCCCTCCAGCTTTTCCTCATCAGACGGAGGGGAAGGCCCAGAGAGACGGGGACACCTACGTTGCTGAAAAGGCCTTGACGTAAAACCCAACCTGGCTGTGGACGATTTAACGTGTGAGAAAGTGGAAAAATCAGGGATGTAAACAGCTGAGAGGAGGGCAGAAAGTCCCCGATTCAGTTCTATGATAGTTAACCTATGTTCTGCCCAAATCCATCTCACTGTAATTCACACCTTCACTCCATAGATTCATCATATCCCGGCCATCTGGGAGCAGACGTGTAGAGGTTGATGAAGTGTAACGTCAAGGTTAGAAGCCGCTTGTATTTAAAGGTGACGTGGGATGTCATTTCACAGAGGCCCACTACTCTGCATTACATGATTTAACAGCGATGTCATAGTTAGTTTCTAGGCATGAAAAACACAAAGTCTCAGCGATGGTGAAAACACGCACCATGACAACAGCTCCCAAAAATATCATATTTTAGAAAATGGGAAAACTTATTTTACAAAAAATATATTTTTTTAAACACTACTTGCAGTGTTGCGAAGTAAGTTTTGATACTGCTCTGTCTGATATTCGGCCACACCTTAATCAGTGATGTCACTGCAGGTGTTTTCCATCAGCAAAAGGCAAAATACCTGCAACAGCAGTTTTCTGCCTGATGGGATTTAATGTTGACATACACGTTCTAATGACACAATCAGGTGCTTTCTGTAGATGATCCATTAAACTCACTCCACAACTATTTAAAGCAATGGTTCTCATGGGGGGGGGGGGTGAAGAGCCACTTCAGGGGGGTCGTGGATGTTGAGCAGATCTAAAGCTGCATAAATAGGATTAGTGTGGTGACTTAAACAAATAAAAGTGCTCTGATGCAAGCAAGGCTATTGTGCTAACCTGAATTATGTTTATTTGTTTATGATTGCTAAAAGTTTTATCCACTTTCTTTTTTCTTTTTTCGGCTTCTGAAGCAGGGCGTGACAGAAAAAGTTTGTGAACCACTGATTTTAAGTAATCTGCAGACATTGCATAATGGAGACATGGTACTGACCGTCAAATATAATAACTAATATTCCTGGAAAAGTTCCCCTTTTTTAAGGGATTTTGACACAGGGCTGGAAATTGTGTGGCAATTTGGGGAATTCTCCTACAATCAGTGGAGCAGCACTTTAACCAGAGGGGAGGAACTCTTAACTCTTAAATTGCCCTTTTGGGCAGAAATATCTTTGCTGGAAAACTCAAAACATGTTGAAAACATAACTTTAAGGCAAAACATACATTAAGAACCAACATCATTTATGCACATTTTCATTTTAACAAAAACATAAAACTGTAATTTTGTTGAAGTACAACAACTGTAGCTCACATGAAGATGTTGCGGTTGATAGCAGATCTACCTACATCTGAGACTAAAAGGGAACCGACTTAGTGCTCACACAGTACAGTTCAACTGACCGGCCACAACGTGGAGCTCACACTGGACTGAAACATGAAACACCAGGTTGGTTTTGTCTCCTGACGAGTACTTTAAAGTTTACTCAAACAAGATGGCTGCATCCTCAACAAAGGCAACGCTGTATAGTTAAACTCTATTATGAACGGGAAGTGAGAAAGAAGAAAGAAAGGTATTGATGTAAAATACAGACTGCCTGTTCTGTTTTGGTTGGTGTCAAGGCTGAAATTTTAGCCACATCATGTAAAACACAACTACAGTAATATTAAAACAAGCTCACAACAGGTTTTAATGGATCTTTTTTATAGAAGCCATGTGAGAAATTGGACAGCTGAACTGCTCAAAACAAAAATTTCTCACTTGACAGGAATCCAACCAACAGCCAAGTCATTTAATGTGATTATTAAATCAGGGGTTGTGACCTCAAACAACAACCGATCTCGGAGAATTTCAGCCCCACTGTATAACTAGTTGGACCAATTGGAGGGATTGGCCACATGAAAAACGGTATCTCACCCGTTAGACTGGCTTCTATCTGTGAGTAAAAAGAGTTGTTGGTGTACAAGAAAATTTCTTATAGAAAAGAGAGTCAAAACAGAGATCTTTCCTGATTGCGGTATTTGCCGTGCAGTGTCTACAAGTTACTTACATATTGTTATTGATATAATCCTGTTTAAAGTTCAAACTGATATTCTAATTAGGGCTGAACGGTTTTGGAAAATAATCTAATAGATCGATTAAACATGCACTGTTCTTTCTTGTGGGTCGGGCCCGTGTTATGATGAAATTAGGTTCACCCACCACCAAGTTACCAGCGGGTGGCGGGTGCTACTTTCATTCCCTGTGTGACACTAAAGTTTCTGTAGTGTCAGCTTCTGTCAAGCTTAAGAACTTTGTACAACAACAAGTCAAGGTACAGCGTCACGTGCGTCACGTGCGTCACGTGCGTCACGTGCGAAGTTGATGCTTCGTCTGCAGACTGTTGTACTCTCACGTGTCACGTGACCAGAGAGTAATCGCTGCCTTTGCGATTAGAAAATCTCTTTTTATCATATCGCGATATTGCAAACGCAATTAATCGTTCAGCCCTAATTCTAATTAAAACAAATTGTGGAAGAGGATTTTGTGTTGATTTCTTAATACAATAAACTAAGGTGATATACTAGAGTTGAAGAAGTTAAATAGTGACTGTAAAGTCTACATGGAAACCAACTTCAGTTGATTAGCAGTCTTCCCTCTGTTATTTGCCTCAATGTGTGAATAATGTTGAATTTCCACTAATTTAATATTAATGAAATCTCAACTAAAAGAAATGAGCTCTTACGCAGGGACGATAAAGCGGAGGCTGGAGTTGACTGCACTTCCTCTGGCTCTTCATCAGTACTACCTCCATAGTCATCCTCCTCCTGACCGGCTGTTCGGTCTGATTTTACAGAACCCACCTTTTCAGAACTCCTACAACACACAAATATAAAACACAATATGTTCTTAAAGAGTTCCACCAAACTGTTATAAAAATGAATTAAACCCAAAGACTTTCACAACTTAGAGATGAATCAGAGACTTGCAGTAATCAAGGGAACATAAATCAAGAAGTTGAGAAATTTATTAAGCAACTAGAAAAGTACATTTACATGAGCTGGAAATGTGCAGCTGAAACATTTCTCTTGACAAGTTTTGATAGAAACAAAGTAAAGTTACATTTTGTTTAAATGTCAGTGAGACGTTTATGTAAGAGATACAGCTGAAGATGAAGCTCCTGTCAGTTTTTAGAAATAAAGACGCTGAGGAGGATCGTAGCTGACACTGGGCAAGAGGCGGGGTACACCACGCCACTCCATCACACTCACATTCACACCTTGTGAAGGGCAATTAAAAGTCACCAATTAACCGAGACTGCGTGTCTTTGGACGGTGGGGAGAACATGCAGACCACTGCGCTGCCCAGTTATATTTAAATTTTTATATAAAAATGATTGATAGGAACAATTCAGTAGTCTCTGGATATTGGGAGGGACATATCCCTACTAACTTCTACACCATTGTGTAAGAGATGAAAGCAGCTGACATGTCGGGTAAAGGTTATTCACTGCAATGAGTTTCAGTTAACTTGAAAGGTTGATCTGTTGGTGGACGTGTAACTGGTGAAATGACAGCTCAAAGTGGGGCTGGGAGATTTTTTTCAAGCTTGGGGCTGATTCATGAATTTAATCGGGGTCTTTCCTACAAAATACAACAAGAATATCATCAATAATATTTTTAAAACTTTATAACAAAAGTACTGAAATCTTCACGTTATAATGTGAAAGCTTCAGTTTTAAAGGAGACACATGGGGTAAAGGCTGTGGTATACCTTGTTTCCTGTAGGTGTGTGTGAGTTTCCTGTAGACTGCGGATCTTGGCCTTCTTCTCATTCAGGACCAGGACAAACCGAGAGTACAGCTCTGCCTCCAGGGCTTCTTTGCCACCAGCATAGCGCTTCAGCCTGAAATGTAAAGTTACAATATATTATTTAAAACAGCAAAACACACACACATTAAAATCTGGAGGTCGCACGTCTTCTTGAGAGACTCCTCGCTATATTAGAGGTCATCCAAAATCTTCTCCTGGAAGACGCAAATGTTAACCCTCTAGCAACGTAACACTACTACCGATAATCAGTGATGGATGGTGCAGTCGAGGAGTGATTACAAAGCCTTGAATCATACAGGGGAGCAGTCCTGTGCATTGACTTCAGAGCAAAAAGACACTTAAATATTATGTGTGCCGTTTAATTCTGATGACTTGAAGCATACGTCTGGTGACTTTATTTTTCTGCCTGATGTCTCCTCTTCCTCCATTGTTGTCAAGAAACTATTAAAACCCATCAGTGAGCCTCACTGCTGCACTGGGTCACATGTTCCTTCATCACCATGAACACACACTGTAGTTTATCCTGACTCCGTCACACAGACACCCTCCTGCTGCACCAAACACTCCGTACAGCACCAAATGTGGATTCATCCGCCGCTGAAAATAGTCCCCAACAAATGCACTATTTCTTTCTGTTTGTTTGATAGAAACTACAGCGAGCAGCTGTTTGAAGAAATTACTGATCCTTTTTAAACATTAAACTGTGTATTTGTGAGCTGTTTTTAAAGATTTACGTCTTTCGGAGGAACCAATCAGCTCAGAGCTGAGAGCTGAAGTCAGGAATGACAAATTGTTTTAGGTCTTTTATTATTTATGTTATTTGTTGACAATTTGAAACAACGCTAGCATTATGCTCTATACTGACATACATAATGAATTGGGTTGACTGTATGTTGCGTCATATGAGGCCCCTCAGACGTAGCCGGGTGTGATTAACTCACTATAACACTGTTGTGACAGCAGTTCATAGCTCAAGGTGACGTACAGCTGCAGGCAGACCGCCCCTCCCCACACCGTGTTAGAGGAGTTGGGTAATAACTCAGTGGGAACCCTGTGATGGATTTAGGGGAACTAAAACTTGTGATTTTAACCTTACTGTGACGGAGTGCAAGATTTCCATAGAAAGTCTTAATTTTCATGGACTTCACTTAACTTTCAAAACATGTGAAGAACTGATGACCAAGGGATCATGTGACAAAGAGCTTCACTTCTGGGATCATTAAAGTATTTCTGATTCTGATCATGTGTTTCCGGATTTTAATCTCTTTTTTGTACAATCAAACATAATTAAACACTGATACATCTCAGATATTTGATGAATGCAGTGGTGGAAGACCAACCCAGATCCTTTACTCAAGTAAAAGTACCGATACCACACTATAAAAATACTGCATTCAAAATGTTACTCAAGTAAATGTACAAAAGTATTATCAGTATTTAAAATAATTAAAGATATAATAATGTATAACATCATAATTCATATTTTATACTATTTGATTATAGTTACTGATGAATATATTTTTAGGCATTAAGTCAATGCAGCCCCTATTTTTAACTACTTTAGATACCGTTGGGTTGTTTAATCTCTACCAATTAATCATGTTTTACATGTAAAGGCTTAATCTGCAGTAGCTATACGTGTCAGAAAAATGCAGTGAAGTAAAAAGTACAAGAATCGATAGTATTTTAGCAAATGTCCATGGTGGTTACATTAGATTTTTATTATTACAACAAAGGGAAAAACGTGTTTAGATGTTCCTACTCAGCAGAGTAAGGCATCAGGCCTAAATCAACCACTACGGCTGGGTGGAAGTGGTCATTTGAGAAAAAATACCAGCTTTAAATGTCATCAATATGCTTAAAAATACCCTTCCTGAGAGAATTTATGAAACTCCTGGGCTGTTCCGATGTGGAAATAATCCCCGAACCCTGTCTGATGTTGGTTTTGAGCAGTGGGAACTCTGGTGATTCTGTGTTTTGTGTGTGTTTACTCTGCAGTGATGCGTTGCTGTTCTCGTCTCAGTCTCTGGTTCTCCTCCTCTAGTTTCTGGTTGAGGCGCTCCAGTTTATTTCCCCTCTGCAGACTGAGAATCAGTAACTCTCTCACGGCCTTAGCCGGTTCTGGGACAGCGTTCAGCAAAACAGAACCCAACCTGAACTGTAAGAGTAGAAGACATTATAACCATTATGACAGACATGGATATTAACCAGGACAAAGACAAAACATAAAGACAAAAGCCTACCCAGGGTGGGATTGCAGAGATACTGCGTGAGGTGCGTCGGATCTGAACACACTGACATGAAACACATATGGATATCATTCAGTGTGTCTTACACTCCCCGAGGATTTCATTATCTCTGATAAATCCATGAATCCACTTGGTAGAACTTCCCAGAGAACCATCGTGTTTCTAAGTTATTTCAGTTTCATAGTGATCCAGTTATAGCCGTCTGTACACTGTTGACAGGAGCTGCTAACAGATATCTCTACAAACTTTTAATGGTGCAAATTTGCCCAAATGTAAAAAAAAAAAAAGTAGCCTTTAATGGCTTTAATTGTTCCTGTCGTCACATAGGTTCACAAATAGGCCTGTATGTTGGTGTTAGCATGTTACATATCAGATTAGCTAAAACATTTATGACTTCCTCTACGTAAAAGTAAACACCGCAGTGAGCTGATGAAAAAAGGAAAGTACAGCGTCTGCAAAAATTGATACAAATTTAAAAAGGACAAGCAGCTCTTCACGCCACTTACTTTAAAATTCAGAAGACAACACTCCAGATGAGATTTAAATTACAGTTAACCAGTGAGTTAACAGAACAACAGGAGGTCACTGTGGCACCTCGCCATCAGACATAAATCCAGTCTGACTGCGGTTTGCCACCGGTGTGCGCAGCAGACAGCAAATCCATATTGCATAAGTCCTTTTACAGGCAAGTCTCGCCACTCGGCAGCCATCTTGGTAACGCCTCCGGGCAGTTACTTCAGACTAACAAGATCAGGCCTCTGTGTAAATTTATGCTAACTGACGTTTTGGATACAGTCTGTATAGGGCTGGGCAATATGGCCAAAAATGTCATCACGATAAAAACATTTCATATCATTCGATATCGATAATTATCACGATAAATGTCAAATCATTATTTCTTTCAAGTTTAAAACCTGATTTGACTCTATCTTTATGGTCAAAACTATTATGATAAAAATATTTAAACAAATATGACTAGTAAATCTTTTTCAGTCCCTATTCCTCAACAAAATAAATATTTTAATAAAAAATTTAAGTGTTAATTTGTTTGCGATTCAACTGAATTAAACCAAATATTTATTGACGATATATTGAACATTATATTGATATTGAGGAAAATTATATTGCGATACTTATCATTATCGTTTTATTGCCCAGCCCTAAGTCTGCATATACCGTATACATTTATACAATATTTTCCAAAACATGTTGCAAGTACTGTATTTCAAATCTGGCACCTTAAACGCAGTATTTTATGGTGGACATGTAGTGCATCTGAAGTGGTCACACACCTGCTCTTTGCATCCACCACATCATTGGTAACAGTTGCAAACCTCAACTGTGCACTGACTTCTCTGGGTTTTTTTTTTTTTTACTGCTTTGTCTTCTTTATTTTGCATTTGTTTATGTATTAATTTGTCACTGGGCTGGACTGGGGGGCAGACATGGGGATGGGGGACACTAACAGACTTGGCTTTCTTGCAGGAGGGGCAGGATATGTACATACAACTTTCCCCATAGAATTCAATTCAGGATTCGTTAAGTGGCGTGTCTCTTTCCCTTAAACAGTCTTTGGCATATATATTTACAAGTTTAACTCTTTCATGTGATTTAGGTTCCCATTTTCTGATTTAACATTTTTGGTCACTGACACATAAGGGCGACTGTCCCCCGGGAAACAAAGTCTTCCCTCATGTTTACGCACAGATAAGAGGCCGAACAATGACTACGACCACTGACCTCTCTGACCTTCAGCTCCTTAAATAACTGACCTTTACGGGAGTAGACACAGCTGTGTGTCCGTACAGACTGGATAAGAAGAGAGATAAGAGCAGTGAAAGACGTGGCTGGACGATTCATTCAATCTCTGACGCAACATTCCTCTCCCTCATCAACCACAGTCGTTGCATTTCATTGACTGACAGAAGTTGCCTAATTTATTAACAATCTAATTTCTATGGAAGTCATTAACTGAGACACACGTCCTCTGCTTTTCTCACGCTCACTCTCCCACATCTCTCCCACCCTGTGTGTTTCTCTGCCACGTCAGGTTATTTACAAGTGTCTAATATTTGCCAGCTATTACTTCAAAACCTCTCAGAAATGTCAAGCAAATAACCTCAGACTAAACAACCAACTAAAATACTGCTGGAAATGGAAATAACTCTTCTAAGCTCTTCTGGCAAACACTTCCAGTTGTTGCCTCCTTGTACACACTCAATCAGTATTAAATGGTAATAAAACGGTTACAACTTCATAAGAATTTCAGCCGTCACCTGAGTGCTCACATTAGGGATCTGAGTTGGTCAGAGCCTGATGTTGTTGACTGGTCTGAGACAACGTGGGTTGGCTGAAACACTGTTGATGTGGGCAAAGGTTTCTCATGTTGTCATAGAGACACTACTGTTTTAAAAGCTTACTGATCCACACTAATTAACTGCTGAACACTTTTATTTGGGGAGAAACGTCTGAGAGAAACTCCACCTATTGTAAATTTACTGCCAAAGTGGGTGAATGTTGGCGCAGATATGGAGCCGGTGAATGTTAAACTCATTAATATCGCAGAAGGCTTAAGGTAAAAAGAACAGACTTTTCTCAATACAGAGACCTTAGTTTGAACTTGCATTCCCAGGAGTTTGAACTTGTCAAGTTGAAGTCAGGAGTCCAAACACCAGAGAACAGGAGGACACACTCCACTAAAAGCTGCACTAGGGACATCAGCAGGGAGTGGGGGGAAAAAAATTAATGCAGCACAGTATTGCAATATTACACGGACGCCAAGTATTACTTTAATTATATAAATTGCACATGAGAATTTCACTTCTTGGTATTAGAATAAACACGCCACCATCCAGACACAGCGTTAGCCGAGGATGGTAAAGCTAATACTATAAAGCTGTGAATAATAGCACAGGCTTTTATTTGCAAAAATCACTGAATTGACCCTGCCTTTAATTCCTCTCGCACAAAACTGAAATAGGCTTAACAGTTTATTTATTTCAAACAGTATGAATATTACTTGTATAAAAACTCAAATTAAATCAAATACACATCATTCATTTGATCTAGCTCCGACAGACGGCTTCTGCACTTCTATTTTGTAGGCAGCAATGTAAGGAAAACAAGACAGATGAGAGAAGTGTGGCAGAAGTTAGCAGACAGAGAGCGACGGACTTCACATGACAGGATTCACAACTTGGATTAATTTTTATTTAAAGCTGTTTTGATCAGTGGACCCTAACAGACTAAAGGAAGATAAATAATCAAGGAACGGACATATAACGGGCTTAACGAGCTCTTCAAAGGTAACGGGAGTCTGCATTTTTATTTCCTTTTAATCTCTTGTACCATGCAGGTTACACCGGTAAATCTATAAGAATTAGACTTTGGGGCTCGTTGTTTCCCTTAAATGAACTGAACGATTGATTCCTGGAGAATCTAACCGATCTAACGAAGTGCAGCATGTTCATACTGACACATTGATCATATGTTTTAACATTAATATTTGTATTAACAATCTGAGCAGCGGCGACCCCGCAGGGTTTAAGAGGTTTTATACATCCAAAGAAGTAATATAAAAACCAGACCAGGCGTTTAATGGAGACCTGCGTTTATTTCTCAAAATGTGTTCCAGGCCAGTAAATGGGCTATTTGGTACTCAGCTATTAATTGAAGTTTTATGGTAGTAAAATCAGCTCCACCAAAAGTGAGAAGTATAAACAGTGAAATTTATATTTTTAGATAAAACAGATGTTGACAAAGTTCTATGGGGGAATAATTTGAAGTAGGAAAAAAAAGTAATAAATTCCAATATACCACTATGAATATGAGTTCGGAACATTATCATTTGACCTCGCTCTGGTTGGTGTGAAATGCATGCTGGGATACTTGTACCCAAAGCTATAAGAATATCACCTGTAATGACAAATCGAAAATGTCTTTATGCATAAGCACCCATTGGGCCAGATTTACTAACACCCCATATAAAGAGTACTAAATTGCGTGTGCGTTCTAAAATGTTGCACGTGCAATTGTAGAATTATTGCGTAGATGACAGCAGGAGAAAACGCAACAGAGGTGTCAGTATTTAAATGAGTGTTCTGCGTGTTTTAATGGTTTCCGCCATGGAGAGTCAGGAGGGAAAGCAGTCACTGCGTAAAAACCTCGGTTTGTTTCACTCAGTGGAAATCGTCTGTACCTGCCCGTCCTGCCTGAGATTACACTAAGTACTTGGGACAGCACACCTGAAAAACTGCTTTGGGAAACCCCAGCAGAAACAGATACAGTGTGCTGGAACGACCCAGACGCGAGGAAATGCCAGCAGATCGTGCTTCATCCAGCCAGAGGGAACGATCACCAACCGTCCACACCGTACCCGGTCGTTCCGAGATCTCCTGGCCCTGTACGCCCCAACGCCACATTGCTTCTCTGATACCCACAATGGGTTGTGTCTCGATTACGACCGGTGCGCTGTGAACAGTTGGTGATCGTTAGGCTTGTTAGATCCCATTGCATGTAGTAAATAAATGTATTTGCATGTTACCCTCCCGTTACTTTGCACAAAAAAAAACGCCCCAAATTGCATATTCATTAAGGCAAAAGTAGTAAATGAGCAACAGGTGCTATCTTGCACTTTTGGAAGACGTCATTCTGCGTGCACACTGTTAGCAGATCAGCTTACGTGTTAATTTGCTGCTGATATCAAGTTTGCACACGTTTTTACTCGCGCAAACCTTTAGTAAATCCGGCCCATACTGTACACATTATGTCCCAACACTGATGGCAAAGAGTAAGATATGGGAAAGAGGGAATGAAGACGGATATATTTTTAGTTTACACTTTCAGTTTTCATTTTCTGAAAATGAGCACTTGAGTTTGGTTTTGAATCATCTTTAGTTTTAGTCGTAGTTCGCAATAAATATGTCAAACAACAGTTTCTAATGAACTAATAACATGTGTTAACCATGACAACAGCAGCAGCAACACACTTTCTCCACTCATCCTGTGGTCTCCAGCTGCCTGACAGTTACACAGATTGAAAAACAAGAGTCTGCTTGCATTAAAAGGTAAAAATGAAAGCAACATTTATTCATGTCAAAAAGTCTACAAATCTTTTAGAAATGTATTTTCATAGTGTTTTCAGTTAGCAGTCATCACATAAAGACATTTTTCGGAGCTGGAAGTCAGCCGTGTTACAGAAAACGTGCTGACAAAAAGCATCACCACAAACACACAGGTTTGGTATGTTAACCACCTCAGGTAACACCTGCACGTGTGTGAGCTCTTCTGGTGTTCGGCAGAGTTGGACAGGAGCTTGGATTAGCGGGGAGTGACCGGGCATTAGACTGAAGCCCTCATTATGACTCATAACTTCGTGACAGATGATTAACAGTTGTGGTTTTTTTATTGAGCAAGAGAAACCCTCCGAGCAACACTTCTGTATCTGGACTGTTCTAACTCTCGTTTGTCAAACAGAAGCATCGATTCATTTCCCTCTCTGCTGCAACAGGCGCACTGAGATTTCCATTCTGTCATAATAATTACCATGGCAACATAAGTTTTGTGTCTCCATCATGAATGAGTTTACACAACCGACCCCTGGACAGGGATTATTAAGTCTATTGCTCAACTACCCCATATCTGTGGTCTCACACAACAAAATCACTACAGATACATTTATCTTTATGTTTTTAGTTTGTTCTTAGCAGTTTAGGATAAAGTCTCCTAACAACAAGAATCCACATAAACAAAAACGAAACTGCTTCTACTAAGTCAGAATCGTTGAACTGAAAGAGATGGGTCAACAAACACAACTAACATAATTTGTCATCACAAAGAAATCTAATAAATTTCTTTTTGGTCATTGGATTGAATGAAAATTGGATAAAAAAAAATAAAAAAAAAGAGTCAATGGAATAGGGCTAATAAACTGGTGTCTCTTACTGCGAGGTGCCTCACATTAAAAGCACCGTTTAGTTCATAAATCTATATACAGCGCACTGTTTCGCATGGCCAGTTATAACTGTCGCACAACACGCTTACACTGTGGGTAAGTCAAGATGAAAAAAGCGAGGGACGAAGAAGAGACAGCCCAGAGAAGAAGTGTCCAAAGTCTGGAATCTAGGGCAGACCCCGAATAGTTGAAGATTCGATGCTTCGATGGGCGGAGCCTGACTCGACTGTCAATCTCACAGTTGAAGATTTGCAGCGAAATGAGGATCACGCCATTTTGGCGATATGGGGGTGCTAAACATCTGATTTTACATAGAACTACCAGTTTTCTCCCAATAAGTTAATATACAGCCTGTTACAATATACATTTCAACGTTTAATGCTGTAAGTAATAAATGAGAAAAGAAAAAAAAGCTTTTATTAAATGTTTTTGCATGAATAAATCCAGAATTGCAACCCTAACCCTCAAGGTAGGGGGCATCAGTGCACATGTAAAAAGAAAAAAATCTTTTAATAAAAGGGGGTGAATAAATCCAAAAGTACCTTTAAAGAAGGGGGGCTTGCAATCGGCGTGCACAAAAACACACATGATTCAACTATTAGTTGACTGTAGGCAGGATTTGATGATTCTGATTGGACTATGTAAATCCTTAGTCGGGGTCAGCGCTAATGGAATCGTTTCAAACTAAAAGAAAACAACATTGTGACTAGCCTACCAAAAACAGCAACGCTTCAGTATATGAAGAGAAAGCAGTGAGTCCACGAGTCTAAGGAGTGGACCCGAAACAACGTAACGGTAAAGTTTAACTAAATAATGACTGCTAGTTAAGATGAAGTATTTCCTCAGACCTAAGTATTTCTTATTATCGATTACTCCATTAATCAATGGAATAATCTGTAGCTACAGACCTAAAACCTAGAAGGTGGAACCAGTGAATTTTTGCCCGTTCACATTATAGTCAATATCAAAATAGCTGCCAATTAATTTGCTGTCGCTTTGATACATTGGCAAACTGGGAAAAACTTTTAGAAAAACATGCCGCATTTATCTATCCTTCCTTCTTAAATACTTTTAACAGACATTAATTATCAGAAACAATAATTCAAATTAAATACCACAAGTTAACTGATACAGGAAGTACAAAACAAGCAAAGCCAAACTTCATACACTGGACAAATGTCCTGGGACACCCCTGTCCTAATACTTTAGCTCTGGGCTGTTTTCTCATATTGTGGTCTTTGTTAAGGAAAATCTTAGTTTGTTGTGGAAGTACTGCACAGAGCCCTGAGGGATGAACTAGAACGGAGATTGCAAGCCAGGCCCTCTCGTCCAACATCAGCATCTGACCTCACAAATGCTCGTCTGAATAAAAAATTCCCACAGACAAACTCCAAAATCTTGTAGAAAACCTTCCCAGAAGAGTGGAAGCTGTTAGGGGAACCAACTCCAACATAAAAGTAATGTGTACGTGTCCCAGGACGTTTCTCCATATAGTAAAGCTGTTCTGAACAGCCACACTCGAAGGTGACAAACCTGCTGTGACAGAGCTGAGTCACTGAGTCTCTCCTTGAAAACAGACACTGCTAAACCATTAATAGCTGCAAGTATGAAGGCCTGGGGCTGACTGTGAAAGTATCAGGCATGTTTGTCTTATAATAATAATAATATTAATAATATATTTATTTATTTACTTACACACAGTAACTCTATTCATTAGTCACTGTAACTTTCACTGTACATTTCCAGCTAAACTGAGTTTTATTGTTGACCCTTTTCTCTCTGCTCGCCTGCCATTCACCAGTCTTGTGCAGAGTTTTGTGTGCATGACGTGCGGCCGACAGCTGCATGCACGTCGTGGTTCCTCGCGGGTCTATTTCAAGTACTATTTAAAAATGATGTAATATTCTTTGTGTGGTTCATCAATGGTGATAAATGATCCCAACATCCCGCGAGGTGCGGACAACTCTGCACAACAACGGTGAAGTTAAGGCTCCGTCTCTACAGCAAGCTCCTCTTCTGCCACTACACACACACACACACAATCTCACACGCACACACACGCACTGATGCGTGTGTGTGCGTGGGTCTGGGTCTGGTTTGCAATTCTGGATTTATTCATGCAAAAACATTTATTAAAAGCTTTTTTTCCCCTTTTCTCATTTATTATTTACAGCATTAAATGTCTCGAATCAGGCTCCGCCCTTCGAGGCATCGAATCTTCGACTATTCTGGGTCAGCCCTACTGCTTTATTTAGACAAAATGACAAGAGTAGTAGAGTGAGGAATTAAAAAAAGAGAGCTGAGAAAGAAGTTCAAACCTGTCTACTTTCTCACCTCCACACATCGCTGATAAGAGCGCTGAGACTGAACCAGTACATGTGTGTGGGACATAAAACCAAAACAGATTTAGGTGATGGTCGTCTGTAGGTCCATAAACCTCGTTTCCATAAGCAGCAGACAGCTGATAAACCCACTGTACACGACCTGCTCAGCATCAAACAGCAGACAAACACAGTTAGAGAGCAACTGGTGAACAAAGTGGAGCATTTAGCAGCTACACAGCCAGATATTTCCCTCAGGAGCTGGTGGAGACCAAACACAGAGCTAACAGAGAGAAAATACTGGACTCACATTCATCAGGTGACACAAGCTTAACTCCAGTAGGAGAGATCAGAGTGAGTCTGGCCTTAACAACTTTAACAAGGTGATAACATGTCATCATGTCATTGTTTACAGAGACTCAGAGATCAAAGGCTCAGGAAACCTTTGCAGGTTTTTTGAGTTAATTAGCTGATATTTCACTGTATGTGTAACATACTAGAATATATGAAACTTTTTTAATTAAATTAAAGAAGAAAATTAACTTTTCCACTATATATATTTAAGACGAGAAGCTCAACTAAATTGTGACAATACATCTGGAGCTGGGAGGACAACATTTAAAGCCAATGATGTGGTATAATAGGCATATTTATTACATGATGAATCAATGAAGACCAAAAGCGCTGATCTGTGAACAGTTTCCTGCAGCTGCCAGCGTTAGCTGGGGAGGTTAAATTGATTTGTGACCTGCCGGTGATTTGAACCACATGAGAATCACATCAGAACAAATAGAACAATCTATTGTGAGAGCCATTTACAAAGGCCGTCCACAGATCTAAAGCAGATAACAGAAGGCATCCATCCTCACACAGGGCTATTTCTACTTGTTATTGTATTAGATTTCTATGGTGAGGTTAACACTGAAACAATCACGAGAAGCCACGACTCAAGTTTCTAAAATAATGGTTGACTCATATTTCACACTGTTCATCACTTCCTCGGTTCCGTCAGGAAATCAAAACAAGCTCGGTGCACTTTTCTCTGGAGCTTTTAAACATGGGAGGTAGACTAAGGAGGCAGAGGTGACACCGTTATCAACAGCACATGCAGCGCTGACGACACGTGAAGCATCAACGACCCTGAAGAGCGCTTCAATGTCAACAATCAACTTCCATTTTACTAACACAGATGCAAAGTCAAAGCACACGACCACTGTTTGAAATTAACCTTCTGACTCGTCTGCCGGCAGAGAGGGAAATTTAAATAAACGCACTCACTCCTACACACACACACAAATGAGCCAAATACACACATCTAAACACATATGAGCCAAACACACACACCCCTACACAGCCCTCCTGACACTCTGCATCAATCTGGTAACAAAGAAAAAAAACATCTCAGCCGACTCATTCAACAGAAAAAGAGCTGAGAGGCAGAAAAGTCTGATTCATGTGAGGCTAAATACAGAGACCACGGTTTCAAAACTATCTGCCGGCCCAGGCCAGCTCCTAGAACCTTGTGTACCCTAAAACTTCAATAGCATGGGCTATTATTTGAATAAATCCCTGAACTCCCCCTGCCTTTATGTGGGACAGGCATTTAATTCCTTTACCAAACTGGTAAATCTGAATGAATTATACCTTGGTGCACATTGTTTCTGTAAAAATTAACTAAATGAATGAACTGTGGAGAATCTAACTATGCGTTAAAATGTCAATATTCACAAACATGTATTTATTCATATTTGAATGAGCAATCTGAGACAGAATAAACTTTACTGAACAATTATATTGACATTTCGGCAGTGTGGAAGCATTTTAAAGTGTCGAGAAAGACGCAAAAATGGCAGTTTGCACACACTGTTCCATCTGTGGCGGACTTCTTAGAAAAGGCAACAAACGGTCTGACCCGCTTTGAGTATTTCTGTCACTCGTTTGTGAGAAGCTGATTAAGCTAGCCGCGCCTACATTTGGAGTGCACACGTATTCAAGCCTTTATTTATTTTATTTCATTAACAGTAAATGGACACATGTAATTTACTTTACCGGACCCTCTCAGACCCCGGACCCCCCACCCCACTATAGTCTCTCCAAATCCTGTGGGAAACACTGAGTACAAAGCACATTATGATTATATTTATTTAATTTATCTAATGGTAAAACAAAACGCAAAATAAACGGAAATGGCTTCGGCCAAGAATTTTCATTTTGGTGAATCCCTATTTATATATTCAAAAACTTCTGTAAAAACCAGACCAGGCCTCTAATTGAGACCTGCGTTCATTTGTCAAATCACCTGGCCAGTAACAGGGACCATTAGGGCGTCTAATTGGGACTCGGCTTTAAATTTTACAGTACACATTTATGCCACAAACAGTGATCCTGACTCTCGATAACTTGTACAGCCTCCTCAGATTTAAAACAACAATAAAATATAAGTGTTTTAAAAGTGCTTTCTATTTGCTAAAACATTTAAATGAGGCACTGACAACTTTCTGAAACATGTCTGACCACATAGCCACGGTTAGATGTGCTCAGAGCTGCAGCATCTCTGCATCATACCGAGGCACTAAGAAGACGAACGACTAAAGTTAAACTCACAGAGATGTCCTTCTGAACCTTCTCGTACGCCAGTGTGACAGCGGCGCTGTGGTCGGGTGGAGACGGCGTCAGGGTGAAGCTGTACGTGTTGGAGTTTTCTGTCTCGGTCAGCGCCTGCTGGAGGTCCTGGATGTACCTCTCCGTCTCCATCTCCAGCTCCTCCGCCTCGCTGCACACTGCTGCCTCGCTCACTACAAAGTGATTTCACAGAGAAAAAAAAAGCGCAAGAAGTGGATGAATTCTTCTTCTGGCAACTCAACGTGCTGCTGCAGCAAAACAGAAAAATTAGTTTAAATAAGAATTTAACAAATAGGGGCTTTACAATTAGTACAATTTTGATGTACTTTTCTTTAGGGTTGGGTATCGTATAAAATTTTACGATACCAGTACCAAAACCAGTACCCTTGAAGTGATACCAACAGAGTACTTCACTTGATAAGTTGTGGGAAACGAATTTAAATAACTTTTTTTGAGATTTGCGCGGGTGCTTTTTCTTTAGTGGTGAGTCGCAAACCTCCAAAAGCAACAGTCAGAATTATAAAAGGAGTCTGTTTAAACAAGTCAGTAAACTACACTAAAGACTCACAAAGAGTAAAGAGAGGCTGCACATCCAGCCGATCAAACCGACTACACCTGAAGCAGCTGCAGCTGGAGGCTCCATGAGTAAAGTCAGCTGATCGCTGCTGCGCCAGAAAAGCGTTTAATTAATGTGATGGAACGCAGAGATCGACCAGTGACAAGTGATGTGAATAGCTAATAAAAAAATTGTACAGAAAAATGTTAAATGTTACCAGAAAATGAAACCAACAGAAAGCCAAGCTTGTGCTTATAAACTTGTAACAGTGATGAGCACGCCTGAGACCGCAGCCGAAGGTCAGCCGCTGTTAAAATCACGCATGGACTCGGCGTGTGCAGGCCTTTTTATACAGTTTATCAGGACGACTGCACCGTATTGAGGGGAGGATGGATGGGGCCATGTATCGCGAGATCCAACAACCTCCTTCCCTCAGTAAGAGCATTGAAGATGGGTCGTAGCTCGGTCTTCCAGCATGACAATGACCCGAAACACACAGCCAGGGCAACTAAGGAGTGGCTCCGTAAGAAGCATCTCAAGGTCCTGGAGTGGCCTAGCCAGTCTCCAGACCTGAACCCAATAGAAAATCTTTGGAGGGAGCTGAAAGTCCGTATTGCCCAGCGACAGCCCCGAAACCTGAAGGATCTGGAGAAGGTCTGTATGGAGGAGTGGGCCAAAATCCCTGCTGCAGTGTGTGCAAACCTGGTCAAGAACTACAGGAAACGTCTGATCTCTGTAATTGCAAACAAAGCTTTCTGTACCAAATATTAAGTTCTGCTTTTCGGGTGTATCAAACACTTATGTCATGCAATAAAATGCAAATGAATTATTTAAAAATCATACAATGTGATTTTCTGGATTTTTGTTTTAGATTCCGTCTCTCAAAGTTGAAGTTTACCTATGATAAAAATGACAGACCTCTACATGCTTTGTAAGGAGGAAAACCTGCAAAATCAGCAGTGTATCAAATACTTGTTCTCCCCACTGTGTGTGTGTGTGTGTGTGTGTGTGTGTGTGTGTGTGTGTGTGTGTGTATATATATAAATAAATCTAAGTAAAATAAAGTACTAAAGTGTATCAAGACCAAAAAGCAGCATCAGTATCACTCCTAAGAATACCCATCCATAGTGATGAGAATAAAGGAAGGGGAACTTTTTCCTTTTTATTCAGGCTGTTGTTGGAGAAATCTTCCACTGAGTGAAGCTGTGCAGGTGAAAAGGTGAACGACACCAGGTGAATTGAGAAAGGTGTGTGTGGTCAAACAGGTAATGTTGTCCAGGTAACAGGTGAGCATAAATGTGTCAAGTCATACATGTTAAATGTGAGACCACCCGTTGCGAGGTCATGCTGGGTGACATTATTACCGTCTCCTCTCCAGGCATCCTGTCCATCAGTCAGCAGCAACTGGAAGCCTGAATCTAAGCCCCGCCCCCTCCAGTCCACCTGCAGGAAGTAGGAGGAGTCAGGCTCCGATGAGATGCTGATTTCACGCACTGCGTTGTGCATCTCTGCAGACCTAAACACCAGAAACACAACATTCTGTTATTTTAGTCCAGTGACTCTTATACATACTGGGCCCCCCCCTGATCAACATCATTAGAGCTGCAATAATTAGTCAATGAATGTTATTCGGACTGATGGTCGGACAAAACGACACATCTGAAGACGTGAACTTTGACTCTTGAGAAACAACTCAATTAAAAAAATTATCCATCCAGAAAATAATTAGCTACAGTCCCATCCTGAAGTCTTGGAACGGGAAGGCAAATCCCTTTGTTTTCGTTGTTCACTGAAGACATTTGGGTTTAAGATCAATACATGAGTATGAGACAAGAGTTCAGAATTTCAACAACTTAGGACATATTACATTTGTATTAGACCACAGCATTCTTAGGTGAGCATAAGTAAAGGAACAAATAATCTTAAAGTTAATAACATTTAATATTTGGTGATGTAACCCTTGCTTGCAATAACAGCCTCAGCATCACCAAACTGTTGCCTTCTTCATTTGTGATGCTATTCCAGGCTTTTACCGCAGCTTCTTTCACTTCTTGTTTGTTTCGGGGTGTTTCTCCCTTCAGTCTCCTCTTCAGGAGGTGAAATGCAGCTCTACTGGGTTAAGGTCATGTGATTGACTTGGCCAGTCTGAAACCTTCCACTTCTTCCCCCCTGATGAAGTCCTTTGTTTTGTTGGCAGTTTGCTTTGGCTCATTGTCCTGCTGCATGATAAACTTCCTCCCCGTTAGTTTCAATGCATTTTTCCGTAAATTGGCAGACAAAATGTTTCTGTCCACTTCTGAATTCATTCTGCTGCGACCATCATCAGTTCCATCATCAATAAATATTAATGAGCCTGATCCAGAAGCAGCCATGCAGCCCAGGCCCTGACATCATAAGCAGTTCCTTTCTTTCTCCATCACTTTGGCCTTTCCATCACTTTGCTAGAGATTAATCTTGGTCTCATCAGTCCATCAGATTCTGCTCCAGAACTTTTGCGGCTCATCTCTGTTCTTCTTTGCAAATTTCAATCTGTTCTTCCGATGATTCTTCCTGCTGATGAGTGGTTTGCATCTTGTGGTGTGGCCTCTATGTTTCTGCTCTCTGAGTCTTCTTCCAACAGTGGATTGTGATACCTCCACCCTGCACTGTGGAGGTCGTTGGTTCACTTACTGATGTTTTGGGGGTTTTCTTCACAGCAGAGCTATTTAATGTTTGGACAATCAACCTAAAAGGCAACAGCTGGGCAACACGAAACATCTGTCAGTCACATGTTCCAATAGTTTTGCTCACCTGAAAAATGGGTGGGTTCATACAAAGGGTGGTTTGTCCTGAGTTGTTTCACACATCTAGATGTGAATACCAGAATAAAAGCTGAAATTCTGAACTCTTGTCTCATACTCTTTTGACAAAAACGGGATTTGCCTTCCCGTTCCAATACTTTAGGAGGGGACTGTATAATGAAAATAATCATTAACTGCAGCCCTAAACATAACATGCTTGGCAAACTGAGTCGCTCTGCTTTTGAAGAATCTCGCCAGTGCAGCCTGATGAGCGCTTCTTCTTTGACGTTCTTCTTCTTTAGAGGTGGAGCGGACTGAAGTATCGATATGCAACCAGATTATTTAGGTTTTTCTACATTAATTTCTTTCTAACTGTGGGAGTGGAAATGAGTCTTGTGTACATGCGTCCAGTTCAACAATGATTGACATTTACAGCTTTATAAAACTGTCTTTTCATGTACACTACACACAGTTTTAGTTATGAATCTACTCAGAGTTTGTGAGAAGACTCAGTGAGAGGACAGAAACAGTCACCATGAGAGTGACAAGGAACTTCTAAAAGTAAAAAAATAAAGGAAAATTTAAGCACTCTAGGTCGAAAATTTCAGTCGGACAAATATAAGAAATCACACAAGAGTTCAGAGCTTGTGTAGCAGAAAGCCGACTGCATTAAGGGTTACGCACATAAACTACATAAAGTGCTGATCATCTAGCATCTAAAAACCTTTAATTAGGCATGAAAACATGACGAAGTATTCAGCTGGAAAGTCATTCTGAACTTCTTATTTCTATTTGTAATGAGCAGATGTGACCAAAACAGTGAAACACTAAAACACAGGTCTGTGTGAAACCTTCTGACTGGCAGTGTGAGATGACAGACCTGGTGGAGATCGGTCATAACTCCCACAGCTGTGCTTGCATAATATTCCTGGCCTACGTCGCAGCCAGCACTTTACCTCCCGCCCTCGCCGTATCTGCGACCATCCTGCTAAACAGCCACTTACAGAAGAAAAAAACACTCGTGCAGCAGCTACTTTGACATGCTGTGAATTTATCTGCGCAGCAGTGTTTTGCAGGGGGCGAGCTATTGTTTTACAGAGAGAATGAAAGACACGTTGATGGTCCGAAGGGAAAATGGATCTGTAAACCATCAGAGACCGCATAAGGCTTGGCCAGGAGAAACGTCGAACCCCCCAACAAGAGAATAAACACAAGGCCTGCCTGTTTGTTAGCCGTTTCAGAGCTGCTAAGAGGACTGCTGGATGGTGTGCAGCATAAGAGTTTAGGCTAACATTAGCAGCCCTGTCCTGCTGTCTACTGAATTGGTGGAAGTTTATGACTTTTTCAAACTATTTTGTTAGCCTTTGTCCTCAAAGCTTTTCTCTGGTAAAAATTAAACATACTGTTTGAAAATACTTAAATAGAGATAAATAACGGCCTGATATTACATCGTTTCTCACTATACTAGTATTGTAATAGTAGAGCAAAGTCTTTTCTTTATACCATTTTGAAAATACTTGAAAGAAAAATAACAGCAGGACCGCCCTTTCTATGGTTCTTGTTTTCAATCGAGCCAGCTGCAAAAATGCTACAATTCAGCTCAATTAGCCAGATAGCTACCGTAGTTGATCAGAAATGACAAGCTGCTTTTGTTTTCTGATTTTAGTTTCAGAAGCTTGACAGAGATCTGCAACAGTAACCGAGGGCACAACGAGCAGTAAGGTGAGTGTTCAACAGCCCCTGGACAGCATCTCTGACGGCTGACACTTTTATATTGTCTCATGGTTCATCCCATCATCGTCAGGTGAGACAATGCTACTGGGAAAACAAATCATATGCACTTTGTGTTATCTGGTTTTATAGCTTATTGCTATTTTTTTTATATTTGCATGTGTTCAGGTCGGTACTTCACTGTACTGTTATCGAACATGTACAGTGAAGTTACAAAAACTTCCTATTTCATGGCGAATCATTGATTTTTGACGCCACAATGAGGACACACCCTTCAGTGAAAATGCACCATTTGTACAACGTTCATCATCTCCAATGTCTTTTCATTGCACTGCAAAAAAATTAAATAGATCTGACTTAATGTCTAGGAGATCGTTAAAGTGTGGAGCCCTTAAATCGGCAAAAACTGCTATATGATCAAAAATATCCGACTTCCTGTTGGGTTTAGGGAATCACTTCAAGAGGCTTTTCTTGTAATTGCGGACAAGATAAAAGTGCCACAAACATTTCATACATGTTCTGTAGGTGAAACGTGCCGCGGGGGGCTGCTTCGTTCGTCACTTCCTGTTGCCGGGAGGTGTAATTCTGACAGCCAACACATGCTACATATTTATAATTGGCAACTTGTGTGAACTATATTTGTCAATTATATATTTATTTCTTAACTATGAGCATGTCATCACAGCTCCGTCAGCACTGTAACACACTAATACAACCTCTTATTAGGTGTAAGTACAGGCTCAGCAGAGTGAAACAGAGAAACTCACACCGCAGTTAGCTAGATATGCTAACGACCAACCACGGCAGAGCGCTTCCTCACACAGCCAGACACGTTTCAGCAGAGCACAACAGCAGCCTCGTCTTTAACAACATCCTTTTAACACCTGCTTCACCAGGGCAGAAGCCACGGTACTCAACACCTGTTCAAATTAAAGACTCAAATTGTTGGGAGTCAAAATACATAACAATCTCTCATGGCTCATATCATATACAGGGTATAGAAATCCTCACTGTACATTCACACAGCACTACAACTGTTAGTCTTGGTAAAGTCTGTTTGTTTAAATTGGACAATACTTTAAGACCAGGAAGGGAAGAATATATTCAACATCACGTGCAGAGAGGAAACAACATATAGACCTTTAGATTAAATTTGCATATAAATATAACACCTTAACACACTTGTTTTTCAACTGGCTGGAAGGTTTAAACAATCGGTCTATAAAATGTCAGAAAAAAGTGAAAAATGTCCATCTAAATTTTTCAGAGCTGAAGGTCGTGTTTTGTCAGATCAATGGTCCAAAACTCAACATATTCAGTTTACATTAAGTCAAAGTAACTATTTTGAGAATTGATTAATTGCTCGAGCATTATCTTTGTGCTTTAACATTATTTTGAAGAAATATTCTGATTTGTATGACTGAAGATTTTGAGCATTAAACACTTAAATTTCCTGCATTCTGGAGACATTTTCTGCACCAATTTATGGTGGAAATGTCTTTATTTATATGAAGGGAATCAAAATTCAGGTGGCAGGTGACAATTCAAAAAAAAAGAAAAACCCTAATGGAATAAAATAATGCAGTAATCAGCAGTTTGTTTTTTTAGCTTAATTTACTTTTTGGGGCAATGCACATTTGTTTCTACTATATTTAAATTGCATTGCATGTTTTCTTACTCTGCAAATAAACCTTTCTCAAAACATTTTCATTTCTTGTTGAAAGCTATTTTTCAGAACATTTTTAACTCAAGCGTCCAAAAAGTGATGAGGAAAAAATCTGCCATTTCAAAAAGTGATGGGGGGGGCAACTGACAACTAAGAGCTTAAGTAATAATTTTTAAGACAAAAAAGCCAAACATTGCCCAGTCCTAGCTCATAAATTGTGATGATTTGCTGCTTCTCTTCGTCTCACGTGGCACTACATTCAACAAAAATTATATTTAAAGGCTGTTGGTTGAATAAAATAGGCATTTTGGTCAGATCACTGTTGGCTAATAATCTGCAGAATAATCAATATCGACAATAACTTTGCTGCTTTATATTATGGAACAGAGTAAGCACATTAAAGAAGTTGCAAGACAGATTAATTGACTAATTATTTCACATCAAAACACATTTAGAGACTTTCTTTTCGGAGTTTGCGTTCTCATGTGACAGTAAATTTTATATATATATATTTTTTTTTACATCTAAAGGCTGTTGGTTGAATAAAATATGCAATATGAAAAGATCACTGCGGGCTAATAATCTGCAGAATAATACATATTGAAAATAACTTTAGTTGCAGTGCTTTGTGTTGTATATTGAAGAAGCTGTAACCAGAAACAGTTTTCTGTTGCTCAACAGATTAAATGACTAATTCTTTCACATCTAAACACTTTTATTTTTGGAGTTCGCGGGGGCGGGACCATGGAAACTGTATTTCTCTCTTCTGGTGATTTTGGAAACAGTATTTGGCTAAATCCAATCCTCATCTCCCCACCATTACATTTCCAGATGTTTAATGGGGTTTGGTGTGACTCTCTTTCCGCACAGGAGTGTCCAGCTAAAACCTCAAATGACAACAGCAACAGCAAAAAAATCCCTCTCGTCCAATAACTAACGCAGACAGGCTGAGGAGTTAGCTTAGCTTAGCTTAGCTTAGCTTTGTTTATAAACACAGAGGCGGAAGCTTCAACACGCGGTGAGACAAGCGAAGAAGAAGAGCTCACAACAACAACAACAACAACATGTTAGTTTGCTCCTCACCTACAGCTTCACCCTGTTCGTCCGACGGTGTGTTTTGTTGATTAAATGTTTTCTTTGGTTTTAAGAACTCAGAAGAGCTGCACCGTGGAAGTCGGCTGCTACGTCATCATCAAGCGTCACCCCTGAACAGGCGCGCAGAAAGTGATCCGATATGAAGCAGTGAGAGGGCCAATCGATATCAGTATCGATACTTGTTATTGTTAAAAGTTGTGCACCTCTCATCTCTTTATTGTACATGTAACATGGCGACAATATACAATGAATCTGCTTTGGTATTTTGGTGCAAAACAATAAACATAGTTGGTAGAAAATAATTGAAAAGATAAAGCAAGTGCTGCAGGCCAAGAATAATAAATACAATACTGACAATAATAAATATTTATTATTATTATATATTTTATTTATTATTATAAATACAATAAAAGGTTCTTATTTATATTTATCCTATATATTAAATAATATGTACAGTTTTTGCTAAATTACAGTTTGTGCAGGGATGTACTGTCCTTGTGGCGAGATGTTACTTTTCCCAGTAACTAGTAGTGTAAGGGATTATTTTCAAATACAGTAATAATAATATAGTTATTAATCCAATTAACTCTGCATCACTGCGTTACCAGAACACACCATCTTTGACATGAATGCACGACTGCGCAGCAGCTCGGCCCCGGCAGTTCAAGTCGAGAAGCGGGACCTTATATTGTTGAAGTCGGCTGCTTAAGCTTCTTTTGAACTTTTTATTTACAGCATTATATGTTGATATTTAAATCATTGTATGCTGTATATTATATCCTTTTTGTGTCCGGGATCGGAGGGGTCAGCCACAACCTTTCCTCCTCACCTAAGAGTCCTGTTGGTGTACAGGTCCTGGAGCCAGAGGAGTCGCACAAAATTCTGGACCCTGTACATAGGTATTCTCTATGGGCCCCTCCCTGCATCCACGGCTATTACGGCCCTTTATCCCTCAAGTCCTAAACCTCTGCCTGGAGGGATGCTAGTTGCAGCTCTTAAATCAGTGGAATTTATTAACATAACAAGACAATAAATTAAGAACACCAAAAACACAAGAACATAACACAAAATGTCCCAGCTGAGAGGCGGCAAGACCAGCAGTCCCAAATCAAAAAAGCATCTCTTCTGACACATGCACAAGAGCTTTTAAAGACCGCCTTCCAAGGCAATGTGGACTTCGTTCAGTAATCAGCTGGAGCACTCCGGGAGCAGAACTAGAGGACAGAAGAGAACATGGACACAGCACAGGGAAACACATACAGCCGTAACACAGCCTTCACCTTCTCTGCAGAGTGAATGATAAGCTGTAGTCTGCCCTTGTCCTTGGCAGTGGCAGCATCACCAGATGGTGAAGGAGGAGGTGAGGATTAAGTAAATGATGGAGGGATAGAACCATCATATTGTCTGTGGCATGTTGAACTTCCTCATCTTCTGAGCTTTCTTGGTGACGGAGCTGCTGTTCAGCTGAGGTCCTGGGTGACGATGGTGCTCAGGAAGAGGAAGGACAAAGGTTAAAAGTAATAGTAAAAAAATAAAAGGACAAAAGACAGTAATATAAAATAATAACTTCAAGTCATAGGCAGGCAATAAAATCCAATATCTTTAAAAATGAACGTGGAGAGTAATATGTCATCAAGATTTAAGAGGTGAATTCATTATTAACAAGCCACTTCTGAATACATTTGAATTTCCTCCAAATAATTAGCCAAAGATGATGAATTTATTTTTACCATTCTCTGTTATTTGCTTAATCACTTACACGTTTAAACACAAGCCAGTTTTCAGTGGTAAATAACAAATGTTCATTGTGTGAATTCCAGTGGTGGAGTGTAACTAAGTACAAATACTTAAATACAAATTAAAGGTACTGGTGTTTTATTTGAGTATGTCCATTTTATTTTTTCACTCCACCACACCTCAGAGGGAGATATTGTTCTTTTTACTCCACTACATTTCTTTGACAGCTTTAAATAATTTGCAGATTAAGATTTTTTACACACAAAACATAAAAATGAATATTTCTCTGTGAACGCTAATAGAGTAAAAGTATAAAGCAGCATAAAATGGAAACACTTAAGTAGAAGTATTTTAAAGAAAACAGTTCATGGTAATAAAGAAACATGTCACCCAGTTTTTTGGACTATGATGGAACTCTATGATGCAGAGGAAGAAGACGCACTATAGTTGGTCCCCCATTGCAGCTGTAACAGATCCAACTCGTCTGGGAAGGCTTACTACAAGATGTTGGAGATTGTCTGTGGGATTTTTTTCCCGTTCATTCAGACGAGCATTTGTGAGGTCAGACACCGATGTTGGACGAGAGGACCTGGCTCGCAATCTGTTCTAATTCATCCCAAAGGTGCTGGATAGGGTTGAGGTCAGGGCTCTGAGCGGGCCAGTCAAGTTCCTCCACACCAAACTAGGGAAATAATTTCTTTATGGATCTGGCTCAGTGCACGAGGGTATTGTCATGTTCATACAGGAAAAGGCCAAACACAAACTGTCTTAATTGGTATGTTGTTGCATTAATATTTCCCTTGACAAAAACCACACCTTGACCACCGCCCCTCTCAAAAGTTTAAGGACAGACGTGTCCCAGTACTTTTGTGCATATAGTGTATCTCTTGCTCTGGGTGGTTTTGGTTTGGCTCTGCACATAAAATATGATGTGAACCTAGTAACAAAGATTGAGTTCTCTTGTTCTGAGATGTGCCTCGAGCTTGATTGTAAAAGACTTCACTTATTGAATTCTCCTTGTCAGTCTTTATCCCTTTTGACGCTGGGGCAACTTATCTGCATATTCAGGACAACAAAAACAGACAACGGTTACATCTGATGAGAGGAGGCAAGTTAAAGCAGAACATAGTAAGCGTCCCTCTCTCCCTGTGTTGTTTTGGTATCCTGGTCAAAGACACTAAGTAAACAAACTGTGTGCCACATGTTGTTGAGAGGGAAATGAAGGGATTACCGCAAGTCCACGATTTGAGTTCTGCAAACATACACGCTTTCCAAGAATAATTGCTTTAAGAGGCTGCTCTGCCATTAAAGCACTTTCTATTAAGGAAACACACACACTCAGGCCCCTATCAGCTGTTCTTTGACAGGGATTTACAATAAGTGTGTGTGTGTGTGTGTGTGCAGTAGTTCAGCACTGCATGCATGACCAGAGTTCACCTGTGCACCTCTCCCAGGTGGCCTCTGAATGCATGATGACATATGTGTAGGACTGTGGGAAATTAAGTTTCACTCAGAGAATTTCAGTAAATTCTATAAATATATATATAAAGAGGACCAGTTGCCTAACAGGTGACTGTTAAAGAAACCCCTACCCCAAACACTGATTGGCTGTCAGTGTTTGGATTGTGTTGTACATACAGTTTAAAAGAGATGTTCTGTAAGCAAACAATAATTCTCAGTCCTTTAATCGTTCCAAAAACACAACAATGTAACAACAACAGCAAAAGTGTAAGGAATGATGTGCTCTAACGTGATCCTTCAAGTACATTTTCTTGAATATACTTTTACTGAAGTAAATTTTCAATGCAGGTCTTTTAGTTATAACTTTGCATTGACCTTGACCTTATTTCAGCCTGGTCTCATCCCAGCATCAAATACAGACGCTTTGAGAAAGCTGAAAAGACGTGATATTTGATACACAAGATACCCTTCAGCATCCGTATGAGCCTCCCTGGGCTTTCAAATGGCCTAACACCACTGTAACCAGTTCGCCATCAAGTAGTGTACTGATTTCAACCCAAAACACAATGTTTACTAAACCTAATCAAGTATTTTTTGGTTCCTATAAACTGTATATATACCCCATCTTAAAACGGTGTTTAACATGGACACTGAAGGGTACATTGTGCTTAAAATACCGACTCTTTGTCAGGCTTTCTCAAAGCGTGACTCCCTGGGATGAGAACATGTTGAGTATTTTCACCAAGCTGTATTAGTACTTTTACTTAAGAATAGGATCTAAATGTTTGCTCCAACATTCCTGATGGGACTCTGTGCTTCTTGGCTTCATATCCTACCCTGAAGTGGTGGAAGCTGTACTGGGATAACTGGTTTCCTCCGGCACCAACTTAAAAAACTCAGTCATGAACTTTTGCTTTGTTGTTGTCTTTGCTCATGTTTTAGTTGGCTCCAACAGTAACTCCTTCCTGTTTATGTATTTGTATTTCTCATCACTGCGCAGTTCTTTAATTTCTTTTCAGGCTCTTTTCTGTCTTGCAGGATTTCCAACAGAGACTCTTACTGTTTGTAATGTTCTCTTGCTGATATGAAGGCTCCGATAACTAAATCATTTATAGATTGAGAAATTCTTTATTTTGGCGCCCTCCAGTTTGACATATACCGTCAAACTCCCACAAAGGTAGAAGGTATTCAAAGTTCATGTAAAGGTCCCCTCTGCTCTACAAAGCCTTTTAATGTCTTTGGGCTTATTGTTTGGGGCTGGCTGTGGGTCAGCAGGTAGAGAAGTCGTCCCTCAGTTGCAGGGTTGGTGGCTCTTCACGGAAGATATATGATGTTTACACTGAATGAAATATTGAAACCAAAGACTATTCCATCAAATAGAAATATTCTAGATGTCATTTTATTTACATACCGAAATATTTGGGATGTTCACTAAAATTTTAAGTACAGTACAGTTACAAAGTTTGGCTGCACAGCATGAATTACTACTGACTGGCCCTTTTCTGTACAGCACTTTATAATTTTCTTAACAAATGTGCTGTACAAATTAAGTTTTAATGTAGTTTTTATTATTATTTTTAAATGTGAGTGTGTGTGAATGGGTTAATGACAGGCAAATTGTAAAGCACTTTGTCCATAAGGATGTACCAAACAATAATGTTACATAAACTCACAGTACACTGCCTGCTCAGCACTATATGGCAGACAGACACAGTTGAGAGAGAGAGACCAGCTGGTGAACATAGTGGAACATTTAGCAGCTAAAGAGCCAGATATTTCCCTCGGGAGCTGGTGGAGACCAAACACAGAGCTAACAGAGAGAATACTGGACTCACCTTCATCGGGTGACACAAACACGACTTCACATGAACTTCACGTCTCTCTGTAGCAACATATCAACTTAAAGGGCGATACTGTGTTAATGTTGTGTTTCAGTGTGGCTTGTTCTGCTGCCCCCAAGCGGCCAATAAATTCAAAATCTACTTTAATTTTAACATTTTTGCGTACCTTAAATTTGCATGTTTTTGTTGTTCTGACACAATTTAATTCATGAATACTGATGTTCTTCTGTTCTATGTACTCAGCCTTTACACAAAGCATGAAAACAGCGCAGTATCTGTATTTAATTAGATGTACTGATACAGTGAGTTTGACACGGCCGTGCTCCCAGTGAACGCAGCCTCCTCCATCCTGCCCACAGGCCGTCTTAATCCAGTCTCAATCAGTTAACCAGACTGGCTGCCAGATGTCTATGTAAACACACCTGTGCTTCTTTTTTGTTTTTATTAGTTTGAGTTGTTTATGTTATTACTGTCCAACGTATTCTATCCTCTGTGCCTGTCTGAGATCAACATCCTTGTTCTTTCAGAGAATGCAGAGACTGGAAAGAGAGTGTTTTTGTTCAGCTATACATCCAACTGTAGCGTCTGAATGAATTTTGGTTACTCATGATCTGCAGAGTTAGTCCTTTACAATGTCTGTGGTTTCCTCCTGCCCATTAGCCTGTGCTGCATGATAACCAGTTAGTGTCTAGCGAGATGTTTAAATATGTTGGCCAATTTGTGTCTGAACACACCAAATGGAGACGATCCCTGAACAGTATCAGAAGTCTTGTATGTACATTAGTTTCTGATGAAACACAGAGTCAGTGCCACAGCAGCTGGTCAGAACAAAAAGTTTATTCAGTTGGAGGCTTGTTAATCCTGATAGACCTCTGAGGGACTGGCGATAGAAAAGGTCAACAAACCTCGCCAGGGTCTGGGTCATTTCTTTATATTGGCACAGGAGGGATGTGATTCTGGTCTCTGCTTAGCGTGGTGGGTATCGATGGGAACAGGCAGAGAAGATCAGATCTGAATAGTTGAATTCAGAGTTTGGAAGGTGGACAAGTAAGACTCTACTTCTTCTTTCTGCTATTAGGTGGAATTACCCTGTGTTATGGAACAAATAGTACACATCCTAAAAAAGTTATCCACTTTACTGCATGATGAGTGTGACTCTGACTAAGTTTGGTCCAGTGGACCCGCCCACAGCCTTTAGAACTTGTTGGTACTAAACAGAAACATATTTCCCAGCGGCTCCTGGCGTCCCCTGAGGGCCCGACCAGACAGCACAGCCCTTATTAGCTCCAATAGACTCCTAACAGATCCACACGGGGCCCTCAGTTTCTGGTCTCCTCTCCTCTGTCATTAACTGTAACTCTTCACTTTCATCTCCCCTGTACTACTCAGGGATCCTTCCTTCCGCCTGTCTTTAGATCACCTACACCTAATCGCCTCAAGCTGACATGTGTGCATGAATACGCACATGAGTCAAGCACTTCAGGCAAGATCCCGCAGTAATGACTTCCAGCTCAATCTTTAGGTAACAAGCATTTCCTGGTAGTTGTGTTCGCCTGAGGACGGCCCTTGACCAGCTTTCTTTAGCTCTCTGTAGTCTCTCTGCTGCAGTCCTGTCACACTATAGTCCTTTTCAAGACATGAAACATTGCCTAAGACTTCTGTTAAACTGGGGACTTTTTGTCATTCAGACATACTGTACCAACACAGTCTCACTCCCTACTCGTCAAATGTCTGACGCATGGTCAAGGCCCTTTGTCGTCGCTTTTTAAAGACTTGGGTAGCCCTTTTGCATCAATTATTGACGTTTAGGGATCCACAGTTAAGTTAGCAACGCTTAGCAACAATAAATATGCAATAGCCGGTTACACTTTCAAGATAAAACGTAACGTTTCGATACATTGCCATGTTGAAACGCGCATAACTAAAGTCGTGAAACGTTGCAGTTTTGTTAGGTTTAGGCACAGAAAGTACTTGGTTGGGTTTAGGCAACAAAACTACTTGGTTAAGGTTAGGAAAAGATCATGGTTTGGGTTAAAATAGCTATGTATGTCAATTAAGACTTAAGTTAACTAACGTTAATGTCAATTTACCTCACTCGCCTAAATAAAAACATTTAATGTTTTGTTTCGCACGGGACACAAACCCTGTTCTCCTGCTTCAAGGTCCTGGTTCTGGCCATCTATCCACCCCAATCACCTCCTTACTTCGTCTTTTCTCTTAAATATCATACTTGCCTTTACCATCAAAAACTGACACAACAGGGCTTCCCTCAATACGTCGAACTATGACGTCAAAGGGATCCCTAGTGCGTCACAAATTGACGATTATGGCTCTTGACCAAGCGTCCATATGTGACGACTTGGGAGTGAGACCGGGTTGACTGTACATAGGTATCATTGTTCTGTAAATGTTCCTTGTGGCTTTAAGATGCAGCCAGACACATTTAAAAAGCAAAATTCGGTGCCAAAATTAATTAATTAATAAATACATTCAATGGAATCACCGCGATCAAAGAATTTACTTAGCGTGGACCATCAATTTCAATTTTATTGACCTTTTGACCAATTAGCAAGTCTAGCAAATCTTTTTTGGTTTGCTTTAATTTATTTATGGATCTGCAAAAACACACCAACCAAGAGATAATATGTTAAACCTGCTATAACTGATTTATTTTTCAGCTGTAACTAGTTGTGAAGACAACAATGACATATCATCAGCTGTGTTAGCAAATTGTTGCAACATTATCGTTTATGTGAAGTCATGTTTGTGTCACCTGATGTGAGTCGAATATTCTCTCTCTTTTAGCTCTGGTTTTGGTCTCCACCACCTCTCTTCAGTTGCTAAATGCTCTGATTTGATTTGAGGCATATTTGTGGCGCTGTGTCATCCTCAGTAACTAGCCAATTTGATACAGCATTTGTGTGTGGGTGGTGATGGCGCAGTGGATAAGACACATGCCTTTGGTGTAAGAGATCCAGGTTCAATCCACCACTGTGTCCCTTCACTCTCCTTTCACCATCACTTGTTGCTCCAGAGATGTGCGACCTCTGACATACATAGCAATTGTGAGTGGCTTTGGATAAAACAGCTAATTTGAACAAATGCATACAAGTATTTTTAAATGTAAAAAGGCATTTTCACAATATAAGAACCCCACTGAGTTGGGCTGAGAGCAAGAACAATAGCTTGGAACTTGGAGTGGACGCTTACCACAACCAGGCTGCAATCCTACCTCAGAGTAAATAAGACATTTATGAGACTGTTTGGCTCGTATGTCCAACCACAGCTCGTGGCTTTACAGTAATAACTGAAAACTCTTGTGTCTGTGAGTAAACAGACAGGCAGAACAATTTAAAGGAACTTCTTAACTTTTGTCACACAAACACATGTATCTGTGTAAACTATAGATTGTATAACAACTAAGCAATCATTGCCAAGACTGAAAGATGAGGCAAACACCAAGATGGAATAACACTAATGTCCAGATGCAAAGAAATCTGTTGCTCATAGGAATTAATTCAAATAGAGCAACTAATACAATTATGTACAGTATGCTGGCTGAGAGAGCTCAAACCACTTACAACTTAAATGATGAGGTCGGTGATATTTTATATTTTTCAAGGCCATTGGTCCCTGCTGAACACAAATATATTGTTTAATGTTGAAAAAGTCTCATTGAATTACAGCTGCTCGCTGTAGTTTTTTAACAAACAGACAGAGTATTTGAGTTAGCAGGATGGTGTGTGTGGGGTAAGTCACAATAAACTACAGTGTGTGTGTTTATGAAGTATTGGATACTTTATATACCATTTATTTTTTATCCCTTTCCATTCCAAAGTCAACCTGAGTGAGACTGAAGGACCTCCACTCTGCTATCAATTAGAGGGCCCTGCAGTAGGTTCAGACGGGGTCCCAGGTCAAGACAATTAAGCAGTGATGTTGCTGTGAAGTTTTGCTAAATTAGCAAAACTCCCCTCTTAGTTGTTTCTCTTCCTCTTCACTCTCCTCTCACCATCATCCCATCTCTCACACTCCATAAATGTAGAGTTCATTAGAGTGGTCCCAGTTTAGGAGGTACTGGCACTGAAGAGGGGCAGAAGAGCCTGAACGGGATCTTCAGGGGTCTCTGCCTGGGATTATGAATATAATGGGACCTTGATGAGCTTTTGTCAGTGGCCCCAGAAATACTAGCAGCGGTCCTGCATGAAGACCAGCTAAAGCAACAGCTTCATGAAGCTGCACAGTGGGAGCTTCCTGTGTCTATGTGGTGTAAGTCGAACCAACATTCAAGTCAATAAGCTTCAGAAGGATCTTTTTTCCAACCCGTTCTCATTCCCAAGTCTTCACTTGTGGACGCAGGATCAAGACCCTGTCAGTTTTTTTATGTACCGGGTACCTCTTTAGCATTGTTGAACGCTACAAGTAGGCCTAATATAAATAACCTCTATAAATACCAAACTGCAACCATCTCACAACATTAATCATGAGCTATTGACTACATGTTTTATTTTGAAAGTCTAACCAGATGTTATATTTATTATTGCTAACTCGACAGTGAGCCCTACATGTGCAAAAACAACGCTAAAGGGGTACCCAGTGCATAAAAAAGCGACGCCAAGGGGTCTTGAAAAGCTCTAAATGGAGCTACAAACTGAATGAGATCAGCTGTGATTGTAAAAGACAAACATACAAAGACTCAACACATTTCATCACAAACCATACAGCTGCTGAGATGTTTCAGTCTGAACCAACGCAGTGGACAAACAGACAGATTGCATTATGTCACTAGCGTAGCTAAAAAGGTCAACAATGACTTTTTCATCAGAAATGGTCAATGGACTGTATTTATATAGTGCTTTTATGCCTTAATGGAGAAGGTACTTTACAATTTTGCCCCTCATTTAAGCATACATACATGTTTTTTCCTCTATCCTAGCTCCTTAGTCTAACCTTAAACATCACAACTACAGGTGCTGGTCATATAATTAGAATATCATCAAAAAGTTGATTTATTTCAGTAATTCCATTCAAAAAGATAAACTTGTATAATGTATACATTCATTCCACACAGACTTATGTATTTCAAGTGTTCATTCCTTTTAATTTTGATGATTATAACTGACAACTAATGAAAACCCCAAAATCAGTGTCTCAGAAAATTAGAATATTGTGAAAAGGTTTAATGTTGAAGACACCTGGTGCCACACTCTAATCAGCTAATTAACTCAAAACACCTGCAAAGGCCTTTAAATGGTCTCTCAGTCTAGTTCTGTAGGCTACACAATCATGGGGAAGACTGCTGACTTCACAGCTGTCCAAATGATGACCATTGACACCTTGCACAAGGAGGGCAAGACACAAAAGGTCATTGCTAAAGAGGCTGGCTGTTCACAGAGCTCTGTGTCCAAGCACATTAATAGAGAGGCGAAGGGAAGGAAAAGATATGGTAGAAAAAAGTGTACAAGCAATAGGGATAACCGCACCCTGGAGAGGATTGTGAAACAAAACCCATTCAAAAAAGTAGGGGAGATTCACAAAGAGTGGACTGTAGCTGGAGTCAGTGCTTCAAGAACCACCACGCACAGACGTATGCAAGACATGGTTTCAGCTGTCGCATTCCTTGTGTCAAGCCACTCTTGAACAAGACACAGCGTCAGAAGCGTCTCGCCTGGGCTAAAGACAAAAAGGACTGGACTGCTGCTGAGTGGTCCAAAGTTATGTTCTCTGATGAAAGTACATTTTGCATTTCCTTTGGAAATCAAGGTCCCAGAGTCTGGAGGAAGAGAGGAGAGGCACAGAATCCACGTTGCTTGAAGTCCAGTGTAAAGTTTCCACAGTCAGTGATGGTTTGGGGTGCCATGTCATCTGCTGGTGTTGGTCCACTGTGTTTTCTGAGGTCCAAGGTCAACGGCACCTGCACACAGTGCCAAAGCTACCAGTACCTGGTTTAAGGACCATGGTATCCCTGTTCTTAATTGGCCAGCAAACTCGCCTGACCTTAACCCTATAGAAAATCTATGGGGTATTGTGAAGAGGAAGATGCGATACGCCAGACCCAACAATGCAGAAGAGCTGAAGGCCACTATCAGAGCAACCTGGGCTCTTATAACACCTGAGCAGTGCCACAGACTGATGGACTCCATGCCACGCCGCATTGCTGCAGTAATTCAGGCAAAAGGAGCCCCAACTAAGTATTGAGTGCTGTACATGCTCATACTTTTCATGTTCATACTTTTCAGTTGGCCAACATTTCTAAAAATCCTATTTTTGTATTGGTCTTAAATAATATTCTAATTTTCGGAGATACTGAATTTGGGATTTTCATTAGTTGTCAGTTTTAATCATCACAATTAAATGAAATAAACATTTGAAATATATCAGTCTGTGTGTAATGAATTAATATAATATCCAAGTTTCACTTTGTGAATGTAATTACTGAAATAAATCAACTTTTTGATGATATTCTAATTATATGACCAGCACCTGTACATGCCTAACACTAACACTAACCCTAACCTTAATCTAATTGTAACCTGAACCCTAAAACCAAGTCTTAACCCTAACCAGTTATATTTATTATTACTGACATTGGTGACAAGAGTCCCATTCGTTAGTGTGCTCTCATGTTAAAGTCCCCACCAGGATATAAAAACATGAAACACACACACACACACACACTGATGGAGACAGAGCTGGCCTGTCCATTGGGAGCAACTTTGGGGTTCAATGTCTTGCTCAAGGACACTTCAACATGTGGACAGGAGGAGTCAGGTAGTAAACCACCGCCTGGGATTAATGGACAACCTGCTCTACTGCATCCTCTTAGGCGTCATTGGAGAAATTAACTCTGTGACGATAAAAGATGTGGAGATGGAAGACCTCTGAAGATGTGTGTACAGTAAAAGCTCAGAGGGGTAGAACACGATAAAGGGTGAATGTTGGGCAATCCAAAGACAATAGTTGGAACAAAGACCCCCGCTCAGCTTCTCTTAAATTGGATCCAGGAGACGTCAGTGAATGAACCCTCTGTGCTTTTGTTATGAGGCACACACACACACACACACACACACACACACACACAATCCTCTCTGGATGAACGTTTTGGGTAAATTGTGTAATCAGCCTCAGTAAGCTGGCAGTGTGCAGCTGCCTGGCTGCAGTTTCACTTCGCCTCCATGAGAATGTATCAGGCTCTGTGGAAACCAGGCAAGGGAAGGGGGTCTCCTGAGGGTAACCTCCAGGAGGTGGTCCCTCCCCCCTTTTGTATTTACTTTATACTTGACTTTTACTCAACCAGGGAGCCTTTGGCGCAAAAACAACTCCACTTCATATAAGCTCATGGAGCACAGAACAATAACAAATAAGTAAAACATACAGCAAAGTAAATAATATAAAACAAGTGAACTAGAATTTCCTCTGCAAGTAATTTCATTGATTAGCAGCATGTAAACCGCTGCTCCAAAGTAATGAGTCAGATTTAGTATTTGGAGGCTGATTCCGGGGCGATGAAAGTTTTATATGGCTGAAACGTAAACAAGATGGTGGTAATGGACCATGTTGGCGAAGTGATGCTATGGTTATTCAGTCATCACCAGAGGAACGACAAGTACAAAATAATGTCTGCAAATCTTTTTATCAGAGAAGAATATAAATTAAAGGAAGAATCTGGATGAAATAGTGTAGAAACAGGGACCTGGCTGACTCAGTAGCATATTTTAAAACACACTTTTAACAGAGCTGAAAAAATTAGCATGTTGTCTTCCCTGAGTCTTGTTGTCAGGGTCAGGGTGACAAAACCTTATTACTGTGAGATTGCCGGGTTTTGTAGCTGTTGATGCCTGTCCCTACACCAAAACTAAAACCTGTGCTTACTGAGCCTATCTGGCAACCTTGGTGCTACCGCTGGAGACACTACACATACAGTAAGTACTGGGCGGATGGATACGCTGTTGTTCAACAAGAACACGAAGAAAACGTCCTGACTCCAGCTCTATACTTAACACAGACATGAGACTGATATACATCTTATCAACTCGCTCTCTGAAGGAAAACAAATACTATAAAATAAACTTCAATTAAAAGCAGAGTCTCGGTGTGCCAACATGTTTTGACAAATATACGGACGTCTCAATTAGAAGCCTGGTCTGGTTTTGTCCTTTGGATGTGTACAACTTCTTAAAGCCCACCAGGTCGCCTGCTTGAGCTATTTCAAGGCTGATTAAATTGTGCATTCAAATATTTATAGTTTAAACTTTTGTCAGTATGAACATGCTTCACATCATAAGATACGAATAACACATCCACAATTCAATTGTTCAGTTCATGTTATGGAAACAATTACCACCAAGTGTTATTCGATCAGATTCACCGGCATGATGAAGGAATTCAAGGTCTGTCCTATATAGACACTAGTCCCAAATATAGGCAGTTCAGTGATTTAAGCAAATTAAAGCCTGGTCTATTAATGGAAGTTTTACGGTAAGAGGATTGAAATGTTGAAATATTCCGTTTAGAAATGCTTCTGAAATGTTTAGCCATGCTAACAGCACGGCTCGGGATGGTAATGTCGGTCTGTTGGTCCACCACTTTGGTCCAGACTGAAATACCTCAACTATTGGACAGGTTGCCATGAAATGTGGTTCAGTCCTTCATGTTCCCCTCAGGATGAACTTTAATAACTTTGGTGATGCTCTGACTTTTCATTTAGTACCATCATCAGGTCAACATTTTAATTTGTCTCATGGCGATTCATCCTGTTGGAGTTGGAGCTGATCAATGTTGAACAGCAGTTACTTTTAGTGAATTGAGGAGATGGTATGCACGACCCAAGAATCAGAAGACAGAAATGCGACTGCTACCGATTTCAGTTCTAACCCGTTCTCACTCCCAAGTCGTCACTTATGGACGCATGGACAAGAGCCATAGTTGTCAGTTTGTTTCGCACTGGGGATCCCTTTACCGTCATAGTTCAACGCAGCGGGGGAAGCCCTGTAGCCTTGTTTTTTGACAGTAAAGGCAGGTATATGATTTTTAACAGAAAAGACTGAGTAAAAGAGGTGGTTGGGGTGGATGGAAGCCCAGAACCCCGACTTTGAACCACCGACCGGGTTCGTGTCCCCTGTGAAAAAAAAAGATAAATTTAAAATCATTTTATTTAGGTATGTTACGTAAATTGACGTAAGTGACGTTACTTAAGTTATGTGTTAACTGACGTACGTGGCTATGTGTGGGCTATGGCGTAGATTTGACACAGAAGGATAAATTGGCCTTTAGTCTTTTTTAAACATTACTTCAAACAGACATAAGAGACAATGACTTTTGCTGACATTACAAGAAAAGAAACTGGCCTCTCTTATGTGAATGTTGTGTATTTTGCATAATCGTCATTCACTGATCCAAGTTTTGCATGTTTATTCTGACGTCACCCAAAGTTGCCAGATCGTCTGTGAAACATAATCTGCACACACAATCAACACACTATACGATTTTAACCCATCTGTCACTGCAACCTGGTAACACACAACTTGATCCAAGGGGCGTGTACAGAATATACTTTACAGGGCAGATAAGCGTTGACAGTCTCAGTCTTTTCTCGAGTACTAAGGTACGAGTTTTGGCTGGTCAATGGTCAGTCTTCAAAGGAGTTTCAAGAAACCTTTTGCATCATCAGTGATGTAAGACCTTTTTATATGCTCACCAGGGGAACACACACAGGGATCTCTACTCTCTGTCCCAGGAAACAAAAAGCTTTATCTTCATTGAAAAAATCTGGAGTGAGCGGCTGAAAGAACTCCAAACAAAACCCCCCAAAACAGTCCGGTCTGCAGTTTATGAGACTTCCTGTGGGAGTCTGTGAGAGCTGGAGTGTGTATGTATCTCAGCCTCCCACTCTTCAGCTCCTGACGCATTATGTTTGAGGTTCAGTTTTTAATGAAGTCTGGGTGTTTACAATCTTATTGATCGGTCACATAAGGCTCTGTCCTGCAACAGGCTCAGCTGTTTTCCTCCTGTGAAAACTATAAACAGACCACAATATACGATTCCCTCATGTTTAAGAGGGGGAGATTCATCAAAATTAACATAACTACTAAGAGGTGGTTGAAAGAAGGTACCCACAAAAATGCATTCAAAATCCCACGTAAGTAAGTAAAAGTAATGCTTTTGCAGCAAAATGCCTGACATTATTAGATTTTTAATACCAATGAATCAATGTATATACAGTCAGCTAGTTTTATTACTATATATACAGCTAGCTAGTTTTACTACTAAATATACAGTCAGCTAGTTTTACTACTTTATATAAAGTTAGCTGGTTTTACTATTTTTTTACAGTCAGGTAGTTTTACTACTTTATATACAGTTAGCTAGTTTGACTACTTTACAGTCAGTTTACTGTTACTAACGTTACTACTACTACGACTACTACTTTATATATAAAACTAGCTGATTGTATATACAGTCAGCTAGTTTTACTACTTTTTTTTCCGTCAGCTAGTTTTAGTACTTTATATACAGTTAGCTAGTTTTAGTACTTTATATACAGTTAGCTAGTTTTACTACTTTCTTACAGTCAGCTAGTTTTACTACTTTATATACAGTTAGCTAGTTTTACTACTTTCTTACAGTCAGCTAGTTTTACTACTTTATATACAGTTAGCTAGTTTTACTACTTTCTTACAGTCAGCTAGTTTTACTACTTTATATACAGTTAGCTAGTTTTACTACTTTATATACAGTTAGCTAGTTTTAACTACTTTATATACAGTTAGCTAGTTTTACTACTTTATATACAGTTAGCTAGTTTTACTACTTTATATACAGTTAGCTAGTTTTACTACTTTCTTACAGTCAGCTAGTTTTACTACTTTATATACAGTCAGCCAGTTTTAACTAAATTCTATAAAAGTGGTTATATTTACTAAATATTTAATGATGCATTATTTTATAAGATTATTTTTAATCTAAAATCTTAATTTGAAAGGTAACTATAGCTGGCCAATAAATGTAGTGCACCAAAAAGTAGTTTACAGCTATTTGGCTCTAAAATTAAGTGTATAAGTGGATGAAAATGGAAATACTCAAATAAAGTACCTCATTACTGTACTGAAGTACAGTACCTAAGTAGATATACTTAGTTACAACCCACCACTGTAGATGTCCACTTCACATCATCACTCTTGTAAGGCTACATGTGTCTACAGCAGCTTGGATACAGTTATCAGTTGCCTGCACATATGAAATCAACTCACTGCTTCTTAATGTTATTTTTAAAGCAGTTCATTTATTGCCAGTATGTCCTCTCTCCTGTTGCATGGCACCATTTCTCAATCAGTGACAGAACAGCAGGATGACCTTCACTCCAACGCCACAGACTCTCTGCAGCTCATCTTGAGCCAGTGCTGCGACCAAGTGGCCGAGTCTTCACATTACAGCTGAGTTAAAACCAAATCCACAACCGCACATGGATATATTGAAAAGCAAGCATTATACTATGCAACCCAAACCCCAACACAAACACTCAGATCCTCAAAGGCCATCAGTATAAAACAAATAATTAACAACAGAATCTTTTGAGCTGTATGATCGCGGATTTCCCAATGTTCCTTCTGATCTGTGCAGCTGCTATTAATTCTCACATCTCTCTAGTTTCTCCATGAGGCCATGGTGCAAATGCACTCCAGGATTCATGTAATGGTCGTTTTTCATATCGTTTTAATATCAAATGACCAAAGCATCTGAGTGAGTTCTGACTGAATCATTGTTATGTCTTTGACAGTTTATCCTCCATCTCAAGTACAAACTCATCTCCTTGAAGAACTGAATTAGTGTTCCATATAGAGCTAAAACAATGAGTCGATTAACAATTAATCTGTAACTATTTAATTTAAACAAAGATACTAAACATTACAAGTTGGAGCTCAATTGTGAGGATTTGCAATTTTTTTTCTTCTGTTATAGATAATTAAAATGTATAATTTCTGAATTTTGGACTGCTGGTTGGACAAATGCAAGCAATCTAAAGACATCAATTTGGGTTTTATTTATTGCTATTATTTTATCAATCTTAACTTCACCCTTCTGATCTTGATCTGTTTTGTGATTCTTATCTGATTATTCACAAGTCAGTATTATGTTTTATGTGAAGTTACTTTCTTAGTCAGGACACTCCTGAGATATTCCTGGTTAAATTAAGTTCTATACACGTACTGTACTTTGTGCACCAATAATCTACAAATTAATCGATAATGGAAGTAATCCCACATTACACTGAATGGCCACAACATTAGATTTGTATTCTTTGTCTAAATGCTCCTACAGGTGTAGAACTAAAATCTTAACAATCAATTCACATGTAGAGAATCAGAACTAAAGATCCCTAAAATATCCTTTCATTACTTTATCCACTACTTTATCCAAAATGCTAAAAGTTTAGATGTGTAACACTGTCTAACTAGGTCCGTTTACTTGCTTTTACCCGAATTTTCAATCACATCTCAGTTTTCCACAGTGGATAGAGTCTGTTCTGTAATCTGCTGAGAAAGCGTGAGAGGTGCGGTCTAAAGCTCTGGAAAAAGTTAGTAAGTGCACACCGAGTTAAAACTGATAATAGTCTGTTTATTTGATAAGAAACACAAGTTCAATCTGAACACTTTTTTAAACCAGCCAGTTTTGATAACTGCCTAAAACAATAAAGATATAACCTAAGTTTTTTTTCCCAGCACCAGAATAAAGACAGGCTGTAAATATACAGAAGCAATGCTTTATTAAAAGCACCTCAAATAAAGAATCAGAATGTGTGGTGAACCACGTCACTGCATGTGAACGGTGATCAGTCCATTTATCAGAGTCCAGATGGTAAAGCTGTTCAAAGATTACTGAAATCTGTTGATGAAAAACTCCTGAACAGAGTCAGAGTGAAGGAGAGCAGCAGCTGCAGGCGACCTCTGAGGATCAGAACATCACCACCTTCGTCTGTTTGGGTTTGGCTTTCTTCACTGGAACATGGACTTCTTCGTAGTCTGCACTCATATTGTTGGACAACCAGGGGACCGTCACCGAGTTAGCTAGAAGGAGAGAAATTAAAGAGTCAGAAATATAATAAAATGCTCTCCGCTTAGTAGTGTCTTTCTCTCCCAGATTACCTGAATGATGCAGAAGGAGAAACGTCACTCTACAGTCAACATAGTTAAGTTGCAGAGTAAGAAGAGCAGATGGTGCCACTGAACAGGCCGCTGTATTCAATTCAGTAAAACTACATACGCATTATTAGCTAAATGTACTAAGCATCAAAATTAAAAATACTTGAGATGCAGAAAAACAGCCCCCATTAGCGGAGCTACTCATACAAACCCAGCTGTTCAATATCTAACCTTATCAAACTCGTTTGATCCACCTGATTGTCACCAACTGAATCGTTTCTTTCAACTATACCTAAGTTGCAAAAACTCTAAAGATTTTCTCTAACACTCTAACGTGCTGCTTTAAATTACAGCTGAGATGATTAGTCAATTAATCGACCAGTCAATCAATGCAAAATTAATAAGAAAATATTTTAATAATCAATTGTTCATATTGAAATTTTCAAGCAAACCTACCAAATATTTCTTGTTCCAGCTTCTCAAACATGAGGACTTGTTAAGTTTCTTTGTCTTGTGTGATCATAAAAGGACTAACTTTGGCTTCGGGACTGATGGTCGGACCAAAGACGACATTTAGTGACGTCACCTTATTCAAAATTTTTGGGCAGAATAATCATTAATGAAAATAACTAAAATCAAAAAACAACCCATCGTGCTTTTGTAATAGCAAAATCTACCAGCGCCCGACTGTTGGCGCTGTGCACGGGGAATTTCTTGTTTTATAATGAAAATAAGTAGTTGTAGAAACTATCTACAGTGTCTGTCAATCAATCAATCATCCAGTCACCTGTTCAGCCAAACATATCCTGATGTTTTCGGTGTTGTTAGTCACTAGATGCTTAAGTTTGATTGTATTTCATAAAATACTAAAACACATCAGGAAGCCCTGAGGTTTTGGTCTGAAGATGGAGACAGAAGACACTCACTGGCAGCCTGGTGCTCCGGACAGTCCTTCTGGAAATGTTCCACTGAACCACAAACACGACAGCATCCTCCTGCAGACACAGAAATGATCATTCAAACGAGTGTCACATTAAAACTATACACTGTAGTGAATAAATGTGTTTGTACCTTGAGCGTAAAGTCCTTTAGGATTATCTGGGCAGGACCGCGACAAGTGTCCAGTCTGACTACAGATGAAGCACTTAGCATACGGGTAGTCACCTGACACAGAGGATATTTACATGTCATTCAAAAAGTATTACATATGAATCTATTCCAGATGAAAAGCTGAGAGTCTCCACGTGGTCCTCACCCAGAGCGGGGTCCACTTTGGCTCTGCATTTCTGGATTTCATGCTCGGTGGAGCCGCAGCGGTAGCAGATGCCTCGGCCCATCTCCTCATCCCTGTCGGCCTCCGGACAGTCGGCCAAACCGTGACCGGGCTTCCTGCAGTTAAAACACAGCTGGGGGAGAGAAGGAAACAACGGAAGGTGATGAGAGGAAGGAAAGGAGGAGAGGGGTGAGAGGAAGGAAAGGAGGAGAGTGGTGAGAGGAAGGAAAGGAGGAGAGTGGTGAGAGGAAGGAAAGGAGGAGAGGGAGGAAAGGAGGAGAGGGGTGAGAGGGAAGAAAGGAGGAGAGGGGTGAGAGGAAAGAAAGGAGGGGAGGGGTGAGAGGAAGGAAAGGAGGAGACGGGTGAGAGGGAGGAAAGGAGGAGACGGGTGAGAGGGAGGAAAGGAGGAGAGGGGTGAGAGGAAAGAAAGGAGGAGAGGGGTGAGAGGAAAGAAAGGAGGAGAGGGGTGAGAGGGAGGAGAGGGGTGAGAGGAAGGAAAGGAGGAGAGGGGTGAGAGGAAGGAAAGGAGGAGAGTGGTGAGAGGGAGGAAAGGAGGAGAGGGGTGAGAGGGAGGAAAGGAGGGGAGGGGTGAGAGGAAAGAAAGGAAGAGAGTGGTGAGAGGAAGGAAAGGAGAAGAGCGACGAGAGGAAGGAAACGAGGTGAGAGACGAGATGAAGGAAACGAGGTGAGAGACGAGAAGAAGGAAACGAGGGGAGAGACGAGAAGAAGGAAACGAGGTGAGAGACGAGAAGAAGGAAACGAGGTGAGAGACGAGAAGAAGGAAACGCGGGGAGAGAGGAAGGAAAGGAGGTGAGAGACGAGATGAAGGAAAGGAGGTGAGAGACGAGATGAAGGAAAGGAGGTGAGAGACGAGAAGAAGGAAACGCGGGGAGAGAGGAAGGAAACGCGGGGAGAGAGGAAGGAAACGCGTGGAGCAACGAGAGGAAGGAAAGGAGGGGAGGGACAGCAGGAAGGAAACAAGGGGAAGGATGAGAGGAAGGACGGGAGCAGAGACATCATCAGGACCTGTATTTATATAAAGCATCACAGAGGAATCTCCGTTAAACGTTTCAGTCCTGTTAAAATATTGTGTTAATTCCAGTTGGCATCAGGCTGTAGGTGAACACTGACAATCCTATCATGTATAGACTCAAACAGAGGCTGCAAGGATTTTAACTATAAACTGAACTGAATACATAATTGTGAGATTTAACAACTTCTGAAAACTTGTTGTGTTGTTCTTCTATTCCATATTGATATATTTCTACATTTATTTATGTCGACTGTAGGTTTATCTGCGTGTAGCACCTTATCACCGCAGCAACTTCCTCGTATGTGTAAAACACTGCTTGGCAATAAAGAGCCTTCTGATTCTGATTGACTTTTAAACAACTGAAGTTAAAGCCAATTTCAAAAACTTGATTTGAGTTCACTTAAAAATTAAAATGCCCAATATATAAAAACATATTCAAGACGCTGAGTTTCAATTAGTCTTTTCAGATCAATAAGATGAAAGTCAAGTCTCAAAATCAAGAACCAAATTTGTGGCACATGGAGGATTTCCGGTCAGTTAGGACCGACTTCCTCCTCGGAGACGCCTGATGGATCCAGGTCCTGGTTCAGTATCTGGAGTCTGTGGTTTGAAAGCACTCACCATGTTGCTCTTCTTGTCTGTCTGCCTCTTTATCCTTCTGTCCTCTCTTCTTCTGTCTTTTTTCAGGGCGGTCTCCACTTCCTCCCTGAGACCCCGCTCCCCCTGCCACCCTCCTTTATCCCCCCTCGGCAGCGGCTGTCCGGTCTGCTGGAGATACTCCAGGAAGCCGTTCACATCCTCACTGACGTAGTCCTTCTTCTTATTGTTTGGTTTGTTTACTGCTGATCCACCAGGCTGAGTCCCTCTCAGGTAGTCCCTCTGAGGTCCTGGGTGAGCACCAGATCGGCCCGGGTGTCCTCCTCCTCCTCCTCTGCCTCTGCCTCCTGCTGCTCCTCCTCTCAGCCGGCTCCATGGAGTGGCCTCTGCTGGCTTGTGTTTGTGGACGTTGTTGGCTCTCGCCCACCTCGTCATGACTGCACCCGCTGGCTGAAGCCAAAGAAAGAAAAAGTCTATTTCTTTAATTTGACGATATCGTTCTTTTTACTCGTCTACTTTTATTTGACAACTTTGGTTCCTTTTGCAAATTCAGATTTTTCACTCAAACTCTAACCCACAAATAAATGTTGATGCATTACATCCTTTTTCAGCTGAACATTAAAGTGATGAACACATGAATCCATCAATATTTCTAATCCAATAATATAAATACACATTATTCTGTAATTGGCCTCTGGTCAGTATATTCTGATGGTTATACTACTAGACGACACTGAAGTTAGCTTCCGATTCAGCAGTTTTAAAGAAACTTGCACCTCTCTGGGACCATCCAGTCCAGATCTGACAGCTCTAGGTACTGTGGTTTTTGATCTGGACCTGACTTTTCCTTAACCCTCCCCTGAAGTGCATTGTTACTTCTAGTAAGATTTAAAATGCAGGACTTTTACTTGTGTATGACTTTTACTGAAGTAACAGATCTGAGTGCTTCACTGAGTCCCAGTTAGCTTAAACAACAAAAACAAAACAAATGTTTTTGCTAAATTTGGTGTCAAACGTTACTGAAATTATCTGGCGTTGTTAAATCTGACTGCCATGTAAAACATCGTTAGGAGAGAAATTATTTTAAAGACAAAACAAACTAAAATAGCTCTTTCTGATGTGTTTCTGTTTTCTACTGTTAGCATGTGAGCTAGCAGCTAAATCACAGCGTCACCTTCAGTTTTTTACGTAAAACAGCAGCTTCACAGCTGGTGAGGCCGCACAAAACAACACGGTGGTAAGTGCTAAAAAATCAACATATCATACAGAATAGATCGTTTAAAAAAATCTAAAGTACCCTGAGAGATTTTCAGCCCATGTGTTTACTTTCCTCCCGGAAGTGATCGTTCGTCTTCGTCTTCTTCTTCTGTTTATTTAGCGGCGGTTGTTAACGAGGCGCATTACCGCCACCTGCTGCTTCGGAGTGAGCACCAGAGATAAATCCTCTTTATCTGAGTTAATCAAATAAATAAAATAAAATGCTACTTCCTCATCCTCTTGACAGGCTCGTTGGTGTTTTTATATTAAGATCCTGAATTCCAGCTTTCCTGATATGTTGGTCCACATGTTGTCATCAGTAGAGGAGGAAGTACTGAGATCATTTACTTAAGTAAAAGTACTATTACTACCAGTGGTGGACAGTAACTAGGAACATTTACTCAAGTACTGTACTGTACTGTACTGTACAAATTAGACGTATTTGTTCTTTACTTGAGTATTTTCTTTTCATGCCACTTTCTATACTACATCTCAGAGGGAAATATTGTACTAATTACTAGTTACTTTACAAAGTAAGAGTTTTACACACAAAACTGTTACTACCCAACAGGTTTTACAGCTGTATAGTATAAGTGTACAAGTACAGCTGAAATGATTTGTTGATTGACAGAAATTTGATTGGAAACCGTTTTGACAATCGTTTTTAAATTCTGAAAAACAGAAACCAAACTAATTGTATTTTGTACTTTGACTACTTTTAGTGGAATAATATTAAGCAAGGGAATCTGTAATTTTACTCAAGTACAGTATTTGTGTACTTCATCCACCACTGACAAATACCAGCACTGAAAATATTACTTATGTAAAAGTATATAATTATAATCAGGAAAACATATTTAAAATTATTACAAGTAAAAGTAATCATCATGCAGAAGTGCTTTCTATTATATTAATTTATTAGTATTGCAGAAACATGAAGATGTAAGAAGCATTTTAATGATGTAGCTGGCTAAGAGCTAATTCTGTTCTGTATGTACTGTTGGTTATTTAAATCTGTATTATATACATATTTTATCTACTTTGTATAAAAAAAATCTTAATCTGCAAAAGTAACTACAGCTGTGAAACAAACATAGTGGAGTAAAAAGTAGAAAATCTCCTTCTGAAATGTAGTAAGTGCTCGCAGGTGATTTTACTTAATGTGACTAACGAGGAGCATCAGCTGTCCCTCCTGAGACCATGCTGCAGCTGCTCCTGACTGTCCTTCTGTTTGTTGAATCGCCTAAAGATGGTAATATATCAACACTGTTTGGTATCACAGTTTGATTTTGACTGTCTGGGAAAGCAAACATATGATTTTTCTTTAATCTGTTGTGTTTTAGTGGACTCTGGTCCTGTACCTGAAGCCCAAACAGGTACAGCCTGACGTATTTTAAGCCAGGGTTTGAACAAAATGTCGACACTCACATTATTTGTTTCTTTAACGTACAAACGTGTGTTTTTACAGCTCTTCGGGAAGACCTGTTGAGTAAGGTGTTGCATTATATAAATTCAAACCCAGAGACTGTAGAAGGTGAGCCAACGCTGTCAGTATGAACATGCATTTAATATTTGAGAAGAAAAAAGTTGAGCAAAGAAGGAAAGTCTGGATTAATACCGTTGCTGTTTCTTTTCTTCTATCACATTTTTGACAGAACTGGCATCAGAGAACGATGGCGTGTTGGGGGGAGACATGATGTCAGTGAGTGAAACTGCCTCTATGTTTCCACTTATTTTTATTGATTATTTGTTGTTTTTATTGTTGCACAAAGTTTAGGGACAGAACCGCCATTAAGAACGATCACAACTGAAGCAGCAAGTAAGATCTGGGTTGGCTCCAAAAACACAGTATCCTGACATTTCCCATCATGCCACTTCATAAAATCAAGTTGTTTTTTTTTTGAGAAATCAACTTAATTCCTTAAGACCAGCAGTTCATGATGCAGTTCATTTGACACCAATGTGAAACTGCAACTTGAAAGAAGGAAAGAAATCTGTGTGATGTGACTCGGCACTCGTCATTTTCAGAGAAAACGCTCTTAAAAGATGCTGTACATGACCTGCAGCAAATGGCAGACAAACACAGTTACAGAGCGGCTGGTGAACATAGTGGAGCATTTAGCAGCTAAAGAGCCAGATATTTCCCTCAGGAGCTGGTGGAGACCAAACACAGAGCTAACAGAGAGAGAATACTGGACTCACAGCACTCAACAGGAATGATCTGTAATGCTGGATGTATAAATAGCCTAAGGAACTGTTTCCTATAGTTCTCGACTGCCAATTCAATTAGTTATCCACTGATTCATCATTGCACTCCTGTAACGCTGTCAGACGCAGACTAATAAGACACTAAAGGCTTTAAACCACTATATTCACAAAGCCAGTATTTCTCCATAACACCTGCAAACACACGCTGATGTGTAAAGGTCCCTGATAACACAAAACAGCAGCATTTAATAGAGCAGATGATTCATGCTGCAGTCTCTGGGACCAGATGTAACAGATAAAATAAACATAATTGGAAATGAAGCTCAATTAGAAAATCATTTAGTATAAAGGATAAATTAGAGACTGCACTTCAAGTGATTTAAAAGAACCGAACTTTGAACTGAAGTTGTTTTATTTACAGAACCATATCCTAAAAACACTGAACATCAAAGAGGATGCAAAAAAAGGGCCGTTCTCCTGATAGTAAAGATGGAAACAAAACATTTATTCAATTTAAAGGTTTTGTCACATTTTCTGTTTCATGTTGCTTTTTTTTTTACTTTTCAATGCAATACTCAGGTGTTTATCAGTGTTTGGCACGGAGGTGCAGTGGTTAACACTGTCTTTTACACCTTGGTCGTTTGCATGTTCTCCCCAGTCTGCGGAAGTTCTCTCCGGGTGCACCTTAAATGAACCTGCAGTGTTCTAGTGATACTGTTTCTTTGTGCGGCCAACACATAAGATGAGGGATAAGATCAGCCTTGTCTCACAGGAGAGCAATTTCAACATTACAGCAGCAAGTGGATAGGAATAAATTAAAGTGATGACATCAAACGTAATACTAACAATATAAAAAAAAAATCACACTATACTAAAATGAAAACTATATTTTTTTTCAACTATAGAACAAACTACCAAAAATGAAATTGGTGCAAGTGTTGATTTGCATATCTGCGTGCTTATCGACTTTAAAACGGATAACAACAAATTCCAGTATTTAATAACTTGCACTTGAGGTTTGTTTCGCCCTGCAGAACAGCAGCGCAGTGGGAACCGTGTGGCCAACTCAGGAGATACCGTACGTCATCAGCCCAGCGTTGGGTAAGTCAGTCTGACTTCACATCACTGGTCCGAGTCTTTGCTCACAGGAATCTTTTTTTATTTGTGTATTTTCAGCCAGTCGGAGGAAACACATCCTCTCTGCTATGAAGATGGTGTCTAAAGACACCTGCGTGTCCTTCCACAAGCGAACCTCTGAGACAAACTACCTGCTCTTCACAACCAGCAACGGGTATGAAACCTATAATAATGCACAAAGATTATTTTCATTAGGCCTACATACTAATCTGAATGTGCAACTATCAAACAAATGCTGTGACGTTATAAGTACCTCAAAATTGTACTGTGGGTTTTGGACCATTGGTGTGACATTACAAGTGGTGGAAATTAACTTCTCATAAGAGAGAGAAGCAAATTCTCACTACTGAGAAGCTGGGAGTGTTTGGTGTTTTTAGTTTAAAAATAAATTAGATTTCTGTCAATCAACACATTGTTTCTGCTTTAAATGAATGTCTCGAATGTTTACATGAAACTATCGGAGTGTGCATCTACTAGTTATGCAACTATTAATCTAGTTGTGCGTCGTCCGTGGGCTTCTTGGGCGGAGAGCAGCCAGTGTACGTCGGGCCCACGTGCCTCGTGGGTAACATCGTCCATGAGATTCTTCACGCTCTGGGCATCCAACATGAACACACGAGGACAGACCGTGATCAGTACATTGCAGTTCTTCCCCATAATATCATGCCAGGTAATGTTTCCAAGCTCATTTGGTTATATAACATTGCATCTCCATTTGGAAAATGCAGAATTTAGGAATGCAGATTCAGTTTCCCGATTTGGGACAGGATGAACGTTACAGGTTCACAGAACTCATCACCCTGGTGAAATGACAGGATGCGGTCTGTAAAACACAGCAGGACAAAGCCAAAAAAAAGAGACTAAAGCCTCCACATGGGGGGCCCTGAGAGCTGAGGGGGAGGCAAAGGTGCAGTCTGAGAATAATTTGAGTCCAAAAAAAAATCGCACTCCTTCTCAGTCATAACTAAGTCAAATCTGAACTCCGACATGATACACATGTTGTATCCTTCAGTGTGACATTCACTTTCCGAGGACAACGACATCTCTATCTCCATCCAGAATAAAACCTCCTAAATCCAGTCAGAAATCAGAGAGGGAAAATGCTGCAGAACTTCCCTGAGAATCATGTTTTTAAGTGATGGTTGTCTGTACATCCCTGGGTGGCACTGCAAACAGGAGGTGCTAATTTGGCAAAATTTAATGGTGCCAATTTGCCTAAATGTAAACAAATAAAGGGTCTCAAGACAGAATACCTGCAACTTTTTTTTATAATCCAGTCTGAATGGGACTGAAGTTTAACTGCTGGATACAAGATTCAGTTTTATGCATATAGCACCACTTCATAACAGAAGGGCTCTCTTGTAGGAGCAGGTCTAGACTGAAAAGTTAATTCTCAGTGTTTGTGAGTTCCTGCATCACACTTGCAAGTTTCATATCGGACCTTGATTGGCTTCAGTGTAGCTGTGATATCACAAATCCTGCAGGTGTGTTCAGGTGTCAAACTGAGAGACTTTCCTCCGTCAGCAGATGGATGTACAAACCTCATTCTGCAGCGTGAAGCAACAAGAAGAAACATGTTTTTAAATGCAGGTTTACTGTTTTTATGAGGCTGTTTGCTCTGAGTGAGAATAACAAGGTGTGTTTCAGGGATGGAGAAAAACTTTAAAAAACAAGAAGGCGAAACCTTCGATCTTCCTTATGACGTTACATCTATCATGCACTATGGAAGGTAAATTTCCAAATGCATAAGCATGTACATGTTTACCCCCTCTGTAAAGGTTATTTTGTGACTCTGTGATTGTTTATTTGTTTCAGTGTTTTTTTTTCATCAAACGGCCGGCCCACCATTGTCCCCAAAAATAATGTGAAGGACATGGGACAGAGGGTTAAAATGACAAAGATGGACATTGAGAAAGTTCGCCGTCTCTACAACTGTGGTATCTGTGTTTTTCCTGACTTCTGGCCACTTGGTTTGGTTTGGTTAGATTTTAAAGGGAAACAACTGAAACCATATTATAAATATATAATGAAAATGTACTAAATGTATACAAGATGATGACAAATAAACATGAAACAGAACATTTAAAAACACTGATACAATAAAATAGTGTTCCTGCCAATATACAAGTCATAAATATGACTCGTGAAGTTGGATTTTTGGACGAAAAGTCTCACATCTGCTGAAGTACCTCGTTCACTGTGACCAAAGCCACATAGTGCCTGACTCGCCTTTCTCATCCCTCCTCTCTTTCAGATGCAGAGACGCAGCAGGAAAGCAGTGGCGATGGGATGGAGGTTAGAAACATGCACGTAGTGGCCCCAAACAATCCTGTTTCTGCCAACAAACCAGAGAAAAATCAAACATCTACTGTCTCTCCGTCCACTTCGCTGCAGCACCTGACTGCTGCCACGAGAGGGAACAGTAGCACCAGCAGAGGACACGACTAGACTGAGCTGGGACTTTGTACCAATAAAACCAAAATATTCATCCCAGATTTGTCTTTGCTGACATGTTTCACAAGACATCAGGCAGCTGAAACAAACTCATTTATCTGTTAATGTCCCTCATTATTAAAAAAGAAACCAGTACCTTCCAAGTGCTGGGACACCTGACACCAATATAAAGAGTGGTAACAATAGCTAACCTACTGTTTGCCATATCAATCAGTGCAATGTCTAGAAATTATTTTAATCACAATATTAGTTGATTAGATTCGGTGTAGTTGATTTTGTGATTAACTTTTCTCTCTAAAAGAGAAAAGGTGTCCGTTTCACATCATCTCTCTCTGCCGTGCATTACAACACAATTATCATCACAAAGCTGTATTTAGAAGATATTGGATGAATCCCATCACAGACTCAAGAAATCCCCCATTAAGCTCACATCACAGTAACTTATCTGCGTCAGACAAATCATCGTCTCTATGTTTGTGTTTGTAATTCTGGCGCGTTTCCACCAAATGATTTCCTTAATTACCATCCACAGGGGGGGCCGCTGTAATTAAAAGACTATTAAAGCCTGATTGCAATGCAGCTCCTTTTTGCTTTGATTTATGTTTTAGCCTTAAATAACTAAAACAATGCTAGTATTTGACTGAATATCTGATCTAATGCCATGGAAATGTATGCATATCAGCTTCTGGGGCTTCTCTGTGGGCGGCTACATGCAGGAGACGCACAGGATTCATGTTCTGGCAGCTTCTGGTGATTGACTGATTTGTGTGACACAGTTGCTCAACAAATGGGACTTTCTCTCTGTGTGTGTGTGTGTGTGTCGTCAAATGTGACAATCTGTATAACATTCACAATTCAGCAGCTCATTTTCTCACATAAACATTTCTCGTTGCTTTCAGACAGAATTTACATGTATAAATATCTTGAAATGACCCAGTGATGGACAATGAAGTCTTGGTGACAAAGACAGATTACACTGCTGTCATGCTTGATGCTCGATCTGTGAAGCCTGAAACATTTAAACATGTAATACGAATTTAGTAGAAGTCCAAAGGTAGGTTTTGTGCTGTTGTTTTTCCTGTGTTTATTTGATATTGTCATGGTTTGGCATTTTGTAGTCTAGTTTATTATTTAGGCTCATTTGCTTTACGTTTTCTTTGTAACTGTCTTATCTCTCATCTTAGTTCTTGGTCCTGTGCTTTAGTTCATGTTTAGTGTTTTCCTTATCGGTGTACTTCTGTATTTTCTCATTATGGTCTGTCTTAGTCCTTAGTCTTCATGTTTTAGGGTAGTCTTGTCTCCTGTTTGGTCCCGTTTCTGTCTGTGTCCTGATTTTGCTGTCTTTCCATGTTTTTGCATTTTACTTCGGTAGATCTGTCCTTGTGTGTTCCTGTGAACATTACTTCCTGTTAATTTGGTAAACTTCTGTACCTGGTGTCCTTGTTTAGCTTTGTCTGATTACCTGATGTATCTCAGCTGTGCTTCCCACCCTGCTCGTTTACCTGTGTATATATTGTCCCCAGTCTTTTTCACGTCCTTGTATTGTCTGTATTGTCCGCATTATCTGCGTCGTCTGTGTTGAGTGTTCTGTGCCTTCCCTGCCCTTTTGGATTACTTCATTGGTTTGTATTTTGTTCACGGATTCTTCCCTTTGGATTATGTTTTATGTTCCCTTTGTTTGCACATTTGCCGCTGAGCTCCCAGCGTAAGCCTGTTTAGTTTTGTGTTAATAAATCCTTATTCGAACTGCAACTACATCGCCTACAGTCTGCATTTGGGTCCACATCTCAGCTCTCTGCTTCTGCACTCAGCCATTCCCCATGACACTGATCCCATTTTTCAGAAACCTGTAAAAGGTGACTCTTTAAAATTGCTGTTGCATTTAGTTCAGCTTCTCCAACAGTTACACCACAGCAGTTTTTACATAGTTTCCACTTTTACTTTGTTTTTCTCAGTTGCTGTCTTTTTACATTATTACTGCAAGCTGCTCACTATATATGCAGGTTCGAAGGTCAACACTTAACAGGGATAAAAAAAAAAAAAGATAAATATCATGAACTTTCATTTACTTTTGACTCACAAAGCTAATGTTCTGAGTGCCTTTGTGCCTTCCATCCATCTTTCCATCATCAACCGCTTATCCTGCGTCAGGGTCGCGGGTGGCTGGAGCCAATCCCAGCTGGCATTGGGTGAAAAGCAGGGGTACACCCTGGACAGGTCACCAGTCCATCGCAGGGCGCCTTTGTGCCTTTTGCAGGACAAATGGACACAGAGTCCTAAATCCAGTCAGATTCTAAGCAGGTTATTTAGTATAAAGCACGTTCACGCCGGAAAAGTGACTGAATTAAGTTTGCAGAAATCAATAAATACGACCGGTTTTTGAGGGTGCACTATTCTCCCACACTGCAATGCACAAAGGAAAGGGAGGGGAAAAAACAATGAAATGTGTTGGTGGTGGTGAAAAGGCTCCAGAAAGATCTCAGAAAACCAAATTAGAGGAGGTTAGATCTTAAAGATCTATAAAAGGTTAACATCAAGGGCAACTTGTCGAGGCTGAAGATGTTTCGCCTCTCATCCAAGAGGCTTCTTCAGTTCCCCCACCTTCCCTGGATAACTGTGGCGTGGATGATTGAGAACCTTCACAGACAACATATGCAGTATGGATTTGTGACAGTAGATACTGGTGGTGATTTCTCTGTTTCAGAAAATGTGTTGAAGTATGAAAAAGTTCAGCACATCTGAGCTGTTTTACAGCTGAGATACTCACAAAGTATCTGAGGTTTCAGGTGAAGCGTACACTGTTTAACATAGCATGGTCAGCTTATCTCCTAACACCTGGGAGACTCATTTCCAGAGAACTCACTGTTGAACGCTGACTTCAGACACTGAACATCACCTTCATGTGCACCGAGTCAGGTTTAACATCCACCGTGTTTGTTTCTGACTCTGAAGAACTTAACTGGCAGGAAAGGTTTCAAGATGCTGCTTTTCCTGTAATCTCAGCGGACTGACAAATATTTATCTCTCCGGCTCAGTTCATCGTCACGCAGGTCGGCTGGCGGAAAATTGCTCTGACATTTACGCTTGACATATAGCATCAAACACTGAAGCTAAGACAACAGGAGTGTCCATTACTGCGAATACAAGCTGACAGAATGAGGACAAAACCTTTAAAACACAAAGTGTAGTTTTAACCTGCTGCTTTAGTAGGTTTCTGTCTTTTAAATTTCACTCTTCAGCTCCATTTTTTACATTTCTGCTGTTTCACTGATAGAGGCCAGCGGTACAAACACAGCAAAGACTAGAGACTGATATTTTATTCATAATGCTGACAATAAATAAATAAATTGACAATCAAAATAAGTAAATATGAAATATCTTAAGACATTAAATACATAAACATAAACAACTGCTAAATTAATTAAGGAGGAAAAAAGAGGGGTCTTGTTACAGACTACATGATTGATGCATTTGGACTGTTGGACATTTGAAGACGTCATGCTGGACTCTGGGAAACTGAGATGGACATTTTCACAATTGTTTTAACCTTTCAAACCTCTCAAATGATTGATTGATAAATTGAGAAATTAAGATGACATAGATTTAGTTGTCCCAAAGGAAAATTGTCTTGGACACATACTGCTGTTAAAATATAAACAGTGCACACACACACAATACTCTCAGTATATGCAGAGATTGCAATCAACCAAAAAATTGCACACTGCACATTTTGCAACAAGTTAATCAGCAAATAAATCGATAATAATAAAAGTAAGTATTGGGTGCAGCCTCAGCGAGGAATGATCTGGCTTATCAGAGCTTTTGCAACTGCTGCTGCGTCCTGTTTAGATGTTGATAACCGCTGATGAGGGTCAGTTAAAACACTATACATTGAGAGATTAATGTCTGTTTTGCTGCAGTCTTTGCTGCAAGGTCAGCTCTGGCATTCCCCTGTGAGATAGGATCAAGGTCGGAGTCAGCTTTAAATCGACAAAAAACTTTTTCAGGCCTTTTTCATGCCCATGGTGCTGAACACTGCACGCCAAAGTGACCCAAATCTTTTATTGTTTTTTTTTTTTTTTGCTCATGTGACTCCGATCTGATTTTGAACAGTTTAATCAGCCCAAGTCAAATCGAATCTTTTCCAGTGCGTATTTGGTCCTCTTTCATATGTGGTCCAAATCAGCGACTTCCGCCTGGACATTCAGATCTGAATTCATGCAACTCTGACGTCACTCTAGAGGAACCGTCTTCACAATACTCAGTCATGGTGGGGTGTTGATGGTGGATAAGACACATGCCTTAGGTGTGAGAGACCTGGGTTCAGTTCCCACTGGGACATATCCATAAATGTGTCCCTGAACAAGACATTTAAGTTGCTCCAGAGGCGTGCGACCTGTGATCATCATATATAGCGAGTGTAAATGTCACATGCATGCTGCTTGTCCTGGTGGACACAGTAGAGAGACTGCACTGTAATGAAAAGGACAGAAACATTTGTCATATTTTGGTAGAAATGTGATCCAGTGAAAATTGTACCTGTATGACATCGTATTATTCTTTCCGCATGTCGACCTCTTTCAGACCATGGCCACATTAGGTCATGATTTTAAAAAAAAATGTGAACAGTCAATCAAAAAAATCTGAACAATTAATCACAACTGAGCATTAAGGCCTGCGGTGTGAACATAGCCAAAGTGGCCCAAATCATAACGTCTGATTTGGGTCCCTTTGGCCTGCAGTCTGACCGCAGCATCAGTTACAGTGGGGGAAATAAGTATTTGACCCCTTGCTGATTTTGCAGGTTTGCCCACTTACAAAGAATGCAACGATCTATAATTTTAATCATATGTACATTCTAACAGTGAAAGACAGAATCCCAAAGAAAATTCCAGAAAATCACATCATATGAATTTATTAAAATTGATAACCATCTGATGAGGAAAAACAAGTATTTGACCCCCTGGACAAACAGCATGTTAATATTTTGTAGAAAAGCCATTATTGGCCAGCACAGATGTCAAATGGTTTTTATAGTTGGTGACAAGGTTTGTGCACATTTCGGCAGGGATGTTGGCCCACTCCTCCCTGCAGACAGCCTCCAAATCATTCAGGTTCCGAGGTTGTCGCCTGGCAACTCAAATTTTAAGCTCCCTCCAAAGATTTTCAATTGGATTCAGGTCTGGAGACTGTCTAGGCCACTCCAGAACCTTGATGTGCTTCTTCTTCAGCCACTCTTTTGTTGCTTTGGCGGTGTGCTTAGGGTCGTTGTCGTGCTGAAACACCCATCCTCGACCCATCTTCAGCTCTCTCACTGAGGGAAGGAGATGTTGGTCCAGAATTCCACGATACATGGCCCCGTCCATCCTCCCCTCAATACGATGGAGTTGTCCCGTCCCCTTGGCTGAAAAGCACCCCCAAAGCATGATGTTGCCACCACCATGCTTGACGGTGGGGATGGTGTTCTTTGGGTTGTACTCTGTGTTCTTTGCCCTCCAAACACGACGAGTTGCGTTGAGGCCAAAAAGTTCTATTTTGGTCTCATCTGACCACATCACCTTCTTCCAGGCCTCTTCTGAGTCGTCCAGGTGGTGAATGGCGAACTTCATGCGGGCCTGTACATGTTTCTTCTTGAGCAGGGGGACCTTGCGTGCGGTGCAGGATTTCAATCCATGACGGCGTAGTGTGTTACCAACCGTTTCTTTTGTAACTGTGGTCCCAGCTGCCTTCAGTTGATTCATCAGTTCCCCCCTTGTGGTTTTGGGATGATTCCTCACCGTTCGCATGATCAGGGACACCCCACGAGGCGAGATCTTGTGTGGAGGCCCAGACTGAGGGAGGTTGGCGGTGGTGTGGTGCTTCTTCCATTTCCTGATAACTGCACCGACAGTTGGTCTTTTCTCTCCAAGTTGCTTTCCGATTCTCTTGTAGCCCATCCCAGCCTTGTGCAGATCAACAATCTTGTCCCTGATGTCCGTAGAAAGCTCTTTGGTCTTGCCCATGGTGGTGATGTTGGATGCTGGTTGTTTGGGTGTTGACAGGTGTCTTTTATACAGGTAACGAGGTGAGGCAGGTATATTTGATGTAGATAATTGGTTGGGATTGGGGCTGTGTCTTAAAGAAAGACTAACTGGCTTGTAGGAGCCAGAATACTTGCTGTTTGGTAGGGGGTCATATACTTGTTTTTCCTCATCAGATGGTTATCAATTTTTATAAATTCATATGATGTGATTTTCTGGAATTTTCTTTGGGATTCTGTCTTTCACTGTTAGAATGTACATATGATTAAAATTGTAGATCGTTGCATTCTTTGTAAGTGGGCAAACCTGCAAAATCAGCAAGGGGTCAAATACTTATTTCCCCCACTGTATTGTCCACCACTGGTTAATAAAAATAAAGTTTTGGACTGTTGGTCAGAAAAAATAGACATCTGAAGACCCCTGTGGGAAACTGGGATGGAGATTTTTCCTCTATTTTCTGCTTTTGAGTCTCCAAAAGTAGACTAGGAGCCAGAGCGTTCAGCTATCAAGCTCCTCTCCTGTGGAACCAGGTTCCAGTTTGGGTTCAGGAGGCAGACACCATCTCCACATTTAAGAGTAGGCTTAAGACTTTCCTCTTTGATAAAGCTTATAGTTAGGGCTGGCTCAGGTGAGTCCTGAACCATCCCTTAGTTATGCTGCTATAGGCCTAGACTGCCGGGGGATTTCCCATGATGCACTGAGCTCCTCTCTCCTCTACTTTCTCTCCCTCTGTATGCAAACTCATCCCATTATTGCATGTTACTAACACAACTTCTCCCCTTTCCGGTAGTCTTGTGCTTTCTCGTCCCTCTCCTCTCTCCTCCTATCACTTCCTGCAGGTGTTTCTGGCTCTGGAGCTGTGGAGTCTGGATCTGTGGTTGCGGGTCACCTGCTGCCCCCGTGTTCCTGCTTGACACCCTCTGCTGCAACGACTATTGTTACTAGTCCTATTGTTATTATTGTTATTATAATCATTAACATTACGATGGTTATCATTAACACTATTATAGATATCTGTACCATTATTCATTTAGTCTATAGCAACATCACCTTTACTGTCTGTACCTCTGTGTGTATATTGTGTAGGCTGCCTCCCTCCCCTCTCTCTCTCCTTCCATCCCTCTCTCTCTCTCTGTTCCTCTCTCTCTTTCTCTCTCTCTCTCTCTCCCTCTCTCTCACTCTCTTACCCCCAACCGGTCGAGGCAGATGGCCGCCCACCCTGAGCCATGGTTCTGCTTGAGGTTTCTGCCTCTGTTTTTCCTTGCCTCTGTCTCCTAGTGCTTGCTCTTTTTTTGTTTGTTGGGCTTCTGTAAATAACATCACAGAGTACGGTCTAGACCTGCTCTTTATGAAAAGCGCTCTGAGATAACTGTTGTTGTTATTTGGCACCATATAAATAAAACTGAATTGAAATTTGGACCCAAACAAATCATCAGATGAATTATGGGTTGTAATGATGGTTTGTCAACCTTATTCTATATTTTGAATTTTACACACATACAGCATCTTCTTATGTTGATTTTAGAGCTGAAACAAAATGAATCTAACTATTTTGTTAAATGATTAATGACTCCCAAACATTTCCAAGATTTTTACTTGTTGTTTCAGGATTTGCTAATTGTCTTGCTCTTCTGTGATTTGTGAATTGGTCATTTAGCTGACGCTTTTATCCAAAGCGACTTACAATTGCTATATGTGTCAGAGGTCACACGCCCCTGGGACAATTAGGAGTTAAGTGTCTTGCTCAGGGATTGGTGAATGTCACGGTCGGGTCTCCCACATCAAAGGCATGTTTCTTATCCACTGTTCCATCACCACCCCGGCATTTTAACAGTGGTGGGAGAAGTATTCAGTACTGCAGCTCTCTACCTGAAGATCTGAAGCTGGAGAATCAGCATGTCTTTTAAATCACATCTCAAATCTATTTTCTTAAATCCTGTCTAATCTGTTTTAATGTTGTTGTTTTTTATCTTAATAATATTATTATTATATTATATAATAATTGTTGGGTATCTTTTTTCCATTTTATTTCACATGTCTGATTTTATTTGCCTCATTGTGAAGCGTTTTAATCCTGGTTAGGTTAGGACATCCTCCACACCAAACCCACCCAGCTCACTGTACCAGCCTCCACCTGTCAGAGGATCACAAACTTCCTGACTGACAGGAGTCAGCAGGTGAGGCTGGGGACTGGGGAATTCAGTGCTGTTCACTGTTCATATTGTATATTTCATATGTACCTACCTCACGTACATAACACCTGCACATAATACTTATTTACTCAAGCATCCTCTGCTCTGTCACACTGTGTGTGTATATGTACACATATATGTGTGTGTGTGTGTGTGTGTGTGTGTGTGTGTGTGTGCATATGTATATCACATCCACCTTCCACATAATAACACTACTTCTACTAATAATAATAATAATAATAATTTTCTCCAGCATTCTTTGCACTCGGCTCATTGCACTAATGTCTTGATTTGTCTGCATGGTCGTTGCTTTGGTTCATGGTGTGTATATATGTGTGTACTGCATACTGAATACTGTAGTCTGGACATAGTGAGCAATGCATGAACCAGAGTCAAAGTCCTCGTATGTGTACACAAATATAGTTTATTCTTATTCTAAACCAGTATATTGTAACTTTGTTCTGTGCTGTAAAAACAGTTTTTAACTCTATAAAAAGTTTATTATTGTTAAGTAAAGGTATTTCAAATTGTTCGTAAGTGAAAGTGCAGATGTTGTAGAAGTATTATTTTTGTCCCCACAAACAATTAGTTCACATGAAAAAGGATAGATGACTTTCATGACTGACTTTAATATCTTAATGATTACTTTTGAGGCTTATATTTTGGATCTTGTGTTCCTTATGAGCATCTGTGTATAGCCTGAGATCTTTCGGGCAGGGGCCTCCGGGTCTCTTCATGAGTCCAGGCTGAAATCTAAAGGGGACAGAACTTTTGCTGTCAGGGCCCCTGGGCTCTGGAACAACTTGCCCGAGGAACCCAAGCTGTCAGTCAGTTTCTTCTTTCAGGTCTCTTCTAAATATGCTCTTTTATATGAAGGGATATCCTGATTTTGTGTGTGTTTCTGAAAATAATGCACTAATGCATAAGTAATCTACTTATTATTATTATTATTAAAGAAAAGTGTGGAGGAAATTCTTGTGATAGGTGAACAAATAAAGAGAATTAGCCTACTCCAATATTGCCCTTATCTTTTATTTATCAAACATGTCATACTTGTTTCTGCAGAAAGGACAGAGCTCCCATCTCACAGAAAAGAAGAAAAACAAGTTCGACTAAAGTTCAGGGGTTACAAAGTGCTTGACCTTTCGCAGTTATCACATGAGCTTCTCCCAGAATAACTGCAAATTCAACTAGACTATCTGGCTGTTTACAGGAATCTGTGGTTAGGCACATCTGTGCACCCGAAGCAAGTTACAAAGACCCGGCATGTCTCACGGTTGAATTACCATAAGACATACTGTAGATAAGGTTTGAACATATGTGATACAGATTAGAACAGACAGGGCGTGAATGATAAACTGACAAAACAAAAGGAGATATTCGCTTGAAAATGACTTAAATCATTAATCAATAGTGAAAAATCAGGTGAATTTCTGCCTTCTTCTTCCCGCGTGATGCTAACAGAGGCGTCTTTCACCTTCTCTGATTCCCAGAGTCTCATCTGCCCACCGCCGGAGTTTTGACAGCTTTTTGGAGTCCGGCTGAAGCTGCGCGTAAAAAGCGCGTCCTCGTTTATCCGGTAACATCCGCATCAGTTCCTGCACATCTCTCTCTGCGAGCAGAGTCTGTCTCCCGCGTCCGGACTGAAAGCACTGACCGGGATACAAAGCTCACCCCTGTACGCGGATATATCAGCTCTTCATTCTTAGCATCCACATTGTTGTGATCGACTCTTTAAGAAAACTTCAGTGTGGATCTTTCCAACATTATCTACACACATCCGATCTGGATCTGCGAGACTGTGTTTCCTCCTCTGTTCCTCCTTCCTGACGCACCGCTTTTTCAAAGCATCCAGAGGGGTATTTGTGCCTCGATTTGTTGGACACCCAGTGTTGCATCACCAGATAGAGAAATTCTGCATATTCGTGCAGTAAAATAAACTTTTAAAGCTTTTGGCACGGAATGACGCACTGAAGCAGCCGAAGTAAAGATCTATTCCCGGTAAGTTCAGATCTGAGATGCGTTAACATTTATTCTGTAGCATGAGAATGTTCTTGTTTTTAATTTACAGTGTTGAGATTAGCACATTCATGTCGACAAAAACAATTAGGGTACTCTCCTCCATGTTTAATGTAAATATTTCCTTCTGCCACATGTTTACTGTCAAAACATTTATTTAAATTGACTAAACAGAAAACGGACTCATTGGTTTAAAGAAAAGCGTTTGTGGACTTAAGGACAAAATGCGCTGTGAGCACAAATAAAGACACACCAACAAAGAGAAAGTGCTGCAGAGATGGATATTAAGGAGAACGACATGCACATTGTAGGCTTCACCTCAATCAGCCTCTGAGAAGGCAATAAAACCTCTAAACTGACAGCTCCAAACAACCAAAATAAGGAAAAATCAACATAAACATTTTAGTTTCTGAAAACATTATAAACATTCCTACATGGACTCTTATGTGACGATTTGTTAACCTTAAGAAAATCTTGACATACTGAATCTATCTCTCTGCTTCCTTCTGCACCATCTCGCCATCACTGGGCTGAATCTGCAAAAAATAACAATAAAAGAAATTTACATGCAGACAGAAGTCAAGTCAGTTTAATTTACTGTATAAAGGCTGATGTAGGATATTTGCCTCAAAGGGCTTTTCAGTCTGTACAGGATGAGACACCATCTATCCTTATGGTATATTGAATAACTTTTGATCATGAGGGTCCATAGATTCTACACCTAAAGGTTTGTGCCGATGAGACTCACTGCCAGGAGTTTGAAAACATTTGGCGATTTTGGGCGCGGCCTATATCACAGATGCAGCTAAATTCATGGAACAGGTGCATATAAGCTTTTTGAATGTGCCATGTACAATGTGGGAATTACAGGCCAAAATGCGTTTTCCTTGACTATAGCGCCACCTACTGGTGGGACGTGTCATTTTGAGCGTCTGAGGTGTGTGCAGCAGTCTTGACCTCCCCTGTGAATTTCACTTTCATAACTCTTATGGTGTAGGCTGCAGATTTACTTTAACTTTTACCAACTGAAGAATGTGTGATTTCACAGCCCGTCCTCATCAGAACAACGGGCGTATAGGTTGATTTGGCAGCAGCTTATTACGACCCATAGGCCTACTTAGGTTTAATGTTAGGCTGCAATCTTTAGTGGCCAGCAAAGGAGGAAGTCTAAGTAGTGACAAAGCTAAAGAAGGAAGTTGTGGACGTGGGAAAATATTAACAAACTCCTTGGTAAAAGTAAGCACACTGCTGATAAAGACCTTGAACTTAAATTTGCTAATGAATTGGTATCAGAGCCTCTCAGCCTTGCAACCAAATTAAATGATTATTTCCAAAGTACCATTGATGAGAACTGTTTTCTAACTCTAGTGGCTCTCAACAAAATATTGGCAACACCGACTCCTATATGGATGCCTTAACTCAAAATTCAAAGTTTATTATTCAAATAATTACAGAAAGTGAAGTAGAAAACATAATCTCTAAATTGAAAAGCTCTAAAGCATGGGATGTGTTTGGATTTCATACCAATCTTCTGAAGCATTATAAATCTTGTATCTTGGTGCCTGTGACCCATTTTATTAATCTATCAATCATGCAGGCATCCCCTTGAGTTGGAAGGTGGCAAATGTCATACCAATATATAAATCGGGTGGTAAATTAGACCCTGCTAATTATCGACCTATTAGCATACTTCCTATCTTCTCAAAGATAGCAGAAAAGTGGGTAGCTAATTCTATTATTGCGCATCTGAATGATTCCAATCCGGGTTTACACCCTATGCAATTCGATCTCTCCACTCAACTGAAACGGCTGTCTGCGTTTTTGTTGAGTAGGTGAAGTCTTATTTAGACAAAAACAGTTATGTTGCGGTTTGATACTGTGAATCACCTTAAGCTCTTGTCTAGACTGTAAGTCACCCTATCTTCACTATACACAGGGTGTCCCTCAGGGATCGATTCTAGGTCCCCTGTTATTTCCACTTTATGTGAATAATTTGCCCAATGTGTGCAAAAATGTGGACACGATTATGTATGCAGACGATACAGTAATTTTTACACAAGCCAAAAGTACTGATGATGCAGCCCATCAGCTTTCATTGGCTTTAAATGACTTGGCTGAATGATTCATGCCTGTGCCTTAATGTTAAAAAGACCGTATCAATGTTTTTTAGTAAACCTAAAACAACCGTGGCCGCTGTAAAAGTTCACTTGGGTGGACAAGATTTAATTAATGTTGAGGAATTTAAGTATTTGGGAGTGCTGATAGACTCGAAGTTATCCTTTAAAAAACACATTTAAAAAGTTGTGAAAACTGTAAATGTTAATATACGGAACTTTAAACAGATTCGTACATCATTGACGGATACAGCAGCGATTACATTCCTGCACTCTATGATACTGGCTCATATTGAGTACTGTATCACAAGTTGGTCCTATATGAGTCATGTTGCTATTGGGCCAATCGAAGTATGCTACAAAAGAGTATTGAAAATATTAGAAAAGAAACCTTGGTCATATCACCATTGTCAAATTTTAGATAAATATAAGTTTTTAAATTTAGCTAATTTCAAATTATTTAAATCAGCCTGTCTAATCTATAAGGTTATACATGGTTTAGCGCCTCCACCACTGAGTGATTTTATTAAACAAAAGTCTAGCAGTGTTGCCGGGACTTGAGTGACTAGAGCCACTATGAGAGATGATTGTGACTTGGCGTTTAGGCGAACTGCCTTTTCACAGAACATTCTGTCATATCAGGGAGTGAGCTTCTGGAATAGTATTCCACTGTCAGTGAGGGGAAGCACAAGTCTTCCTACCTTTAGGAGTCATTTAAAAGTGTGGCTGAGGGACACACAAACTGTGACACACAAATGTGATCATGTTTAGTTAATTATTATATATAAGACGTAAAACAGAGGGGATACAATTTTCAGTGTGATAAGGGTTATGCAATAAGAATCAGTATAACTTGGGTTGTGTAATAGGGTTCAGTGTAATGTGGGTCAGTGCAATATAGGTTGGTGTAATATGGATCAGTGCAATATCAGGTTTGACAGGGCATGTGCAAAATTGTGGTTTGTGTAATGTAGTTGATGCTTTTCAATTTTTTTTATGTACTTTGTTGCCCACTCTTGTTGTTACTGTCTGTTCTGACATGATGTGATCACTGTTTTTGTCCTTGTTTCTCTGTATATAGCCTTTATATAGTGTATTTGTATGTATTTATTTATTTTATTTTTATTTATTATTTTTAATTTGTGTTTAACATCAACCTGTCGGGGGTCTGCAGATGGAAATCTGGCAAATTTACATTTGTGAAAATGTTCATTAATATGTATTGTCCCTTTTTCCAAATAAATAAATAAATAAATAAACTTTCACTCAGGAGACCGAGGTTGACTTTCTTTCGCCCAAGTCCCGGGAGAAAGAAAGTCAAAGTTGGCAAGTTAAATAATGTTTTGTAGATGACTTATGTAATGTACTTATTTGAACCCAAACCAGGATATTTTCCTAAACCTAACTAAGTGGTTTTGTTGCAAAATTAACCAAACCTCCACTGTTTCAAAACCTACTGGTACAGTACCGGTACGCCTGTCGCTGGACTGGTACCTGCCAATGCTCGTGCATGTTGTTTTAGGGAACGGTCATATATGTTGTATTGTGACAACTGACAAACCTAATTTGTCATATGTATGAGGACGTGTTGGATTACAATAGGGTTCCCATCACCACTGTTGTTGGGGTCCAACCTGCCTTGCAAGCATGGCCCCCAGCCCCCACAGGCCTGGGTCCCTAATAACATGGATTATATTCATATCTTGACAACAAAATGTGTATCTCTCTTGTAGATCTCCCTCACGGTGCCAAGATCACATGGCGTCACCTTGACTGACAATCATCGGCCCCTCAGTCTCTCTTACTGGGGAATCCTGTTTCTCAATGGTCCACCAAAGAAACACCCCTTTGCTGTCACGCACTCCGTAAGAGTTCAAAAAGTTTTCCTCCTGTCACCACCATGGCAGCTGCTCCTGATGCACCTTGCCTGTCGGAGCTCGGCGGACTCCTCAACAGGAACATTAGTCTCATCTCTGGCACCCGACCCTGCAACCGGAGCACCGCCAGGACCTCACCTTACACCCCGCAAGCCACGGCAGCCTTCGCCATCGCCATCACCTTCATGATGATCCTGACCATCGTTGGGAACATCCTGGTCATCATCGCCGTACTGACGTCCCGATCCCTCAAGGGGGCTCAGAACCTCTTCCTGGTGTCATTGGCTGCAGCAGATATTTTAGTGGCCACGCTTATCATTCCCTTCTCATTGGCTAATGAGCTGCAGGGCTACTGGGCGTTTAGCTCCATTTGGTGTGAAATCTACCTGGCGCTGGATGTTCTCTTCTGTACCTCCTCCATTGTGCATCTGTGCGCAATAGCACTGGACCGCTACCTGTCCATCTCTCGGCCCGTGTCCTATGGCGCCAAACGTACTCCCATCCGCATCAAGGCGGCCATTATCGTAGTCTGGCTGATCTCTGCAGTCATTTCTTTCCCTCCTCTTCTCACCCTGGATAAGAGCGAAGGAGGTGAAGAGGTGTGTGAACTAAACAGCGAGCGCTGGTATATTCTCTACTCCACCATTGGCTCATTCTTCGCCCCCTGTGTGATAATGATTCTGGTGTATGTGAGGATTTATCAGATTGCTAAGAAGCATACACGCTGCCCGCCCGGACAGAAGCATAAAGCAGAACAAGGAGGAAATGCCAGCATGGCGACCGGTGAGCCTCCGAGGAAATTATCTGAGCAGTTACAACAGAATGGGGATCATGGAAGTACGACTGCCAGCCAAGGAGAAAAAGTCCCGACCAAAATGTCTGGCACTGATTCCACCTCGTCATCACTTCGAAAACCACCTGAGAATACCACCAGCCAGGACACTCAGCACTACCCTCCTAATTCGAGTACCACTCCAGTCCAAAAATCCACCTCCTCCCCCTCAATCCCCCCAGATGACAGCCAAATCCTCTCAGCTGTTCCCCACAAAGAGTCCCAGGCAAATCCTGACGAAGGGGGGGAAGCATTTCCCGACAACACCTCCAGCTCAGGCTCTGACGCCGAGCTGGAAATGGGCGAGGAAGATGTTCTTGCAGAGGACGGCAAAGAAGAGACGAACAAGACTGATGAGCAAACTTTGGGATTGCCCCAGAGCAAAGGGTTCAGAGTTCAGGTTCTAAACTTGGCCTCCAGATACAAAAACACTATGGCCACATCATCTGGCACCCAACTGGTACCAGAGGAAACACATAAGAATCAGGGGACCCCCATATCCCGCCGCAAAGCCATGGTGAACAGGGAGAAGAGGTTCACCTTCGTCTTGGCTGTGGTGATGGGAGTGTTTGTGATCTGCTGGTTTCCCTTCTTCTTGTCTTACTCTCTTAAGGCAGTGTGCCCTGAGACTTGTGCAATCCCCAAACCTTTGTTTAAATTCTTCTTTTGGATTGGCTACTGCAATTCTTGCCTCAACCCAGTCATATACACCATCTTCAACAATGATTTCAGGAAGGCTTTCAAGAGGATACTGTGCAGGGACACAAAGGGTACGTTCTTCTAGGAATGAAAGTATTATTATGTTTTGAACTGCGGGCGGACAGAAACATAATTTGAAGATAAAAAATGATTTCTTTCTTGACCCTCTTCAGCACAGACATAAACACATGTACATTAAGGAGGAAATTGCATCCATTTTCTTTTCTCCTCATTTGTCTGAATGCTGTTAGCTGAGTCAGAGAAGCAGTGACAAAGTGGGAGATTTCAGAAAGCCACAGTCAAGTGGCCAAATCAATTATCTTTAATGTTATTTAAGAATACACTGTAATTGTATATTCAATGACTGTGACGGAGAATGATCGGATTATATTTTGAAACGGAAGTCAAGAGGATACAGGGTCTGTGTTCACTAATTTAAAGTACAAACAGAACTATGATGTTTGATGGTGGATGTGTTTTTGTGTGTGTGTGTATGCATGGGAGTGGAGGAGAGTTGCCTAAGGGTCTTACTGGAAGAGAACAAATATCACTAAGTGTCCTTTATCTGAGATAAAATGGGCACTCAAAGAACACAAGATCAGGAAAAATGTGAGCATCCTCCTCTCTGTGCCTCTTCCTCTCACTCTTTTCCTTCCTCAGTATAGAGCTGTAACTTGGGATGTGTAAATTATGACAGATAGAGCTTTTATACATTTGTGTATGCCTTATTCTCTGTGAACTCATTAAGGTTCTGATAGCCAGAGGCTTAAACAGGAAAAACTAGAGTAAGAGAAGCGAAAATCAGCAGAGGCTGTTTGAAAGATGGGAACTACTTGGAGGCAGCACACGCTGAGCTGTTCACTTCCCCCCTTTAATCTTTTCTCCTCTTTAATGCTATTCTTTTCCTCAGTTAAACTAAAAATGACCCAGGTGGTCAATGCATGTGTTTCAGGAAAGCAGTTGCAGCTGAACGTGTATTGTCATTGCGATTTTGATTTATTTGCAACATTAAATGAACACGATGGACAGTAAGCTTCATATCCTAGTCAGCATGCTCCCTGCCAAAGTAATACAGACTGGATCTGAACTCTGCGCTGACCCCAAAAGACGAGCAGAATCCCTGATGAAGACGCTCCTCCTCACTCTGGACTGATCTGATTTTGTGGGTGTGTGAATACCGAGTGTGTGTGTGTGTGTGTGTGTGTGTGTGTGTGTGAGAGAGAGAGAGAGTGAGTTTGCAGCTGCATGTTTTTCAAAAATGCACTTCTTATCTTTTCAAAGCCAATAGAAATTTGCTTGACCATAGCATCCAGTACTGTATCCACTGGTGTTAGAATCAGCTTTTGTACAGTGTAAGCTTAAACTTAAAACAGTATTCTTGCAACTTGTTTTAAAGTCCAACTGAAATTAAATTGCATGTTTTTTTCTGTAACAGCACACATGTCTGCTCCGTTAATTACACGTCTTGTGCTCAGTTTTACAGCCATGCTATCAGCTCTGCAAGGCTTGGAGCTGATGCTAACATTAGCATGCTAACATGCTACCGTGATGATGTTTTGCAGGAATAATGTTTCACTGTCATAGTTTAGCGTTTTAGCGTGATAATATTTGCCGATCAGCACTAAACATAAAGTGCAGCAGAGGCTAGTTTTCGGTATTGGGTGATAAATTATTTGACAAATGAACATTTTAACACCACTGCTTACAAAACAATGTTTGTGGGCCACTGCTCTTGCTCATTATTGTCTCTTTCCCGCCACCCACCAGTATGTCCCATATACTTTACGTCAATATGCTGCCATGCAAATAAAAATAATAATAAATAAAAATTTCTAGTCTGTAGCAAAGTTACAATTTGTATAGCGCTTTTCACGAACTCAAAGTCGCTTTACAGAATGATAAAGAAACATGACAAAAACAAACAAAAAAAACAAAACAGCTATGGATAGGCAGAGGAGAAGAGATGGGTCTTAATGCGAGACTGGAAAATGGTAAGGGACTCAGAGTTGCGGATCTCACGGGGGAGGGAGTTCCAGAGCCTGGGAGCTACCCTGGAAAAGGCTCTTTCCCCAAGACTGCTGAGCTTGGACTTGGGGACGTAGAGGAGACCAGCTGAAGTGGATCTGAGGGACCGCGAAGGTTGGTAGGGGGAGAGGAGGACAGTGAGGTATGAAGGGGCCAGGTGGTGAATGGCTTTGTAGGTGAGGACCAGGATTCTGTATGTAATCCGGTGAGAAATGGGAAGCCAGTGTAGTTGTTTTAGGACTGGAGTGATGTGGTCCCAGGATTTGGAGCAGGTGATGAGTCGTGCTGCTGAGTTCTGGACCAGTTGGAGTCTTTTTATGTAGATTGAGTTGATACCAAGGAGTAGCGAGTTGCAGTAGTCCAGCCGTGAAGAGATGAAGGCGTGAATGAGTCTTTCAGCAGCAGAGGGTGTGAGTGAGGGTCTGATTTTGGCAATATTTCGAAGGTGAAAGAAGGAGGTTTTAATGACATGACGGATGTGGGGCTCAAGGGAGAGGGTTGAATCAAAGATCACACCGAGGTTAAAGGCCTGGGGAGATGGGGAGACAATGGTGCCATCGATGGTGAGAGTGGGGTTATTGGCTTTGCTGAGAGTGGATTTGGAGCCTATGAGGAGGAATTCTGTTTTATTGCTGTTTAGTTTGAGGAAGTTGTGTTGCATCCAGGTTTTAATCGCTAACAGGAGTTGATGTGGGAGAGGGGGGGGTTGTGGGGGGATTTGGTGCCGAGGTAGATCTGGGTGTCATCAGTATAACAGTGGAAGTTCAGGTTGAAGTGGCGGAGTATCTGACCAAGGGGGAGGATGTAGATGATGAAGAGAAGGGAGCCAAGTACGGAGCCTTGGGGAACGCCTTGGGTGAAGAGAGATGAAGTGGGATCTGTTGGAAAGGTAGGAACGGAGCCGGGTGAGTGCAGTACCTTCGATACCAAGGTCTTGGAGTCTGGAGAGCAGGATGTTATGGCTCACAGTATCGAAGGCTGCACTCAGGTCAAGAAGAATAAGGATGCTGAGGGAACCGGTGTCAGCAGAAGTGAGGAGGTCGTTGAAGACTTTGAGGAGAGCAGTTTCTGTGCTGTGGAGGGGGCGAAAACCAGATTGGAAGGGTTCGGATTGGTTATTGGCATGGAGATGAGTTTGTAATTGTGAGGCGACTATACGTTCGAGGGTTTTAGACAGAAAGGGGAGGTTGGATATTGGGCGGTAGTTATTAAGGGAAGCGGGGTCCAAACCAGGTTTTTTAAGGACTGGGGTGACAGCGGCAGTTTTGAAAGCAGAGGAGACAGTTCCAAGGGACAGTGAGGAGTTGAAGAGGTTAGTGAGGAAGGGGGAAAAGAAGGGGAGGCATGACTTCATGAGAGGAGTAGGGAGGGAGTCAAGTCAGCAGGTAGTGGGTTTGGAAGAGCTGATGAGTTTAGAGATTTCAGGGGTAGTGACCAGGTCAAACTGGGAGAAGAGGCAGTGTGGAGGAGGAGGTGGGAGGTCAGGCATAGGGGGAAGAGGGTCCGTGGTTTGTTATTAATCAACGGCATAAATTTTCACAAAAATGTGAACTAGGTGTAAAAGATTCATGCAGACCGCCTTGGTTAATTCCACTTATATTTACTGATTTCTCTGTAAAGTTTGGTCTTAACACACTCACCATCTTTGCTGTTAATCAATCACGAACACAGATCACTTTGACCATTTTTTTTTACTGCAAAAACAAAATGAATTTTGTGATTTCAGTTGGACTTTAAGTTTAAAATAGTTATCAAAGTACCAGTCAGTATTGCCTTGTATCTACTTGTATCTTCTATCTCTGCTCCTGTGTTGTTGTGTCCTAGTGCTATGCTTTTATTTTGAAATCGCATCATATTAAGGGTTGAATAAAGGACAAAGTGAGACATACATAAACACTGCTTATTGTTTCAGATGAGGGTGGGTGGGATTGACTGTGAGCACTTACAGAGAATAATGGAATCAGACAATTTACCATCACTGCTTTCTGTCAGAGTGTTTAGGGAGAATTATCTTTGTCTGCTTCAATAACCAGAATATAAGATACAATAATATAGGGACATGGATATGTACAAATAGGTACATTAAACCTAAAGTGTTAGGTGTAGTGAGGCAAAAGAAGACTTGTAGACAGGGTGTCAGCACCCTATTGTCACATACTCACCTAATAATTACCAAAAAGTACCACACATCCTAAAAATAGACAACATATCTGTAATATTAAAGGTGATAATTAACTGGACAAGACTCATGATAGACCACATGGTTTAATATGTGAGCTGTCTGACAGCCAAAAAGCAGAATGTGTTGTTTACTTCTTGCAGTGAAGACACACTTATGACCTAAATGTAATGAAAGGCGTTAAAGGCTTCCAGTGGTGTAATTCAGTGTAATCAGGACAGCTCCCATCATCTCCTGGTGAGTTTTGTCTCCAGGAGCTGGGGAGTTATTTAAAAATTAAACTTTATAAAACTATTTAAAAAACGTTTATTAGAGCCCCTATGGATTTAAAAACTAATGGTATGTTCAAAAAAGACACTGTGGCAGAAAGCAATGTGCTCTAATACCTGGTATCCAACTGCCTGGCCACAGATCTGACCCTGGATGCTAAAGCTGTTTCTCAATACCGAGTTCGCCAAGTTCGGACTTTAAAGCTCGGACTTGGCAAGTTCGGCTCGGGTACAAACTCCCAGGAAAGGGAGCACGCAGTCAGTCATTCACCATTTGGAACAGCAACGACTTGATGACGGACGGACCCGTTAGCGGGCGCGACCTCACATCTCCAAAAAAGAAAATCAACCACATATTTGGATTTTAAACAACTACATTCCAGTAAAAAACCCTCTTAAAACGGTATGCTCTGACACAGCAGTATTTTAACTTACAGTTATGAGTCTTCTCCTCTGACATTTCCGCCTTTTGGCACAAAATGCATTCTGGGAAACCTGGCAATCCAGGTACAAGTCACCACCGATGCAGGCTCTGTAAAACGAGGGGAGCAAGAACACATCCAGGTATTTAGGCTGCGACTGATGACAAGAACACAGATTGTAATGCCTTGTTCACATTGCCAGACCAATTCCTTTTTTTGGCATATCCAGATTGATTTTAGAAAGTCTGGACAGCAAAGGTAGAACCAAAGCCTTGCGGGTGCTGAAAGGGGACTTTTCACCTGAGCGTCTGTTTTAAGGTGTTGGGGAGTACCACATGTTTTAAAAAGTAATATAACGCCTATAGTGTTTTCAGAGAAAGCTGTGTGAAGTGAAACATTTCCTCAAGTGATCAGCTGGAGAAAATTTAAAGAATCTGTTAGTGTGGAGAAAGAAGTGAGCTCACACCAGGCTGCTGTAGGCTCCAGTTTCAAATGATTGGAGAAGCTCCAGGTTATGGGTCATTAAGTTCCTTTGGTAGAAAGGGAATGAGGGATGAGGGGATGAAGGGGGAAGTTGAATGTTTGAAGGGAAGGGAAAGGGAGGTTGGGTCGAGCAATCAGAGTCAAACGAGGCCGGCTGAGTAGCACAGGTCTAGATAGGCTTGTCAGGTGAGAGGTGTGGTTAAAGTGTGGCCCTGCTCCCGAACCTAAGTTAACTTCATATACAGGTGCTGGTCATATAATTAGAATATCATCAAAAAGTTGATTTATTTCAGTAATTCCATTCAAAAAGTGAAACTTGTATAATGTATACATTCATTCCACACAGACTGATATATTTCAAGTGTTCATTCCTTTTAATTTTGATGATTATAACTGTCAACTAATGAAAACCCCAAAATCAGTATCTTAGAAAATTAGAATATTGTGAAAAGGTTCAATATTGAAGACACCTGGTGCCACACTCTAATCAGCTAATTAACTCAAAACACCTGCAAAGGCCTTTAAATGGTCTCTCAGTCTAGTTCTGTAGGCTACACAATCATGGGGAAGACTGCTGACTTGACAGCTGTCCAAAAGACGACCATTGACACCTTGCACAAGGAGGGCAAGACACAAAAGGTCATTGCTAAAGAGGCTGGCTGTTCACAGAGCTCTGTGTCCAAGCACATTAATAGAGAGGCGAAGGGAAGGAAAAGATGTGGTAGAAAAAAGTGTACAAGCAATAGGGATAACCGCACCCTGGAGAGGATTGTGAAACAAAAGCCATTCAAAAATGTGGGGGAGATTCACAAAGAGTGGACTGCAGCTGGAGTCAGTGCTTCAAGAACCACCACGCACAGACGTATGCAAGACATGGGTTTCAGCTGTCGCATTCCTTGTGTCAAGCCACTCTTGAACAAGACACAGCGTCAGAAGCGTCTCGCCTGGACTAAAGACAAAAAGGACTGGACTGCTGCTGAGTGGTCCAAAGTTATGTTCTCTGATGAAACTAAATTTTGCATTTCCTTTGGAAATCAAAGTCCCAGAGTCTGGAGGAAGAGAGGAGAGGCACAGAATCCACGTTGCTTGAAGTCCAGTGTAAAGTTTCCACAGTCAGTGATGGTTTGGGGTGCCATGTCATCTGCTGGTGTTGGTCCACTGTGTTTTCTGAGGTCCAAGGTCAACGCAGCCGTCTACCAGGAAGTTTTAGAGCACTTCATGCTTCCTGCTGCTGACCAACTTTATGGAGATGCAGATTTCATTTTCCAACAGCACTTGGCACCTGCACACAGTGCCAAAGCTACCAGGACCTGGTTTAAGGACCATGGTGTCCCTGTTCTTAATTGGCCAGCAAACTGGCCTGACCTTAACCCTATAGAAAATCTATGGGGTATTGTGAAGAGGAAGATGCGATACGCCAGACCCAACAATGCAGAAGAGATGAAGGCCACTATCAGAGCAACCTGGGCTCTCATAACACCTGAGCAGTGCCACAGACTGATGGACTCCATGCCACGCCGCACTGCTGCAGTAATTCGGGCAAAAGGAGCCCCAACTAAGTATTGAGTGCTGTACATGCTCATACTTTTCATGTTCATACTTTTCAGTTGGCCAACATTTCTAAAAATCCTTTTTTTGTATTGGTCTTAAGTAATTTTCTAATTTTCTGAGATACTGAATTTGGAATTTTCATTAGTTGTCAGTTTTAATCATCACAATTAAATGAAATAAACATTTGAAATATATCAGTCTGTGTGTAATGAATGAATATAATATCCTAGTTTCACTTTTTGAATGGAATTACTGAAATAAATCAACTTTTTGATGATATTCTAATTATATGACCAGCACCTGTAATCACAAAGAAGATCTAGCCAGGTCGATTACCTCCCGGCTCTGACTCTGCAATAAATCACATTGATTTTGTCTTCGCAGTGACACTCAAAAAGAAAGCATAATACCCAAAATGTTAATCTATCCCTTTACAGCTGCAGCATCTGTGTTTGCATAAATTCTCCTTCCATGATATGTGAGTGACATCTAAAAATGTGTACCTTTTATAGTTTGTGCATGGACAGAGGAGAGCTAGGTTGTAGGTACTGGTACTGTTTACAACTTCAACCCTGAACATCTTAATCAACTCCACGCAGACATTTTAGTTAGAATGACCAACCATCACAAAGTCCATTTGGGTGTCAAATGATCTCATACTGTGTAAGAAACCTTGTAATAATAGGATATTATGCTCATTTCCATATACACTGTGTATGTATATGTATATTCTGACTGTTTCATTGCTCCAAGGCATTATGGTATTGGATTTTTAATGTCTTTTTTATGATGCCATATCAATCCTCAGCTATGTAAATCAGTTGGACTTCAGCTGGAAACAGCTCAGTGGCACAAAGCTGAGCGCTGACACTTTAACAACACATTGTACAAACACCTTTAGACATTCATGCTAATGAAATGCTGTTTATTAATAGAGATTCGGCTCTATGTATTTTAGGTTTATACATTTAATTTCCAAACAATTCTTGGACAATTCTGCAATACCCCAAATTATGATGACAACGTTTTAAAAATTCTTGCAACTACAGTATGATTAAGGAAAGATCATGGTTATAATTAAAGAATGAGTGTATAGTTTTATTCTATTCAATATATCCCAAATGTGCAGGGCAAAACTAACAATGACAAGTACTGTGCATGGATCTAAATCCTGATATATATCCTCATATTCCTCTGAACACAGAGCTCATTGCTGTCCAACAACACATCACACTGCAAGCTTCAAAATTAATGTTTTTATGTTGCTTGCCCAGTTGGGCAAGTGGGTCAGAAATGTACTTGCCCGGAGTAAGTTTTAACTTGTCCCTAAATGGTTTTATTTATTAGCGCTTATCAATTAATAACAAGACTTAAGTTAATTGTCATGTTTAATCTTTATAAATAATAAAGTAAATTAAACAAAACAAGGACCTGGTGTGTCATAGATGTGATGCAACACATTTCTTGCATAACAAACAGTAAGACAACGCCCCTTCCTTCTCCCCAGATATGGACTCTGAGTGATAAATTAAACTTGTAAGGATGGGTATCGTTAGGATTTTACCGATACTGCTCTTTTTGATACTCTAATTGTTTCTTTTTCATTACTAAATAATTTCTTTTTTAAATACATTATTTAAAAAAGCAACAAATTCAGAACAGGTTTAGAATAGCGTATTTTAAGTATAATTAAACATTGTGTCTGGACCAGCAACAGTAAAACAGCAACAGCAGGCATTTCACTTTCCCCGGTGGATTACTTTAAAATGTAATCCAGTAAAATTACTATACTTGTTAAAAAAATGTTATCAGTAACGTAATCCAGGGACCACAACATATTATTAGTAGTATAGTATTGTAACCTGATTACCTTTAGTTACTTTTGGATTACTTCAATACCAAATACCCAAATAAAGCACTACACGTCAACAATACGCCAGTATCTGGTCCAACAATGACAAAAACTTTGTTTTGTAGGTATTCTTAATTGTATTTTAGAGTTTTCCATTTCCTGGAACACAAACAACAAGACTGCAATAACAGAATGTGTTTACAGGAGTTTCTGACAAACATCATACCGATCCTTGACCAAAGAGGGAACATCACTTGAAAGTCTGCGATGGGACATGAGCTTCAGTCTTCTGCATGAAAGTCTCACATGCGACCATTAATTACGATGAACTCTTCCACCTCTCTACATAAAAGACACCACAGCACGTGTTGGACCTGCATGTTGGGAATCCCATGGTGCATACTTGTGCAATATAGACATAGTTGCTTGGGATGCTGGTCCATCAGCCTTCACTTAATGCCACGGTTTACTTTAACATCATAGTGCATACATGGCATCATTGTGTCTACTGTATGTGTGCTAGTGACACAGACTTAGTTATTGTACCTCTGAGTGAAGCGCTGTGAATAATTCACCCAGATTACATATTGATGCTGTTGGTCATAACAGACTGACAGAGCCCATGAGGGTGACATGGGGGGGAAACAAATCTGTTCTCTCAATTTAATAATTAGTGTGGAGCCATTACATAATTTGTGCTCTCAGTTTAATATTCTTTGTGGTGCGTTACACAAACATCACCATCTTCAAAATCACAAAACACCGTCATGTATGCTGAGTTCAGCCCTTTTTCACTCTTTCAGTCTGTGTTCACATGTCATTGAATAATCTGTTTCATTAATTATATTATATTATTATTATACCTTTAGCCGTCACACAGCAGCAGGAATAACTTCTCCGAATTAAGAATGACCATTGCAATGTGTGTAGCACAGCAGCTATAACTTCATTGATTATTTACTAGAGCCAGTGTGAAATTGTTGGAATGGAGAGGGGGCTGAATCTTTCATTAAATTTTTATATACAGCCATAACATTATGACCACCTGCCAATTTTGTGTAGGTCTCCATTTTGCCGCAGAAACAGCCCTCACCCGTCGAGGCCACAACTCCACTAGACCTCTGAAGGTGTGCTGTGGGATCTGGCACCAAGACCAAGTAAGCTGCTAGGTGGGGCCTCCATGGATCTGACTTGTTTGTCCAGCACATCCCACAGATGCCATCTGGGAAATTTGGAGGCAAAGTTAACGCCTTGACATGTTATGTTCCTCAAACCTTTCCTTTAGTAAGTTTGCTAAAATCAACTTGAGATTTTATAGTCTGTGAAACTTCTGGCTGATTTTGCTCGGGACTTTGCTAACACAGCCAAACATCCAGCAAGCACTAATAAATTATTACTGGCTAGTCCAATAGCAAGACTGACAGTTCGACATCTGTCCTGCATCTTTCAATATATAGTTGCAGTACAGGAAGTTGCATTTTCATTACCCAATGCAGTCCTAGGACCACATTTCTAGGACCCTAGTTTTTTGTGCCAGCGCCACCAAGTGAATTGGTGGGGTCATGCACAGCAACACAAAGGACTCGTAGCCGATGTTCAATTCAATTCAATTCAATTTTATTTATATAGCGCCAAATCACAACAACAGTTATCTCACAGCGCTTTTCATAAAAGAGCAGGTCTAGACCGTACTCTGTGATGATATTTACAAAAGCCCAACAGTTCCCACCAAGAGCAAGCACTAGGCGACAGAGGCAAGGAAAAACTTCCTTTTAAGAGGCAGAAACCTCGAGCAGATGATAATAATGATTATAATAACAATAATAACAATAAGACTAGCAACAATAGTCGTTGCAGCAGAGGGTGTCGAGCAGGAACACTCCACAGCTCCAGAGCTAGAAAACCTGCAGGAAGTGATAGGAGAGAGGAGAGAAACGAGAAAGCACAAGACTACCAGAAAGGGGAGAAGTTGTGTTAGTAACATGCAATAAATGTGCTAGCAGATACGGTTTATCGGTCGACATACATACAATCACTGACTTAAGTTAAGGCACAAACCTCTGTGATGGTAAGGGTAAGTTGCTTTAGGACCAACATAGTCAGCTAGCTAGCTAAGGTGGTGGCAATTTCAGGAAAAACTAGGGTCCTAGAAATTAAGACCCCGGTCGTAGGAGTGTGGTCCTGAAAATGCAGCTTCTGGTACTGCAGCTACATGCTACCCATCCTTTCAGCTCTTAGCTCACACCAATGAGTAAAAGCCAGTCCGATATTTACTCTTGTCCAGTTTCTTGCTCGGTCACTTTCTCTTTTTCTCTTCTTCACTACCTCCGACATCTTCCTCAGTATCTTTGCAGCCTCTGCCATGATATCAATACAACAGAGATGCCATTCTCCGACAAGCCAGTGTACCATCAAAATTATTTTGAAGCTGTTATAGATAAAGTTACTACATAATGTTGCTTTAAGGAGTGGCTTAGTTTTTGGAACCAATAGTATGAGCCTGAAAGCGGCTGTATCATGCCACAAACATAAAATCCTTTCTCAGTGACACCTCCTGAGCTCTGTAAGCCTGCATGCAGCATACATGCATTATTTAAAATTGTTTAATGGGAAACATTTTAAAGCGTCCTCAGGCTGTCAGTCACAAGTCAGTGTGAGTCACATCGTCACAACACAAAAGTGTTCGTGTCTGCACAGGGGGTTTAGTCAGACAAGACAAGACAAAAGACACACAATACATCCCTGTGCTGTTTACCCGTAAGGTGATCTAATAGAAGAGGAATAGAAGCACAGTTTTTCAATTTCATTGGAAATAAAAAGATAATTAAGTTGTGAGCATTACAGGTGTTGGTAGGTATATTTTTGAACACAGCCAGGCCAACTGTTTCCCCCTGCTTACAGTATTTATGCTAAGCTAAGCTAACTACGTCCTGACTCCAGCTTTGCACTCAACACACAGACATGAGACTGATATCCATCCATTGACTAATTTCATGCTCACACAGAAAGCTATTTCCTCAAATGTTCCTCTTTAAAGCTTCTGCTACCTGACTTTTCAGTGATATCTTAAAATGTGCATCTCCTTGCTGTGGCCATGTGTGAGGTGGCCATTAGTAGCAACATGTGGCTAGCAACCGCTCCACAGGAACGCCCCCGCAGTAACAAAAAGAAACACCACGACGGTTGGCTTTTTCTTTAGTTTTTAGTTTTTTTGTTCCCGTCTGGATGTTTTTCTCTCTGCTTCTTCATTGCCTGTGGTGCATTCATGGCGGCGACCCCTGCCTCAGGCGACAGCTCATGCTGCAGACAGCATCTCAAGATAAGTGACACGAGTCAGTGTGAAGCAGCCGAGAGGGAGGACGGGCTAATGTGTTGTAGCTGTAAGTGCCAGGTGACTCCAGGGTGACACACACTGTGATTTTCTGACAGGACTTGCGGTCACGGAGCTACTGTATGAATAATATACAGTATACGTTCTGAGGTTGTAAAATATTCATTTTGCCATCAACTCTGAAGCAAATGAAGACGTTTATAGTGGAAAAAAATAAGTAATGAGAAGGATACTCATACAATTTATATATAATACGTAATTTACATATGAGTTAATACACCTGTACCATGTCCCTGACTATATATTACCAGTAGTATTATTACTACTGGTTTAGGGGTGTAACAAGTAGTATCACTTATTTTACATTCTATTATTACTTAAATCATTACGTAACAATACTGTTTTACTACTATGTTGTTGTTGTTTTTATATTAATATACAATGCATTCTCATCTCATGCCGTCATAACTGACGCTTTCAGACAGCGTGACAAAGCGTAAGGCTTTTACGCTAAAAGTACCCTTCAGTGTTCATATGAAACGGCCCCGTATGCTACGTCGCAGCAACACAAGGGAGGCTTAGCCTAGCTAGCGCTAGCTAACTAGCGGGGTATCACAGAAAAGTCAGGTAGCAGAAGCTTTAAAGAGGAACATTTGGGGAAATAGACGGATTTGCTTTCTGTGTTAGAGTGAAATTAGTCATCTCATGTCACTCCAAAATGTGCAGTTCCATCACACAGCACAATGCCACAAGTTTTGAGGGAGCGTGTAGTTGGCATGCTGACTGCAGGAAAGTCCACCAGAGCTGTTGCCTGAGAATTGAATGTTCATTTCTCTACCATAAGCCATCTCTAAAGGCGTTTCAGAGAGCATTGTATTATTAAGTGTGTGCATATTGCATACACTGCACATATACAAAACATTATATGTAATCAGAGTTGCACTACATGTATCATCGTTTGGTCTTGACTCTGGGTTCATTGCATTTTGTTTTGGGCATTTGAAGTTTCTCTGTGCTTCTCTGTGTTTTGTGTATTTGTATCTGGGCATGGCGTTCTCCCTGGCACCTGACTCCTACTCCTACACACCTGTTGGCAATCATCTCATCACCTCGCTGCAGATAAGCCCCTGGTTTCCTGACAGCCAGCGCTGGTTTGTTTTATGTCAGCAGCTGTACAGTAACCAGCCAACCTCTCTGCCTTTATGTCTCAGAGCTCTTGCGCTGTGCCTCACTCGTCAGCCACACTCCAGAACCCACCACCACCACCACCACACTCTCCAGTTCTTCGCCTGCCAATTACCCTCTTCAACCCCAGTGCCTTTTGCTATTTACCACTTTGTAAATAAACTCACTTGGTTATGAGTCCACTCCTGGGTCTGTCCACAACTGAACCTAACAACTGGACTTCTTTTGCACAAATATTGAACTTTTAGTCTGTGTCCAAAATCACTCACTGCTCACTATAGATAGTGAGTTTACCATTTTGAAGTGCTGTCCGAATATGTAGTGTGAATTATTATACCTTAGGTAGTCCACTGAAATGCATTTTGAAAAGTAGTGTGCAAATGATGGTTACTAAGTAAGCAGCATATAAGATCGTGCATTGTGCTGATAGAAAAACACTCCACTAACCAATTGTGTCACAGCAAAGACATAATTAACGGCGCAGAGAGAATGATCGGAGTAATGTCCAAAAGTGTTATCATTTTGCGCTCCCTATATACAGGTGCTGGTCATATAATTAGAATATCATCAAAAAGTTGATTTATTTCAGTAATTCCATTCAAAAAGTGAAACTTGGATATTATATTCATTCATTACACACAGACTGATATATTTCAAATGTTTATTTCATTTAATTGTGATGATTCAAACTGACAACTAATGAAAATCCCAAATTCAGTATCCACGAAAATTAGAATATTACTTAAGACCAATACAAAAAAAGGATTTTTAGAAATGTTGGCCAACTGAAAAGTATGAACATGAAAAGTATGAGCATGTACAGCACTCAATACTTAGTTGAGGCTCCTTTTGCCCGAATTACTGCAGCAATGCGGCGTGGCATGGAGTCCATCAGTCTGTGGCACTGCTCAGGTGTTATGAGAGCCCAGGTTGCTCTGATAGTGGCCTTCAGCTCTTCTGCATTGTTGGGTCTGGCGTATCGCATCTTCCTCTTCACAATACCCCATAGATTTTCTATAGGGTTAAGGTCAGGCCAGTTTGCTGGCCAATTAAGAACAGGGACACCATGGTCCTTAAACCAGGTCCTGGTAGCTTTGGCACTGTGTGCAGGTGCCAAGTCCTGTTGGAAAATGAAATCTGCATCTCCATAAAGTTGGTCAGCAGCAGGAAGCATGAAGTGCTCTAAAACTTCCTGGTAGACGGCTGCGTTGACCTTGGACCTCAGAAAACACAGTGGACCAACACCAGCAGATGACATGGCACCCAAACCATCACTGACTGTGGAAACTTTACACTGGACTTCAAGCAATGTGGATTCTGTGCCTCTCCTCTCTTCCTCCAGACTCTGGGACCTTGATTACCAAAGGAAATGCAAAATTTAGTTTCATCAGAGAACATAACTTTGGACCACTCAGCAGCAGTCCAGTCCTTTTTGTCTTTAGTCCAGGCGAGACGCTTCTGACACTGTGTCTTGTTCAAGAGTGGCTTGACACAAGGAAGGCGACAGCTGAAACCCATGTCTTGCATACGTCTGTGCGTGGTGGTTCTTGATGCACTGACTCCAGCTGCAGTCCACTCTTTGTGAATCTCCCCCACATTTTTGAATGGCTTTTGTTTCACAATCCTCTCCAGGGTGCGGTTATCCCTATTGCTTGTACACTTTTCTACCACATCTTTTCCTTCCCTTCGCCTCTCTATTAATGTGCTTGGACACAGAGCTCTGTGAACAGCCAGCCTCTTTAGCAATGACCTTTTGTGTCTTGCCCTCCTTGTGCAAGGTGTCAATGGTCGTCTTTTGGACAGCTGTCAAGTCAGCAGTCTTCCCCATGATTGTGTAGCCTACAGAACTAGTCAGAGCCCCGAGGCTCTGGAACAGCCTGCCCGAGGAAATCAGGTCGGCTGAGTCAGTGAACTCTTTTAAGTCCCTTCTTAAAACATACTTTTATAGCAGAGCCTTTCCCAATCTTATTTGACTTTATTTTATCCCTTTTATTTTATTGTATTTTACTAATTTTATATTTATCTTAAACGTGTATTTTAGTGTTTTCAATGTTTTCATGCTTTTATCTTGTATTGTTTTTGTATTATTGTCTCTTGGGTATTATTGTCTTTACACTTAATAATAATGATGATGATTATTATTATTATAGACTGAGAGACCATTTAAAAGGCCTTTGCAGGTGTTTTGAGTTAATTAGCTGATTAGAGTTAATTAGCTGATTAGAGTGTGGCACCAGGTGTCTTCAATATTGAACCTTTTCACAATATTCTAATTTTCTAAGATACTGATTTTGGGGTTTTCATTAGTTGTCAGTTATAATCCTCAAAATTAAAAGGAATGAACACTTGAAATATATCAGTCTGTGTGGAATGAATGTATACATTATACAAGTTTCACTTTTTGAATGGAATTACTGAAATAAATCAACTATTTGACGATATTCTAATATGTATGTATGTATGACCAGCACCTGTAGTCCTCTTGTGGTGTAGCCTGGCTAGAGTGGCCAGGAAGGTGGTAGGTAGGCAGACTCAAACATTGTATGTTCCCAGAGGTGATACATTTTATTTACAGTGGTCTGCAGTGGACGGATAACTCAAACAAAAAATAACTCATTTAACATAGCAGCGCTAACAAAAGACACATATTGACAGCCTCACCTCTTTGTTCAATTCACACCCAAACTGCTTCAGCCCATCCCATTCTGATGCAGGTTGATCTACTCCATAACATAAATCACTAAACATTCTGATCTTAGTTACCAGTTCACTCCACTCCCACTGAATAGAAAACAGGTCAGGGATCTTAACACATTTATTTAGAACAATCAAAAACAACCAAAAGAAACATTCCTATAAAGAAAGAAAACCCTCTACTTGGTTTGGCCCGGTGATGTCATTCATGACCACCCTATACCTATAAAATAGGAAATGTTTATGCGGACCCCTCCCCAAACAACTGTCCTGCGCGGTGGAGCTGAACAAATGAACAAACAATTGTAAGTATTAACGCAGGAAAACAATTAAACCATTTTTAAACTTGCAACCTAATAAAATGGAACTGAAACTAACTTATGACTGTGTGTTTACTTTGACTTATCATATGCTTGGCTGTAGACTGTAACACAAACAACCCGCGATAGTAAGTGGTGCACTTTTACACAAGCCATGGTAAATTACAAAAAATAAACACTTGTATAAACTAGAAGGTGTAATGTAGAAAAGGACCTGTATGGGACAAGTGGTGAGTAAACCCACTTTGTCACACCTCTCCATAGAACTCCCTAGGTAGGGATTAGGGAGGAGTAAATGATTTTCGGACACAGCCTGAGACATTGTAATGTATAAATTGTATATAGCTTCACAGTGCCATCCCCATATTTTCTTAATTTCTTATTTTATTTGTATTTATTTCATTCAAATAGTTTTCTTACCTCTCTGTGTGCATTTCCCCTCTGGGACCTATGAAGTCTGATCTTATCTCTTTTGTGTTGAATGTAAAGATGAGTGTGAAAGAGAACAAGTTAGAGACAGAAAAGCACCAACCAGAGGGAGAGCTGTGTGTGTGTGTGTGTGTGTAATAATCCAATTGTGTGCAGTTCAAACAAATAAGGACGTTATCCTGTTAGAAAGTAGCCATTGTGCTCGGGGGTCTGCTGTGACATGGTTAAATGTCAGACCCCATCTTTGCCGAGACTAATAGGAAGGGAACTGAGGGGCACACACACAAATGGTATATTTTGATATTTGTGTTTGATTTTAACTTGAGATATTTAAAGCTAAACAAATCATTCTTTTCAATAAACAATGGGTTAAATTAATATGTTAAAGAAGTCGCTGTTGGTGAAAAACAGGCAGAGATGCAGAGCTTTTTTTTTAGCCTCTCTATTTTAAAGTTAGGTAGTTTCAGTCCTCCCATGTCATCATTCGGTGTTATTTTGTTGATGCTGACTCTTGGAGTCTTACCAAGCCAAATAAACTGTCTGATCAGTTGGTTGAGAAGCTGCTGAATGCTGCTTATGGGAGAGGAGCATAGACACCCTCCATGTATTTTGTCAACTCACCTCGCCAGAGTTTTGACAACTCTCATTTGACAGACACCAGGGGCAAGTTCAATCTCAATGTTTGCAACATTTTGGGATTGAACGACACGTTTCCTTGCAACATTGCGCAATGTTCTCCAAGGTATGTTTTCTTCTGTTTGGGGGGCGTGTCACAGGTGTTACCCAATCGGCTACAAAAAGTTTGTGAACAAAACAGCGTTAAAAAGGCAGGGAAATGCATTGCGCTTGTGTACACAACAGGGTCTTCAGGGAATCACTGTTTCTGTTGAAAAAAACGTTTTTGGTCTGTGTGTCTGTCTGTTTGCTGTTTTATTTTGGTAGCCTAATCATCTGGCTGTAGTGTTGGCGTCTGGCCTAAATACCCCAACGTGTCTCACCTGTTCTTTCACCGTCCCTGCTCCTGCGTGTGTTTGTATTTGTTGTCCTCGTTTCTGTTCAGTCTTTTGCACATTTCCCTGTTACGTTCATCTGCTTGCAAATCCTCCAGTTCATTCTCTGTCTGTATGTTTGTGGAGTGGTTCTCATTCCTGCTTGAATATGTGTTTGTTGCGTGTTTTTTGGATTTTGATTTTACATTTGCTTTTTGAATTTTTGTTTCTGTTTGGATTCACGGTTTTAAGTTTGATTATTACGTTTTGAGTTCTGGACATTTCCACAGTAAGCTGTGCACTTTATGTAAATTATCCTTCCAAGTGAAGTGTCTGCATAACCTGCCTTAAAACCTGTTAAACCAGCCCGTCCTCACCCAGAAAACAACAACATTGGTCAACAGTTGAAGGGCTTAAAACAACCGGATTTTACGCTATGAGTGACCTCTTGCAGCCATATGACGACATTTATTTGTGGCGTTTTATGTAGCGTTTTGTCATCTTTCATGTAGCCTTAGCTAGCTAGCGTTAGCGTTTTTTGTAGCATTAGCTACCGTTAGTGCTAGCTAACTATTTTCCGGTTAAAGGCTTTGATGGCCCCCCCATAGCCCCTTACCCTTACTTTTACCATCACAGGGGTGTGTGCCTGAACCGTTAACCTCCCTGTGTTGTTTTGGGACCAACTATCAACCTGTTCTGTCATTTATATATGAGGATGTGTTAAACCTGCCTCAGCGCACGGCCAACTGTGACGCCACCTTTCCAAACAGAACCAATCACTGGTCTGCCCAAATTGCTGTTCACATTCACATGTTGTAGTTTTCACTTGCTCATGCAGTGAAATGCTGCACTGTAGAGCCAGCTAGAATAAAGGAGGGCAGAGTTTGAATTTTGATACTGATCCATTATAATATGATCCTTAGGCTCCAGTATGCGGAGCTTTAATTACCTTGTCAAAAATAACAATAAATAAATAAACACAAAAAGATGGATAATTATTATTACTGCAGCTTTAATCTGTGAAGCAGAGAAGAGTTTGATCTGCTTCCCTGAGGGTTTTTAACAAGTGTTCCTCTACTAATTATCACATAACATCTACATATTTACTTCACTCGTCTCTTCAGCTGTAGAGGTGACTGACTGAAGCGTTGGACGTTAAATAACAGATTTTGGGATGTTAACAACAGCAGTACACCACTAGAGAATATTTTTAGTTGAATAACACATGAGTTTCTGGAAAACCTGGTGAGTGTTTCAAGTGTGTGTTGGAGTGTGCACCTCCAGGAAGAGCTGGAGGGCTGTTCAGCGACACGAGGCGCCCATAATTGATTTTGGGATGCGGTTCAGCGTTGATATTTACATGAGCGGCTGCTCTCGGAGAGCTCGGGGTGGCAGTTGTTAGTCATGCATTTATACTGCTGGTGGGTCAAGCAATCTTTGTGAGGCGCTTTCTGCTTACGCTGCAGTTCTTTGGGGTCACAGAGCCACGCTTTGCTTACACATTTCTCAGGAGGTATTTCTGGATGTTTGGCAGTTTTTCAACTTGAGTGGTTGTCATGCGTTCACTCTGCTTCCATCAGCCATCTGTCTAAACAAGCAGAATGGATGAAGTTAGCTGGATTAAACCAACCAAGTGAACTCATCAGTAAATCCACCAAATCTGGAAGGTAGAAGAGCTGTTACTCTGTGTACTTGGACCTTGGACCTTTAGATTTCTGTTATTTAAACATCAAACATGCAGCAGACATTTAAACAGCTACTGTCACAAATCAACAGACAACTGAGCAAACGACATTCAATGTGTGATGCAACTGAAAGCTCCAGAAAAAGCTGGTAAGTGAGTTGGAATTGTTTTTTTTTTCAATTAATTGAAGCTTGATTTGAAGCTGTTCTCCACTTCCATCAGTACTGAATGCAACTTCTTCCTGTTGTTTTGGCAGCAGTAATCAGTGGTGGAAACTACGTACATTTAGTCAAGTACTGTACTGTAATTTCTTTATATTTTTACTATATTTATTTAATATTAATACAAACTATTAATCCAAAATCTAATCAACAAATAAATGATGGTGCATTATTTTAGGTTGAGCTACCCAGCAGTGTATAAAGTAAATAAAATGAGCCCCACTTTTACCAAGTAATGACCACATTAATGCGTCAATAATTATAATCCAGGAACATAGTAAATATTTTTCTGAAATATGCCATTCTGCATAGCGGAGAGCGGGGTAAGTTGAGCCAGTTTTTACGTGAGGCGTCTTTAAAGGGAGGACATGACAGTAATGTCTTCAACTAAAACATGTACATATACTTCAGGATGTGGTGCATCCCTGGGAATAATCAATTTAGATCTAAAATAAACTGTTTTCAGAATATGGCTTTCCAAATAAAAGTGAACTCTTGGCTCAACTTGCCCCATATGTTGAGCCACATGGGGTTCGTGGATATCTATGTCATTTCATCGTGCAAACTCAAACGCCAGGTCCAGATATTCAGTTGTACTTAGATAGTGAAACATTGCAGCTGTGTCTCCTGGTTGTTTCATATCAATTTATCGCGTCAAGTCATCCTGTTTATCGTCTTGTCCAGTGCCTCCTGATGAAAAGACTTCCCATTCTGTACCTCTCCCACTGCTCTGTCCAAACCCACAAGAGGAGTTGAAGCCTGTCTGTTTTCCAGTCATAGAAGCATGACATGATGGTTTCAGGTCTAAAATGCAAAATGTCACATCATTTCGCTGATGCATAAGAATACGATGTAAAATTACAGTAAAATATCTGGCTCTACTTCCCTCAGGTCTTTTGGCTCAAATTGTCCCGTCCCTGCCATTTTAACAAAATTATGTCGTCCCGCAGTTTAAAGCTAACGTCACGCTAACAGTATAGCCTCATATTGTAGTTTCCTAAAGCACCAAACACCATCCATCCATCGTCAACTGTTTATCCTGCATACAGGGTCGCGGGGGGCTGGAGCCATTCCCAGCTTACATCGGGCAAAAGGCTGGGTACACCCCGGACAGGTCGCCAGTCCATCGCAGGGCCACACATAGACAAACAACCACTCAAACCTAAGGACAATTTTGGAGACACCCAATTCACCTAGCCTACATGTCTTTGGAGGGTGGGAGGAAGCCAGAGCACCCGGAGAGAACATGCACACAGAAAGGCTGGGGCAACTGGGGCCGCCCAGCACCAAACACATGCGTAAGATTTTTTCAAACCTGTCTGTAAATGTTCAGACACAAGAACAGGACTCCTTGAACATAAAAAAATCACTTTGAACGGAAAAAAACAATAACAATAACGTAAATGTGCTTATCACATATTCCATGGTCCTCTCTCCATCACAGGGTGAGGAAAATGTAAGACTCTTCAAATATGTGTGGTCACATGACCAATTTTGTCTATGGTTGCCAAGAAACAAGGAGTGGCTCAACTTCCCCACAGGCTCAAATCACCCCGCTCTCCCCTAATGTTTGCACCATAGCCCGACATGCTTCACAGAAGTATTGGGCGGACAGATACACTGTGAAGAAATAGTGCCAGCTTATAACTCCACCTAAAACCACACATTGCCATTTTTACGTGTTAAACTACATATTAAACAAACAAGACACACTGTGTATAAGACAGCTTTGGAGGTGCTGGTAGACATTTCACTTCTTCCTGCTTCCAGTCTTTATGCTAAGCTAGGCTAAGCACATCCTGACCCCATTACAGTAGTATAGAACTTTTCATCTCACTCTCAGAAGTAAAGCAAACGTTTTTCCAAAAAGGTTAAGCTCTTTCCTTCGTCTCATTTTTGGGAAACAGTTACGTGGGTTGTTTTGAAAGACAAAGAAACCAACTTTTAGAAAACAGACAAGTTTACCACCTTCCCTGCCTCCACCTTCAAATTTCCAGCTTCCCTTCAGCTCTGTCCTTTACTCTCAGCACTGAGGGCTTTATTATCCACGCTGAGCAGAAGCTGAGGGCACTTCTCCTCACCGTGGATGTCTTCTTATCCTGCCTTCCATCATGCCCTCCTCCTCCTCCTCCTCCTCCTCCTCCTCCAGGTCATGCTGTGTGACTGCCTGCCTTCAGCCCAGCCACAGTTAGACTCAGACTGCTGCTTTCAGTGCACTCATGAATGTGCTGCCTGTAAGCTGCTTTGCCAATATGTGTCACGGAAGAGGTTTCTGGGCCGAAAGCACTCTGACTGAAGGCAGTGCTCCATGATTGCAGACAGTGAACTACCAGTTTGTGTTGCTGCTAAGTTGTGGGAACCTGTGCGTGGGCCTGGATTTATCAAACAGCTAGAAGTGAAATGTCGGACTATGTCATTGTTGACAGAAGAAATACAATCTTTCTCTGACATCTGAAAATCCTTATTTAGACTGGTATGGTCAGTGGCTTAAGATGACTAAAGTTAGCAAACTTTAGCTTGTTATTGCAACAAACATTACTGACGTTACTAAAGCCTAATTCACACCAACAGTCGGCTGTGGCCAAATCAGATCAGTAAGTTAATAGTTATGTGTGAACTACTACTTGTCGGGGATAAAATAGTGCTGATAAACGTTATACCCGCTACACATCAGCATGTTAGCAATGACACTGCGAGCGTATAGCTTGCTAGAGTTAGCATGGCTGCAGACTCTTCCACCTCATACATCTTCATAGTCTGCACTAGTCTAATCTAACTGTTCCTGATGTTTACCAGCAGCAGACTTTCTTTCATGCTCCTGTTTGTTTTCTTTTTGTTTTCATTTCAGCCAGCTCCCTGTTATTCAATGTCTGTTTATTAATACCTATTTATACAGTATATGTGTATTAAATGGTCATTAATTTAACATGTTTTGCTCTTGGTGAAGAAAGAGTGTGTCGGTTAAATCCTTGTGTCTAGTTGGTTATTCCTGCTCAGAGCAGACTTGTGATTAATCATGTGATCACTTCAAAAAGGTTACTCCCTCACTTTACAGTCAGCAGGAGCGAGCTGTTTGACAAATGTGTTTTATTCTTCCAACTTTTTTATTCTCAAGTTAGCGCCTGAGTACATGACTTCACTGCAAAATCCTACAAGAACGTTGCTCTCATGCGGTTTACTTCAAATCTTCTGAGGTGTTATGCAGAGTGCCTCTTTTGCCCACAACAAAACTGTGTAGAGACATTTCATCTGCACTCTCTACTCATCTGTCAGATCAGCTTGAATCACATTCAGAAGTCCTTTCTGGTGTTTGTGTATGCAGCTACTGATGGAGGTGCAGCCTCATACCTTCATGACATGTTTCAGCTTCATACTGCTGGCCCTGTGCCCAGGCTCTGCTGTAACTAAAGGAAGCAGTCTTGCTGTAAGTAGGTTTGTCCACCACTTTGATCCATACTGAAATATCTCAACAACGATTGGGTGAATTGTGGTGAAATTTGGTTCAGACATTCATGATTCTCTCAGGTCAGGGTGAACGCTCATAACTTTGATCCTCTGACTTTACATCTAGCGCCATCATCAGGTCAACACGTTCCGTGACGGCGCACTCGTCTGAGTTCCTGTACTACTCTGCTGTTTTCCTCTTGCAGGAGCCTTGCACCTGAGAGATGGGAGTGGCAAAAGGCTCAAAAGGGCTGCTCTCAACATTTCCTCATCGCCCAATGCAATCAGATTTCAGTTAAATGTAATGCAGGCTTAAGGCACTTCCACATTGGCTCAACTTTACAGACAAATTCCACTTCGTTTATACAGTCTTGGTTTGGACTCTGGTTTGGACTCATGACTTATGACCAAACTTCATCAGCCTCAGCTGGAATATACATGTACAGGATATAAAGAGGCCTCAGAACAACAGGGATTAGAATAGCTGGGATCGTGCTGTAATTCATCATCGTGCGACGGGATAATCGCTCTGCACAGAAATACAGCAAGATTGTGTATTATAGCTACACATTTTAAATACATGTACAGACATATGATCCCTCCCTCAACCAGCCCAACAGAGACACACTGTCAAACTAAAAGCAAGCTTGAAAGACATTAAATGATAATAGCCATTAATTTCAGATTACTGTACAAAGCACATAAAAGTCCTCCATTAAGGTTAGCCAGCATCAGGACGGAAATGAAAGTGGTTGCCAGTATTATTAACCACAGTGAGATCTATCATGAAAGCAGCTGAAAATGTCAGCTCCCAACAGTAACAGACAGAATTCATTTCTGTTCAGACCTACAGATAAAGATAAAAACCCATGTAAACAGATTAATGCATGTGACTTTCAAAATTCTGATTGCATGATCTAATCTAATTTATTTGGGAGTTTTAATTATTCCACGCGTCATATACACCGTTATATACACCAGCATATTTTTCTCTTACTACTGAAATCTTTTTTCTGTGGAAAAAATAAGAATAAATCACAAAGTAAAAACATTAGCTCCAACCGGTTCCATTAGATAGAGAGGAGGAGGCGGGGAAGGGAAAAGAGAGGTGAAACATGGGGGAGTCAGCTGTGAAAAATGACTGAAAATTGGACCTAAAAGAAGAGGATAAAAGGTAGGTGGTGCAGTATGGATTTAATGAAATGTATGAAACTGAGGGATTAGTGAAAAACATTTGTTCTGATTTGTCCTGACAAATACAGTTCCTGAAAAAAGAGATGTGAAAGAAAATGAGATGTAGAATAGTAAAGCTCTGATGTAATGTAGGTCATGTTATTACACCAGGGTTCAACTGAAGCAGTGCTAGCAGTCCTGGAGACTGATGGAACAAACATTTTAATGATGAGGATGAAAGTTACAAGTGAACAACAGTAAAAGATCCGCTTTTATCTTTGCAGTAATAGTTGCGTCTTCTTCAGCAGATGGAGTTTGCTCAGTTTGATTTTGTGATAACCAACAGTAACTAGAGGGTGTCGTCATGTAAACACACTTTTTGTCAATGTATTTAGTACGTTTTAAAACATGCACAGTGCAGAATACATGGGGGAAAACAGCAACAATAACACAAACAAAAAAATACAAGAAAGAAAGAAATTAGTCCACAGAGTAGTTGTCTAAATGTTTGCTAGAGGCTACCTGTTCTCCAGAGTCAAGAGGCAGTGTCAGCCATTTTACATACAAAATCAAAGGCTGCCATCCACATTAAACTTCCCCTTTGGATCCATTCAGTGTATATGTCATCTTTTAGATTTTAAGAAAGAACATTGCTTTGCAGATCCACCTGCCAAAATGATTTAAAAGAATGAGACGCCTTGCCAAGACAGAACAGGAGGCTTTGTTGTTCAGTTGTGCATTTTGCAGGACAAGATCATCTGATGGCAAGCAAAAAAGCCAGAGAACAGCCAAACTCGTGAGGACCAGAATGCTGTTAGACATGGACACAACCAAAATGTGAGAAATTGACATTTTTAGGGATTTGGTTGAAACTGCTGATTCTCTTGTTTTTCTTCAGAGGACAGTCTGAAGTCCACTCACAGTTATAGGCACCCTAAACCCTGAACCCTCACAGACTTAGTTGACGTCACCTGGTAAGTGATTTGGTGGAACAGGACTCCAGTGGCAACTTGTGAAGCTCTGGTGAACTCCATGCCCAAGAGGATTAAGGCAGTGGTGGAAAATAATGGTGGCCACACAGACTATTTTAGGCCCCGTTTGGACATTTTCACTTAGGGGTGTCCTCACTTTTGTTGCCAGAGGATCAGACATTAATGGCTGTGTGATGTGTTATTCAAGCTGTACGCTCACTACTTTACATTGAAGCAAAGTGTCATTTCTTCAGTGTTGTCACATGAAAAGATATAATCAAATATTTACAACAATGTGAGGGATGTACTGACTTTTGTGAGATACTGTACATGTAAACTTTTACATGTACTGTATAACTTTATTTCCTTTTGGTTGCTCCTTCCATGTTTGTTAACCTTTTTTGTCAAACCAGGCTTCCCCTGGCAACCCTGTGTTTCACGTCATACCTCTATGAATTGTGGGCAATTCCCTCAGCCAAAGTCGGCAGAAATGCGGACTTACGAAAAGGGTATGACGTGAAACACGGGGGTTAGCAGGGGAAGCCCGTAAGCGAGAGCAAATCCGTGTTATAAGAGAAGAAGAAAACAGTAAACAAACAAGCATCAAAACCTACGCTGATGTTAAAATTGTTGAAAGTTTTCTTAACTTAAGATGGTACATTGAACACATGAAGTCAGAGGAATGCAATCACCTTATTACACACTTAGTTTATTCAATTATTTATTTTAGTTTTTGCTTGATGATGCTATTTGACCAACAATAGTGTATTGATTAATTACAAATATATTTTGACGTTTAGGCTAACTCTCCTCCACTCTGTGGGCCGAGAGCCTGCAGGACTTAAAAATAAGGCAATAATAAAAAGTGTGCGACGTGTTTCAGCGTGGTCAAGGTTACGTGATAAAGTGGCAAAGGGCTGTCCCGTTCCTGTTTACAGCATTTTGAGTCCTCACAGCCTCTTAAACTCAATCATTTTCCAAGTGAAGTCAGTAAAGTCTGTGAGGGTTCAAGGCTTAGGGCTTTGGGATTGGGCCAGTGTACATAAAGGGTTCAAAAAGTGTGCAAGAGAGCCCTCATGCACTTGACGATTTGACAGTGGGACAGCCCTAAGCCCGCACGGACTCACTAGGAACGTGTCTCAAAGTCCGTGTCTTTGTGGAGATTGGGATTCAGCCGTAGAGTGGTGTTACAGAGTGACCTAACTTTCAGTCTTCAGTCTGAAGTTTTATTTCAGCCAGTTCAATAGAAGCAGCTGATATAATTTGCTGTTGCTGATGTCTGTGATTTAAAAAAATTGTCAGTCAGAGCCGGCTAAGTGAGAAGCTGCCAACTTCAGCCTGTCTCTCTGTCCCTCCTCTCCAGCCAAATTTCTATTTCACCAGACCCCTTCATTGCCATTTTCCAACTTCCATTCACCAGGTGGCCTCGGGTTTCCCTCCTTTCCCCATCACCTGACAGCCCCGCCCACCTACTCATATATTTTCCACTTTCCCTCGACAGCTGGGCAGTGCTTCACCAGCCCTTCTCCACTCACTCCTTGTCATTTTGACCGGGTTTCCAGAGCTGAACTGGCCATCTGGCAGGTGGGACACTTTCCTGGTGGGCTGACACAAGGTTTTGGACTCAGAACACCAGGCAGAGCAAGTTCAGTCTTTTAGGTGAATTTATTGAAAAAGAAACACATGTGGAGAGGAAGCTTGCGGCTGGTGAGGCAGGCTACAGTCCAAAACAAAAGCCAGACTGGTGCAGGAAATAATCCAAATTGCTGAGTTCAAAATAAATCTAAAAGCTTGGGCACAGGAAACAAACAAAATCCCAGATGAATCCAAAATGGGCACAGGAGACAGGTGGAAACACACTGACTTAAATATAGAGACAGGTGAGGATAACGAGGACAACTAATCAGGTAGTGGAGTAAATCAATGAACCTAGAGGGAAACATAAGAGCAGAAAGGGAAGTGGCCAAAACAGGAAACAAAGAATAAATGACAAAAAGACAAAACACAGAGAACAAGAAAACATGAAGACAGTTAGTAAAACAGACACGTGAGGATGGATGTATCAAAATGCCACAGGAAACCCAAAACCATGACAAGATCATCCCATTTTTATTTTCTCATTTGACACAGGGCTGTTCCAATTACATCTTTTAACCCCTCTCCAGGCAGATGCTTCCAAACTGCTAATTCTCTGGCTAGTGAGCCCGAAGTGGGGTCAGAAACTCAAGGGCCATTTTTCATTCCCAGTCCGTCTCTGCTAGTTTCTATGCTGCTGTCTTTCAAGCTTCTGACCGTCAATCCTCAACCTGGATTTGAACCTGCCTGCCTGTCTGCCTACCTGTAAGCTGTTCTTGACATCAAACCACTGGAATCATCCGTCTCCACTGTCTGCATTCGGGTCCTGTTGCCACTCTCTCTGGAGACTTTGTTAATTCAAATGGAGAGGAGATATTTAAAGGTGTTTTTACCAGCCAGGAAGGGATGTAAAGTAGAACCTGTTATTAAAACCAAACCATGCTCTAACCATAAGCATTTATTTGCTATAACTGCAATCTTTTCCAGAGCTAAACAAGGTCCAAGGTAGTTTTTTTATATTATACAACACAAGGTTGTGTAATGAAAAGAAAGTTTGTAGTCCCTTCATGCTACACACACAGAACTTAAGAAATAATTAAATGTGTATTAAAATATGGTAACATATAAAATAAAAAAATAAACAGTATACACATACAATTCACTAATTAAGACCACGCCAATTAAGGTGGCAGGAGCGGGACTCAGGGTGGGGGCTAGTCTCTATAATGTGAGAACTGAGAAATGGCAGAGGAAGGGGTTAGACTGGCTTATATACGAATATGCTGGTGAAGATTGGAGAGTGAAGCACAGGTGCTGCTGGATTGGATCATAACCAGGTATTCCCCCAGAACATTTCACAGTCTGTCAAATCTGAGTCTGGGGTGAACGTAAACAGCAGCAACAAGAAGATAATATGGTTTCATCTTCCCATATAAACAGTCTGACATTTGGAAGTCCATCTTGACTGTGTTTGAGCACCAAGCATCATCAAAGGAAAACACAGAGTCCTGAACTCTCTCGGTTTGAAACGCGAAACCAATTGCAGATAATGTATATATTATAACAATAATAATAAAAACAACAATAATAATAATCTGTGGTTTTGCAGAATCGTCCATCATTAACATTCTTTTCTGCTGATCATGTTTGTGTTTTCAGGCTCGATGTTATGGTCTCTGTTTTTAAAGCAGTCCATCTCTCCTAAAGTATCTGTTGGCGAGCTGTAGATTCTAACCCACACGGTGGGGGGGGGGCTGTGAGGCTGTTAGGTGTTGTGGGCGGAGGGTATGAAGGTTGTCCGCTTCACAACTTCAACCCAACACATCAGTCACACTTTAACATCTGAGGAGAGTTTATGAGGAGAGTTTTAGCATCGTGTTTTGTAAATTTGAAATTTAAATTAAACAATGAAAGCGTACACAAAACACCATTTCAGTCTAAACAGCTGCACTGCTCACACTCATCTGATGCACAGAAAAACAGCTTGAGTCTTTCAAAACCTGTCCATGGGAGATTTGAGGTTACAGTTATCAGACAGTCTACTGACTCATTTTCTAAGTATTTGAATAGACTTGGCGGCAGACGTTCGTTTATCTTAATTGATGTACGAATTATGTATAATCTAGGAAATCGCTATTGCTCTCTTTGTCTCTTTCTCTTTTGTCTTCAGGAAACAGAAGCTCACAAATGTCCTTTTTTTCATGCATTTTCTGACACAACAGGCGCCATCAGACAAATGATTCACTCACCGGGAAGATAGGTGCAATTTTTAATATTGCACCATTAAGAGCACTGCCCACATCCTCCTCTGGAGGACTCCTACATTGTGAGCTTCTCCCCTGTGGGACCTTACGTGGGTGCTATTAATTCTGATTCACTGTGGGAAGCCATTGTGCTGCTGTCTTTCATTGTCACTCCTGATTGTTTTCATTCAAAGCAACGAAACACACCGCAGGAGCCATGATGCTGCCGTAGTGTATACCTGCAGACATGGCTAGTTATGGTACATCAGACGCAGCCGACACACTTTGCTTTCAGTGTGGACAGTAATGTCGTGGTGTCTTTGTGTGGCAACAATCTACTGACACCCACTTCAATATTAAACTTTTTACTGCACTGTGTACTGCACTGTTTATTTGCTTTGGTTGTAAGTTTCTTTATAGATTAAGATTTTACACACAGAAGAAATTATCAAATTTGACGCACTGTAATAGATTAAAATTCAAACTTCTCAATGATATTTAAAATATCTCCTGCCATCATCATTGACAAAGTTTAGAAGTGCCGCAGTGTGTTCGCTTCTCATTTGTATTTGTGAGCTATGAAGCTTGCTGCAACAACAAGAAAGGGACATTTGTTGCCAGTCTTTTTCAGAGTTCATCACCTTCAGTTCCCTCTATGGCCTCTACAGTCCCACACACACCTCTCCATCATCACCAAACTCTGAGCCCTTTTCCTCCTTTTTTCGGTGTTTCCAGCTTAAATGTCACTGCATATAAATGAGCTGCTGGTTGTTTTGGTACAACAGGTGCTAGGTGGTGTTCTCTCAGTATTTATGTGAGGTTTGTCTTTGTAGTTTTCAGCTGGTCTTTAGACTGGGCTTCTCCCCAGACTTTTAATGTGGGTACTTGGGATGCTTTTTTGGTCTGACCGTCCCATAAAACCAGTAGATTGGCCCATTTTTTATTCTGAATTGACACGGGGCTTGACCAAAACGTCTTAAAACGTCCCTTTAGGCAGATGCTTCCAAGTGTGGAAGCCTCGGGAGTCCAAAGGCACTGAGCAGCCCACTGAGCCCAGCGACACACCACAAGTCCAGGTTCTGCAGCTGAAGCGGTAAGACAGATCGGGTCCACCCATCCATCATCTTTCCAAAATGCAAATCCATTCGCCTAAAATTATCATGTGTGCCAGCCTCCATTAAGCTGCTGAACAATGTAAAATACTGCTGTGTGCAATAAATAAGTTAGCACTACAGCACTTGTGATCTTGGTGCTGTAGGGCAATGTGCAATAAACATACTAGCACCTTTGCATTTGCACTTTAATCTATGGAACTGTGTTGTCAACAATGTCCTTTTTCTTCTGTGTTTATATTTTCCTCTTGTGAAGTACAACATGTCGATGCTTCTCGGGCTCTTGTTGATGTCTTTTGTGATGTTTTTTATGAAGCAACACTGCAGTGTGTCCGAGCAGAATTTCCCCTTGGGGACAATAAAGTTAACCTAACCTAATCTGCAACCGCTTATCTGTGCATCATATAACCGTTTCATCTAACCTGGTCTATCACGCTGACAAACAACTGTTCACAGCTATGGGAAATTTAGAGTTGCCAATTAGCCTATGAATGTCTTTGGACAGTGAGAGGAACGCGGAGCACCCGGAGAGAACCCATGCAAACACGGAGAGAACTGAATGTTTCCCATTTTTCATTACTGGTGTGACCAAACCTGTACGCTGCACTGATCCATATCTGTACATATTTTTATCTGGGTATATGATGTCCCTCTGCCCAGAGGTGGATACACTCTGTACACCTGTGTGTACGTACCAATACACCTCTGAATGGATGCTGTATATGGTGAAGCTGATGGATTTTGGCTGAAACTGAGCAATGTAAGGAATTGAAATTGCTTCTTTATAACAGAGCTGACAGAGTTTAGTGAGCCGCAGATGAACAAATGAGCTATGCAGCAGCCATGATATTAGATTTCAAACACACATCCACCACACTTCCTACTAAACTAAACTCTCTAACTCTTTCTCTCTCTCCTACACTCTCGTAATTTGCCTGCTGCACTTTGGACCCTTTCTGGAACAAAAAAGACAGCATTCGCAGGTCAAAGGCAACAATTCATGCTGGATGTTTCTTCCCTCTCTGAAGTCTGAGTGCTTCTAACCAGAGAAATGCTCCCTCACCACTTCCTTTTTTTATTGTCCCTGCCTTCACATCACACAATGCTTCAGTTAATGTTCCAGCAGGAGAAACAGAGCTTCTGCTTCTCGCTACAGATACACACAGTATGGCATACTCTAAATCTAATCAGTGTTAATGCTCATTAGTGTGGTTTCAAATCTACATTGTGTGCACTAAAAGACTCGGTTGGTCTAATAATACTTTTATGTTATGCACATACTTTCCAACCACTCCTCAGGCTATATATGCATAGTTATATCTAGTATGTGCTTACGTGTGTCTTAAAAAGCTTGATTATGAAGCAGTGATGCATTTCCTCTTCAAAGAACACAATATTAAGGTTTGCTTTAGACACCCACCGTTCACACAAAGCGGCCACATCCATATTTATGCATAACTTTACACCTTAAAGTAATTTAAACAGCTGAGTTATATGAAAAATCACCCCTGGACATAGTTATAGAGACCAGAACCGTTTTTTGTACCAGGCTGTAAACATGTTGGGCATTTTAACCTGGGGGTCTGTCTTGACTCGCTTTTGGAGCCAGCTTCAAGAGGCCATTTTTTTGGCACTTCCGCGTTGGTTTAATTTTTCAGCCGTAGAGGTTGCCGCTTGGATAAGCTCTAAAAACACTGGACGTGAGTGCTTTTACGACGTGTTGATGACGTGTGGGCGTGTGCTGATCATAATCCACAGTAAGAGTCTGTCGCCTGCAGCTCTTTTAGCTCACTGTGGCTGTTTGTGTTTGACATGTCCCTCCCTTTTAAAAAGGATTTGCAGAATACGCTTGCATGTTGCCTGAGAGGCAATACCCAGGAAAAAACAGTGCAAGTCACTCACCACTGCCTGAAAAGCTCAAAGGCTGCGAGCACACTAATACCTGAACTCCCAGCTTCTCCCAACTTAATTTTGGGGGTTGGACATATTTTAAATTCTTTAAATGCTAAAGCCACCTCACAATAAATTTTCATTGCAAATAGTCATTCAAGATAAATTTCAGCTTTATTTAATCTTGATACTAGTAAAAATATTGAGCTAATTACTGAGCCATTACTGGTTAAATCAGCATATCATATTTTTCTCGGGGGGGCTTCCTAAACCATCTGCATACTTGTCATCAGTGTCAATTAAAAATGACATACAGTTAGACACGCATCTTTCTATATACCCACTTAGAATGGAGAGAATTCACTAATTCTAAGGCATCGTATGTATAAATAAATGAAAATGAAGAGCTGCTAATAGAAAGCGTCGTGTAATAAGTCTAAATAAATAACAAACAAGCAGGATCGGCAGTTTAATACTCATACTGTCGCTGGGTGCATTTATACTGGCAGTTACTTCTGAGAGCAACGTGAAGCTGACTCATCATCCAAATCACTGATTTATTACATTATGGGGGTAGTATACATGATTACATGGATCATTGCACACTGCAGCATCAAAAATATGCTATACTGGAATCAATAGACAACGTGTGAAGAGACATAAGTGCAGCGTCTGAAATTATCTGCCCCATTAAAAACACATCAGCCTTCAAGGTGCATCTGTCTGTCTGGTTCACTTCAACTATTTTATATTCAACTACAAGTAATCATTATTTTCATTCTGGATCTATCTGCTGATTGTTTTCTCCATCAATCGAATGATTGTTTGGTCACAGTTACCCAGAGCCCAAAGTGACACTTTCACAATGCTTGTTGAGTCCAAAACTGAACATTATTAACAAACATTACAATTATTATAAGATTAAAAGGAAACACACACACACGTTAAGCCCTCCAGGTGAAGAGAAGCAACCGTGTGTTATAGATTACGTCAGTACCACGTCTGTTACAGTGAGACCCAATGACAGAGTGAAAAGGGTTGGATCAGGTCAACTGGGGTGTTTTTGAACTCATTATGCATAAGCAGGGCAAAGCAGCCCAGGCAGCTTGAATTATAGTCAGAAGTCCTGGCTGGTGTTTTGGTATGCAGCTACTGTTTGTCCACCACTCTCGTCCAGACTGAAATATCTCAAAAGCTGTCTGATGGACTATGATGAAATGTAGTTCAGACCTTGATGTTCCCCTCAGGATAAACTCTAATAACTTTGGTGACCCTCTGACTTTTCACGTAGTGCCATTGTCAGGTCAGCATTTTTGTTTATGACCAAATACCTACAAAACTGAAACATTCCCCTCCGCCTCAGCTATACTTTGTGTTTAATGCATATTAGCTAATAATAGCACACTTTGGTGAACATGGTAAACATTATAACTCCTGAACATCAGCATGTTAGCATTGACTGTAGCATGCTGACGTAAAGCAATGCTGTGACTGAGTCCAGTGCAAATGTGCTCAACCTGCGCAATTTACGAACACAACAGGTCCCACTGAATGCCCTCCAGACGCTCAGTAGGAACAGTTCAATGGTGAGATTTGTCTAAAATATTTAAGCAAAGAAGATCCACTTTAAGGTAATTCTTCCAAAATATTGGCAACTGGTGTTTCATTACATTACTGAAGTAAATAAAACCAAACACTCGCTGTAAATGTCTAATCAAAAGACAGAACAGTGCAGCCTGTAGTGATTTCACAGTTCATTGAACATAAAGTTCATTATTCAAGTTTAATGAACAGCACAGCTTCTAGTTTGTTTGCTGTTTCTAAATAATCAGATATTGTGTTCATTGGAATTTCTAGGACCATAGATAACTACTGTAATTCCATGTAGCACTTTGTACATTGAGGGTGTGCCAACTCTATAGAAGCTGATTTAGATTATTGTAGAATAAACGCAAGGCCATGTTTTTTTCCCCACCCCAGACTTCCTTGTGCCCGCTGTAAATCCTATTTGCACCATGTTTACCAATGCCTCACATAGAATTTCACAACGAGATTGACGGTCAATATATTGAGAATGTCCATGTCAGCACAAATGCAAATTACTTGGAAAGAAACCCAATGGAAAATTACAAACATTCTTTTAAACCCCAAACATGTTGGTAAAATGAAATCAGGAGCCTGCTGGAGAAAGTGTGCAGAACGATCTGCAAACCATCTGTATTTGCAGTGAACAGAAAGACTGCAGTACTGCCAGTGATACCTGAAGAGGGTAGACATTCATACTGTTAAATATTCTTTTGGTTACGGCAGAATCTTGGTTTTGATTCCTTCACCACAGATCTTGTCAGTACTCAGTTACCTTCATCCTCTTCCTCCTCGCTCATCTTCCCCTTCATGGCTAAAGTGAAAGGAGTCTCTGTCCTAGAGCGGCGTCTCTGGGGACTCGTCTCTAAAAAAATATATATATTGAATCATTTGTAGACATCATTGGTTCCCCTTCAGTTTAAAAAGGTGAACGTCAGCTCACCTGTGTTTTGTACCTGAGAGGTTGCTACTGTTAGCGTTATGGTGCTTTCAGACCAAAAGCGAAGCGAGTGTTTGGGGCGGTGAGTTTACATACAAAGTGAATGCAAAGACACGTAAAGCCGGGATTTCCTGTCGGGCGGCGCAAAACGACGCAAAGGAATGAGTTGAAAATATTTTCAACTGCATTCCAGCAGCAACATTAGAGGGACCAGTCCAGACAACACACAGGTGTGATGGCACTCCTCATAGGCCCACATTTAAAACAAGACAGTGATTATCTGTGTCTCAGTCAAGGTTTAGTTTCATCTCTGGACTAATCCAAGGTGGAAAGCAATGGATTCACACTGACTATTAAAATGTTGATTAGCAGGGCAGACTGGGCAATATGGATGTACATCTTTCAGTAGATAATAAACATCACTTTTTCAGTCAAGTCATAGTATAAATTAGGACTGGACAATAACACAACAACAATAATTATCTAAGTATAATTTTCTTCAATAACAATATAACAAATGTTCCATAAATATTCAATAAATGCTTGATCTTATTCAGTTGAATCATGAACGAATTAGCACTTAGTTTTTCAGTAAAGATATATATTTTGTTGAGGGAGAAAGGAACAAAAAATATTTAAGTTAATTTTATTTGTGCACATTTGCTGAAAGCAGATTTTATCAGAATAGTTCTTAATATTCTGTTTGTGAAGTGATCCACAATTAAGCATCTGGTTTCTTCAACTTTCCCTAAGTATCAAAAATCAGCTTTTAAACTCAATAGAAGTAATGAATTGACATTTATCCAGATCATTTTCGATATTGAATGATCGAATTTTTTTATCGTCATAACATTTTTTTCCACATCGCCCAGCCCTAGTATAAATAGTATTTTACCTTTAAAAATGTTGAAGGAAACTGGGGGAGCCTGTTTGAATGGGCCTGATGCCGCTGCAACATTTATATCTAGAAAGTATTGATATTTATAATTTAAAAGTGTCTATGCTTAGATTTGTCAGTAAAGTAGATGCTGGATCATAAGCCAGTACAAGCCCAGTTGATCCAAATCCAGTACCAGCACAGACCCAGTCCAGACAGACAGCCTCAGCTAGCACGAGCACAGCCAGAGATGTACAGCCAGCAGCGGTCTTAACAGACTTTATGAGGATTTTTCTAGAAGAGGTTTCCATTCAGGCGTATTACAGAGGTAGACTGTTTTAAAGGAGAGGTAGTAGTGAGAGCACTGTGCGTGACTGTGCAGCAATGGAAAATTGTGTACATCGCTCACAAGTCAGGTAGGAGGGCCATGGCAGGATTCTTCTTAGGTGGTACCACAGGTATGTGTGCTTATGCTCTGGTCAAAGCACTTTCTGACATGACACTGGAAACAACAGTAGAGACTGTGGTTAATGCGCTAACCATCACAGGTTTAATGCCACTTGACTTGAGAGAACAAAGTAACTGGAAATTCAGTTCAAATTTGCACAACACTTCAATATAAACCTGCAGTCTATGTCTGTTAGTGTATTTTATTATTTGCTCGATCTTCCCGTAAATACATACACAACATGGAGAGAAAACACACACACACACACAAAAGACAATAACCACTGTTAACTCTGTATAGATTAATGCACTCCCTGGGAGAATGCTGGATTAGTAATTATGGTCATGCACACAGATAAAGATATTTTATGGACTGGAAGACACACGATGACCCAGCGTCACACACTGCTTACTGGCCTGATCATGGGAAGAATTGAAGTGAGATTCCACAGGCGATGACCCTCCTAAACTTTGTCATTACCACCATAGATCCCCATTATAACGCAGAGGGCAATTTAGGGCCAAATGCAGAGCAATTACCCAATCACAACACCACAGAGCTGGAGTTAGAGGTTAATATTCCTCCTGCAAGTGAGTGTGAAATGCCCAAATGCATGAAGAAAGAAAGCAACATGAAAAACGATCAGAAATATCCATTCATTACAGAGACTGCTGACCTAGCTAGCGGATGCATATAGCGAAGAAAATCACTGAGGAATAGATTCAATCTCCCTTTATCTTTCTTCAGCCCTCTGCCTTTATCTATTCAATCTATTTATCTCCCACTGCTTCCTCTATTTGAGCTCTTATTTCATTGCAGTGATCATTCTTCTATGAGTAATTGTACTGTAATATAACTTTTCCTCCTCATTCCCACTTCTCTCTCACCATCCCTTCAAATTTACCTGTCATTTTGGTTACAGTTGAGGAAGCTCTCACACACAGCCTAAGGTAAGTTTATGATTTTACGCTGCAGGATTTTATAGTTTGTAATAATTTGCCCTAAATGGAAAAATCCCATTTTTAACACCGCAAATTTCCCACATGCAGCGTTCCTGCCTTTATTTGTTCCACTCACAGATGGTAGCAGATGTGTGCAAAATGCAAAATTGTGCAGCAATGTTGACAATTTCCACTGAATTACCTTGGCTTTTGAGCGATGGGTACAAGCTGTGGCTTTCAAAGAGCACAGCGAGCAGGCTGAAGAGCTGTGGCGCTGCCTCCATAAAGACAGCCTTATTGTGTTCTGGCTTTTCAGAGTCCAAAAGGTGAGACTGATTAGAGGTTTCTGGAGACCTGGCCGCTGTCTCTGTGAACTCAGATGTGTTTATAAGATAAAAACATATCAGATCCATGTAAATGCTAAACCAAGGATTATTTGGTTTGATCTCATCTTTAACAAAGTAATATCTAAATGAAAGTAGTGTTTTGCTGTAATTTGTGGTTCCTGGTGTTTTTGGATACTTTGCTGTTGTTGGTTTTGGTACTGTAAGACTGAACAACTGCTCATTTTGCTCAATGGAAAGTGCGACATCTGAGATGACTGGGATGAGGGTACACAAAGTCTGGTGAGATCTGGAGGCAGGAAGTGTAAGCATTGTAGCTCACCCCGAGGCTACGAAGAGAAGAAAAAAAGAGACGTGTCAGATCAATACCTGCCTGATGGACAAAGAGGTGGAAAGCAGAAAGTGAAGAAAAAGAAGGTGTGCACACTCAGTCTCGCCCACGATGGACGTGGGTGTCAGTCATCATTAGATCCATGGTAATGGGTGAGGAGGTGAGTGTGCTGGGAGACGGAAGCATAGAGGTTGAGGTGAGGGCAAGAACAGAAAGAAAAAGAAAAAAGTGAAAGAAATGGAGAAATTTGAAGTAGGAGAAGTTTAGTTTTACAAAAAAAAAAAACTTTCTGTCTCTGCCTCCCTCTGAATGTTTGTGCATTCTGCACCAGTTCCCCATTTGCATGAGTCATGGCTATTGTCATCATCCACGAATGATGAAATGAAGGACGGCGTGCCTGTCAGCCTCTACATATTACAAACCTTGTTGGGAAATCTGGTCGCCATTTTTTTTTCCAAGGCTGCCCCCCTGGAACACATATATTATATCTGTTCCATTTATTCATGACTTTTCTGTGGCCACAGACATGTCACCTCGAGAGATGGAGGCAAAAAGTAATTTTGAATCAACATCCGCAGCAGATGAAAGGCCTATTGTGCTCTCCTGCTCCCCTCACTCTCCACAAGAAATAAGGAATACAAATGTAAAGGCAGTTATGAGGAAAAAAGAAACATGTCACTCCCCTCTGCTTTTTACTTGTCTGCCCCTCTGTTCTCTTTCTATAGAGGTCTTGTATCATTTACAGAGATGGAGCGGTCTAGATGTGCAAGTTGTCCATTGCGTCATTCAAACAGGCTCTGTAATATGAACCTGCTGCATCCTGTTTATCTGTTTTCATAAAATCCAATATCAAAGTGTCTGAACATCTAAAAACATTGTCCCCATTTTTCAGAAGCCAGTGCAGGGAAGAGTCTCAGACAAGTCAAAGGCAGAAATAATATATCAAAGCAATTATCTCTATTGCTGTGTTTTTGCTATGGTCTTAGGTCTAATGAAATATCTTTTTGTTGGTATGTAACAAGAGTAAGAGTCCACAGCCATGCTAGCGATTCTATTAGGTTTTACTTGACAATGCTAATGCTGATATTAAAGCTCGGGTTGACAGTTTATTTCAGAAGCATTTTTTGTTATATTTGTTACGTCCTAACAGCAATCAAAAAATAAAATGCTCTGATACAAACATTTAAAAGTCCAGTATCTGTGGCCGTCTCACTCATTGCGCATGAATACTGTATGTGTTTTGGAGGGAGGCCTTAAGGGATGGGGTGACTTTATTAATTAGCACTAAACATAAAGGATAGCGGATGGGCATGACACTATGTTTGCAGGAATTTATCAGTTCACCCTGGGGGGAAATGAATGTCTGAACCAGATTTCTTGGAAATCCTTCAAATAATTCTTGAGACAGCCTAAACCACAGTCATTGAAAAACATCCTCTGGGCACCATGAACGTGAGTGTCTGTACCAAATGTTATGGGAATTCAGACATTTCAGCTAAAGCGAAAACGTTTTAATATCTAAAGTTTAAATATCTCTATATTGTCAATTGAATTTTCTTTATATAGCACCAATTGACGCCAACATGCACTCAATTAATTGGCGCAATATTTGGTACAGACGTTCATGGTGCTCAGACAGTGTATCCCAACAACTTTGGTGGTCTTCAGACTTTTAATCTGCCACCAGTATCAGGTTCATATTTATAGTTTCGAGTGAAATGTCTCAAGAACTATTAGCGAGTTTGTAAGGAAATTAGTTTCAGACATTCATTTTCTCCACTTGACAAATTGTAATAACTTTGGTGATCCTGACTTTTCATCTAGTGCCACCATCAGGTCAAAATGAGTCCAATACTATTTTATTTTATTTGCAAGTTAGACAGTTTTTTTTTTAGGAGTTTTTCTTTGCTACTTTTGACTCTCCTGTTCCTCTCTGACACACCAGTCTCTCATTATAGATGTGCAAAGTTATTTATTGTGGATAGTAAGATTGTCCCTGACCCAGGAGACCGGCGATCGGTTCCTGAGTGAAACAAGAATTAGGCCTACACAACATTAACTTTTGGTTTATAGTTACATTACCATGCTACATCGTTGCTAATGTTAGCTACGTTCTGTTAGCTATGTTAAAGTTGAAGTAGCTAGCTAGCTAACAATGCTAGCATTGACCCCCCCCCCCTTTTACTGCTAACCTTAACCATCATTAATAATATATGCATGTTAACCTCCTTTGTGTTGCTTAGGTGTATAGAGACTGAACAGTGTGAAATGACACATTTCAGTGTAAACGGCGTGAAATGACACACAAAAAGCTTAAAATGCCTTGACACGGCACGCCAAAATGTTCTTAAAAGTGGCGTGCTATTTATACGCCATTCCATGATATCATGTTGTCAGATCAGAAAATGCCTGTGTGCGTCATCCTGGAGGCCAGTTTTACGTATTTTGTTGTCTAATTTGGAGGACTTTGGTGTAAAGGAGAATGTATCCACTGTTACTGTTTCTGGATCCTTCATCAGGATTTTGGCACTTAAGTGATTCACAGGGAACAGCCCATCTACTGGTTTAATTTCTATTAGCTCTACAGTTAATAAAAAACACTGAATGGCCCAAAAATGCCCTCAGGGCGGCACACAAAGTTCATTATTAAATATTTCTTCTGGTGGAGATGTTTAAAGGAACGATATATAAAACACAGATCCTATATCCAATCCCGAGGTAACTACTGCTGAATCATTAATGCTGAGGTGCAGTGAGTTTGAGCTGAGGGTCTGACATGTCCCAGTAGTGTGACCGAAGTCACTGAACCCTCTGAATACTGCATATCCATGTTCTTATTTATTCAAGGAGGTCACCATATTAGGTCTCTATTTATCTCTCTCTCCTGTCCTCACTTGTTCTATTCACTAAGCCATTTTTAAAAAAGCACTTTAACTGTCTCCACAGACTGTATGTATTGTATTTAGGTTGGAATTTAAAATTTTCCACGCTGCAAAAGACACTTTCAGTGTATTAATACATTAAATCACCATTATACCGACTCATCTTCTGCTTTCATTAACCTCACCTCATAAAGAGCCAGAAGAAGACGCAATGAGAGAAGTCTGCGTCGTGATGGAGGAAGGTAGTATAAAATTCTGCCGGTGAGATATTGCAGCCAAACTTAATAAGCTCTGTTTAATATTAATGTGCATTCTGCAGTTCATTGACGCCTACACAGCCACATTTATGAGGACAGAAAGAGATAATCATTAAAAAATATGATCCTATAATCAATCCACAGGCTTTTAGCTGTTACATTTCTCTTTTTTGGGACACGGTGTTCTTGTTTGTGTATTGAAGAGAGAACATGTGCTTGTCACCTGGATGTTAGCATGTGTCTCTTATCATAACTGCCTACTAAAAGCAAGCGGTTCTGTTTGCATGACAAATGTGCAAACACAATAATAACAGCACGGTCCATTACAGGACTGTCTGTAGACTGTCTCACCACTTTCATTTATGCCCTGTGCGTGAGGTTTTGATACATATTTTAATGTGTAGTGTGCAAACAGTAAAGATGAGCCACATATGACACTGAGGATTCACGAGGGGGCACTTAAGTGGCCATCACGACTGCTGGGATTCAAAAGTCCCGTCATTATGCGTCTGATGAGTTTGGATGGATTACAGGACTCTAGACAAAGATGTCCTCTGTACAGTACTTGGCAATCATTGTGGTGAACCAAAATGCTGTTTTAATGTTAGAATAAACTGTGACAGGGTTCGATACCGGGAATTAAGATGCCAGCGTTTCCCATAAGTTCTCGCCACAGTCTTTCTGGGAAAAACACCGGCGGGATCCTGTGATTTTATCATGTGTGCACTTTATGTGTCTGTCCATCTGTTCACGTCCTGAAAACCGTTATATGTTCTGAGACACAGGCTCCAAATCTCATTAAAGCTTTCACACAGCTGTCGTAGATAAAGTCCAAATGTCTTATTACAGTATTCTGTCAGTCTGTGGGTCAGTTGGTTCAACACTTTTAGTCCACACTAAAATATCTCAACATCTACTTTATGGACTGGCACCACATTTTTACATTCAGGATTCCCTGATGGTGAAGCTGAATGACTTTGGTGATCCCCTGACTTTTCCTCTAGCGCCACCATGAGGTTTTGTGTGAAATATCTCAACAACTAGTAGATTGAACTGGTTCCGATTTATCTTCCTGTCACTTTTCATCTAGCGCCATCATCAGGTTATGACCAAATACCTGCCAAACTAATGACATTCCCATCAGCCTCAGCTTTAATTTATGTTCACTGCTAATCAGCACACGTCAGCATGCTAACTCAAAACTTAGATTGTGCATGTTGTAAAAAAAAATCAGCTGCTTAACATGAGCATGTTGGTGGTCTAAGTGTTTTTCTGGTTTCCCTGTTTGTGTGTGTGTGTGTGTGTGTGTGCATAGCACTGAGCAACGCAAACAGACTGAGTTTCTTCTCTCTCAGACCAAAACCTGAGGCACAAGCAAAGACAGCAGAGGTCAGGAAAAACCCTCTGCTGCTGCAACAACCATGAGACCACCTGTGGCTCCTCTGCACACCTGAGGCTCCTTCCACAATCAAAACCTGCAGTATTTAAACCCCAGCTCATCCTTTTCCAGATTGTCTGTTCACGTTACAGCCGAATTCTGAATCACATCCTGAATGTTTGAGCTTCTTGCCTGAAGTTTTTCCACTGACCTTTGCTCTTTTGCTTGTGCCTCAGGAACTCAGTCTGTCTGCCTTACTTAGCGTTTCGCCCATTTTTCTCCTCTGCCTGCCGGCTCAGAATGACAGCCAGCAAGATAACCTCAAATAACACTGAGGTTAAACAGCTGAGTTTCCCTGCCAGTCAGTCAGAACTGAAGAAGTCCTTTGGATGAGGGACGAAACGTCTTCCAGTATCTTCAACCAAGTCCAGTTGCCCTTGACTTTAACCTTCGTTGGATCACACTCTTTAGCACATTTTTTGTAAAGTTGTAAATAAAGCATGTGATTCCCCTTTTACCTCAGCCTCTGTGTCTGCAAGTGGGGCCATCGGGAAAATGAGCGAGACAGCTCTGTATGTAATAGATCTGAAATGTCCCTGCCGCTTAGCTTTGCGGCCCCCTCGCTGTACTGGAATAAAAAAAAAAACTAAATACATTTTCTCCATTCTGCTTTCTATAAAACTGTTGACAGGACACCTTGAAATGTAAACAAGGACTTTTGTTAGTCTTTTTTCCCCCCAGGTTTTATATTGTAACATTCCTAGAGACTAGACATTTTGTAGATATGTAACGTCATCCTAAACCTAAAGAAAGTTACCAAGAAAAAGGCTGCCGAACGTTGGCGAGAACTTTGTGAAATAAATGGCTGCAACACAGATGACGAGCTGGCATCTTTCTGTTGGACTAGTCAGTAATATTGTTGTGTCTTGCCAGTTGTTTGGCTGTTAGCAAATTGTTGATTTGCTAGTTTTTGATCATAAGTAATGTAATCATAACAAATGGCAGCCCGTCCTCACCATTAAAATGGCCATATTGGTCAAATATGCAACAGCTTATTACGACACATACTTACGCACAACTAATCTACAACTAAACATGCATTACATCTGCTTTAAACCACCAAAACAACACGCTGAAACGGCTATTTGTGATTTTCCTTCCCGTCCACTGCAACCTGTGACGCCAGCTCTGTAGAGACTTTGTTTGAGGCAGGATCAAATCATTCTGTGGGGTTAGAAATGTGTTGGGTTTTTTTCCCCTTAAAGAAAGAGAAGAAAAATTACTTTTAAGAGGAAGTGTAAAAAATATATAACCACAGAAAATAAGACTCACATCTGATGAAGATGGCTGCCAGGAAAGTTTGATAAAATATAACTACAACAAGAAAGGAGAGTTACATATGGATCCCTGGTGGATTAGAAAATGTGGAAGGCGGGATGTGAACCGACTGTGTGAGCTGTGTGATTTGTGTGGAGTGGAGAATACTATAAATCCCATTTTCTTTTGTACTGTACAAATCATGATTTAAGAGAGTGAATGTTACCTGAAATTGTTCTAAATTCTCAAATATGCTGATGTTCAGATGAGCAAAAATTAGGATGATGATATTTGTTAAGTTTGTCTCAAAAGAAAATTAGGCCAAATGGATCATTTAATTGGTATTTGTTCTGATTTCTCCAGTAATTATGTACAGTGATTTATGAGTTTTGTTGTGAACAGTGACGGTCTGAAGATTTGCTTCTCTATTTTAGTGCTTTCTCTGTTGTTTGGAAATGTACGGTGCATTCTGGTCCTGGCTTGTCTGGATTTATGGTGTTTTTTAGGCCCATTCACACACATTACATGCATGACACAATAATAAGAATGTCGTTTATTCATTGTAATTATGATTTTTATCTGCTGTGCTGCTCTTAAAAGGACGAACATCCCAGCAGGACTCGTGGGCCTCACATAAGCGCTGCTAAATGGCTTCCTGTACTTTCAGCTGTCACACAGAGCTAGCAGAGCTCCAACTGTCCAGTTAAAACAAGGTAGATTCAATCTTCTAATTGTTTAGAGGTGACCTGGTCTTGGCATTACTCACCGCCCCGTGCACAGCTGCAGCTTTATGGCCTCTATCCGCCTCTTCCCATACTTGGAATGAAGGTGTAAAGAAGAGGAAGAAAAATGAGCTGCAGGTCCTGCTACCATTGTTTGGAGAATGTGATTAGCTCTGGCTCCGGTCTGTCTCAACACACCAGTCAAATGTCTTGTAGCGGGAGGCCATGAAGAGCACGTATTTACGTTCTGTGTTTTACCAAGTGTGAAGCACTAAAACTAGCAGTGATCTGTATCTGAGAGGTGAAGCATTAAAAAGTAAAAGATTTGCTAAAAACATGTGTTTCTGGTCTTTCTGGTAAATATTTTGCTGATTATCAGGGTGTGTTTGCATTAAATTTGTAGGATACCACACATGACGTTTTGTGGAGCTACTTAGAGTTTCAGGAGCGGGAACATATCAATCACGTCACTCCTGGCATTTCCATAAACACCCACACAACCCATCTTCTACTCTTCTTTGCTCTTGCAATCTTCACCCCTTCCCCTCCCATTTCTCTGTCTCCTCATCTCCTTCTTCCTCTCTTTAGGGTTATGAGGGGGTCCTGGGTGCTACGGCGGATTTCCAAATCGTAGCTTCCCCACAACACTTTCAAAATATGGCTGTCCAGCAACTGCAAACCTTGCACATCTTTCTGTTTTGTTCATGAATATATCATTTAAACACATCTGTTGATGGTGTGATCCTTGCTAGTGAAATATATACTGTGGGAGACATTTTCTATATCATTAATATCTATATCATAAATCTGACGCATTTGTCCTTTACTTGAGTATTTCCATTTATACATTTATCTGACAGCTTTCTTTAATGACAAACATTTACATTTACATTTACTCATTTGACGCTTTTATCCAAAGCGACTTACATTTCAACCAATGTTTTTTCTCAGCTTCAGTGTGGAGTTTGTAGAAGTGGCTGATCATTTAGGGGTGCAAAACTAAGACAACTCCTAGTAATACATCTTCTGAGGGCTTAGAGAGCTAACATGGTGGAGTGTTACTGTCACTTCTTGTGAGCGATCAAGAAACGTGTCATCAAACCTGAACATATCAGGAAGTATGATTTGGTATGTTGGTGTTCTCCTTCTTCTGCAGCAGTGCAACAAAGAGAACGTTTGGGTATCACTTCACACATTAATCAGCCATATGTCTTGTCTGACAACATCAAGAGAAGCTTTTCCTTGAGCCATTTCAAAGTTTACTTCATGAAATCTCCAGAGGAAGCACGCAGGAAGGATTATTCTTGAATCATCAAACAGGTGAGTTACTTGGAAGACCTTGAAAATATTCTTGTGTGTAGGTTAACACGGGACTGTGGGGAGAGCGGAGCTATTGAGGTTGAGATGCTGAAGTTGGGAATCTTGTTAAAGTTATGTTGCTGAATACGGCAGAGCAAGAATCTGGTGAATATCAGAAATTAGATGGACTATAAGCATCTTTTTGGTAGCCGCTGACACAAGCAATTCTTGCAACAGGCCAGGACTCACTGAGACAGGTGTCTGTCCATCTCAGTGTCGTTGCTTATTAACCCTTTAAAGACTAGAATACAATTATCTTTACAAAATGATCATCAGATCATCATTTAACAATCTCACTGATTCTTGTCAGTCATAACTCAGTCCAGACATGAGCCTATACATATTTTAGATTCAGTGGGATTATCACTATCACCGATGGTCATCATGAATAAATGTCCATAAATCTGCTCAGAAAAAAAGATGCACTTTATAACTCCAGAACTTGCCTGAGAATCATCAGGGCTCTTTTCTCAAAACTGTATTTAATAAGATGTGAAAGCCATGCAAGAGTACCTGAATTCATTAGACAGTGGCTTTATTGATTAGCTGGAACCAAAAACATTAGCTGGAGTCAGAACATTAGCGTAATTGGCTAGCTAGGTACAGCTGTTAAAATCTGCTATCAACAATTGCCAATTCAGCCGGCTAAATGACTATAAATGAGAAACCTTGGCTTCTATCTGTCTGAAATCGAAGGTCTATTGCTTCAGAGATTACAGTAAATTTTGATGGTAAATCTGCCACCATTATCATTTGTAAACTGTAGATGTGATAAGGGACAGAGTGGACGGTCATTTAAGGAGAACTTTGCTCAATGCATTAAAAGAATCCTGATTAATATTGCAGTATTCACTGTAAAAGTAAAGTTGCCCTAGAAAAAGTTTCTACTTCATCAGCTGTTTGTATGGCGGCGTTACAGAGGTCATCATCACCCCTCTTCCAGGATGTGATGCTCATCTCACTTTAATCTTGTTCATCTCTTCCAAGTGAGATTGATGTCATGGGAAAAGCAGATCAATATCCACGTTCCCCTGGGGAGTGAGATTAATGTGGGACGAGGAGTCGCTTGAAAAGCAGTTAAGTGGAACACTTCCCCTCAAGGAGATCATTCACATCTTAATTAGCTGCTAATGGGACATAATGTGTGTGTGCATGGGCGCACATGTTCAGATGTGTGCATGTGTGTTTCCATCATATCAGCATTTAATAAGATTGAAATTCCCAGTACAAACTCTCAAGTGGGCTACAAAATCCATCCCTGTCACATAGAATTATTAATTTATAATGCCTGGTTCACATTTCAGTGTTGACGATATTGTATTATTAATATTTGCACTCTGCTTTTCACTAAAGGAGGAAGATACACAGGGATCACAAACTAAAACCATTGCAAAGTTCAGTTTTTCTCGCATTTTACTGATCAATTATCACCCTCATCGTCTATCACAGTCTGTTTCATCCCCGCCTCCTCTTTAATAAAGCACAGCCTGGTTGTGTGCCGAGTGAGTGAATAAGGAAACTTGGAGAGCTGCCCCCAGATCTGCCCGTTGAGGCGAGTTTGAAGAACGTTCTTAAGAACATCATTCCCTGCCTGTCACATTAAAGCAGTACTCCAACAATTTAATGTTGCACTTCCATAAAGCTGAAGGACTTGTGAGAGACAGGTTCACCAAGGCTAAAAGATTCAAGGATTTAAAGACTTATTTGTCACACAATGTGTAGTGAAATGCAATGTGCCATGCTTTTAACCCTATCAGACCCAGAAGAGCACCAGCGTCCTGTGCACTGTTTATCTGGGGCGTGCATTTCCCCGCTCCTTGATTCTCGCTTAAACCAGAAGTCGTTCTCTCCGCCATCTTGCAGGCTGTCCCAAAGCTTTTATTTCTACTCTGAGGAGTGGGGAGGGATCTCTTGAGGTCATCAAGAAACATTTTTTTATGTAATTTATCATCATTTAAATTTAATCACACGTCAGGCTGATATTTTCCTGAGCGTTGGCTTCAATATGAGTTTCATGATTTTAGGTTCCCCTGAAACATTTAGAATCAGAATCAGTTTTATTCGGCAGGTATGTGGACACATACAATTTCTCTTTGGATTGTATGTTGCTCACGATGTGCTAATTCAGGGGGCAGGTTGGCCCCGATGATTTTTTTTTTCTGCAGTCCTGACTGTCCGTTGTAGTCTGCTCCTGTCCTTTTTGGTGGCAGATCCAAACCAGACAGTGATGGAGGTGCAGAGGACAGACTGGATGATGGCTGTGTAGAACTGGATCAGCAGCTCCTTCGGCAGGTTGAGCTTCCTGAGCTGACGCAGGAAGAACATCCTCTGCTGGGCCTTCTTGAAGATGGTGTCAGTGTTGGGCTCCCACTTCAGGTCCTGGGAAATAGTGGATTCCACAGCAGACACAGGGCTGTTGAGTATGGTGATGGGGGGCAGAGTGGGGGGCCTCCTCCTGAAGTCCACTGTCATCTCCACAGTTTTGAGCGTGTTAAGCTCCAGGTTGTTCTGACTGCACCAGAGAGCCAGCTGATCAACCTCCCGTCTGTAGGCCGACTCATCACCGCCCCGGATGAGGCCGATGACCGTTGTGTCGTCAGCGAACTTCAGGAATTTGACAGATGGGTCTCCTGAAGTGCAGTCGTTGGTGTACAGGGAGAAGAGCAGTGGGGAGAGCACACACCCCTGGGGGGGCGCCAGTGCTGATAGTCCGGGTGCTGGATGTGATGTTCCCCAGTCTCACCTGCTGACTCCTGTCAGTCAGGAAGTCTGTGATCCACTGACAGGTGGAGGCTGGCACAGTGAGCTGGGTGAGTTTGGTGCTGAGGATGTCCAGGATGATGGTGTTGAACGCCGAGCTGAAGTCCACGAACAGCATCCTTGCATATGTCCCTGGAGAGTCGAGGTGTTGCAGGATGTAAGTCCGAAGTCCCCAAGTCCCAATTCATCCCCCGAATAAAACACGCCAAAAGACGCCATGATCATATTCTACGTTATTCATTAATGAATTCACAATCAGAATATCAGTAAATGCAGATTCTAATAGTGAAGAAATAATATAAACACATTCTGCTAATAGAAATGATGATGTGCTTCTGAGCAGGACCCAGTTTCAAGAAACAGAACGCATGTTGTTGTGCATGAGCAGGTGTTTCTTACAGCTACAGAGAGAAAACAGGCTACTCTGAAAGAAAAACTGTGAGCTTTTATTATCAGCACAGTGCCTTACATCAAAGGTCTCTACAGCTAAATAAATAATAAAACAGACAAAGGAGTATATTAATACTCTCGTGTTAAAGTAATCTGTCTGGCACAATATGGTATCCAGCTCATCATACTCTACACCAGGCTGCTGGGCAGGACAGGTTTAAAAAAAGTCTCTACAGTTGTTAGAGCCGACTGACAGCTGATCCAGCTGTGATGAGCTGACCCCGTCATCAGAAACGGACATCACTTTATGTGACACTTCAGAGGATATCTCATTCCCCTAAAAACACATTGCCTCATTTCTTCTCTCCTCAGATACTTTTCTTGGGAAAGACGCCAGTGAGTGAAATGTGGATGTCATCAATAGACCCCAGATGTAGCCTGTGTCTGTCTGTGATGGCCTGAGTGGAGACAGGTGTGCCAGAGCCAGAGCCTCACCAGCTGCATCATCATCTCCTACAAAGACTCTGCAACACTCACCTTGCTACATCGTAGTACCTGCTCAGTCACTCTGCGGCACAATACACTATTGTTTGACATTGGCTTGTTGCCTGTTAACCCCAGCCTACCCGTGTTTCTCCTCTCCCTGCAGTTCTGTCTCCCCTGCCCCAGTTCCTGTCTGCAGCCTTCTCCCTGTTGGCCTTGCCTCTCTGCCCTCGTTCCCCACTTGGCTCAACTCCACTCCAGACTCCATCCAGCCTCCAGTTCGGTCCTCCACGCTCACAGGCTTGCCCTCAGCTCAGTCTCGTCTCATATCCACCAGCCCAAGAGCCCTGAAATAAAGTTTCGTCTAATTTCTAACTCCAGTGTCCTGCCTCTCTGTGTCTCGCATCATTTCACTAGCTCAACACTTTTGCTGTCCATCAGCATATCAATAGCCCGGCTCACTATGAGTAAATTTTCACAGTTAATTGTAAACTCTGTGTTTTTATAGCAAGTAAAAATTACAATTGGGAGCTAATAGTTCTTGTCCGTTTCACCCAAAACCTCACAGATTGCATTGATAAGTTGTGTTACTGTTCTGTAATGAGTTAAATCTGCCAACTTCACAATTCTAATAAAATGCATTTTATATTTGCTTTAGTTTAAAACTGGAACTTTAATTACGAAACAGCATTGTCCCAAATATTTTCTTAATGACAAAATCTATTAATAACTGTTTTGCACCATCAACACTGACAGTTTCCTTTATCCTGTAATATAATAAACTACAAAATACAACAGCCGTGCCATGTAATCAAACTATTGTGTTTTTTTATTTCCAAAACACTAAAAATACTATTCCATGAAATCACTTTGCAAACCTTCTATCGGCCTGTTTCATCTCCCTTCACTGGAACACTCACTGAGCCGATGAATAGACAATGTTTGAGAGTAACAGCTTTTCTCCGCCTTGTGAGTCATGTGACAAATCTGACAATCAGTTAACACATAAAATATTCATAGATCCGTGGGATCACCCAGATGGTTTGTTTTAAAGTAAACAACAGTTCATTGTTTAACCAACAGTTTCTTAATGACTTATATTTGTCTCCTAATTTAGTTTCTTAGAGTTTGGTAATGGGGCGTCACGGTGATACAGTGGTTAGCACTGTCGCCTCACAGCAAGACTGTCTCGGGTTCAAACCGTAGTCGTCTCAGGCCTTTCTGTGTGGTGTTTGCATGTACTCTTTCATGGCACTGCAGCACGACATCTTTAATGATAATAATGCACATATGTGTGCCTTTACCAAGTTACACCATCTCATGGCATTATAACGTTATATTGTACAACAACAACAACTCTAAAACGCTTCATTTTGTGTCTACAAACACTTACAAAAACTGGATGTTGCAATCAAACATTAGTTACTCAAATAGTTAGCTGGAACATTACATAAATTGGTACACGGTTCACCAAAACAGGAACTGAAGGAAAGCTAGACACCTACACGTTTCTCACCTTGACCTTCTTCTTCGGGTCTGGAGACCAATCTCCAACTAGAAAAAGTACAATTGAAGTCAGATTTCCTACTTGTGAACTCAGAGAAAAATTTTTCCAGTTAAGTAGCAGCGGAATGACGTCACACAACAATGGCAGCTCCCATGGAAGCTCACACTGTGAATGGTAAACTATAAACTAAAAGGCAAAGTAAAGTATTCAATTAAAATAATACATAATAGTACCAAATAGTGAAACTTGTTGCATGTAAACTGATGTAGAAATAGTTTGTCAATGTTGTTAGGTAGCTGGTTACAGTAAACAGTCTCTGAAAGTCATCTTCTCTGTCTAAACGTGTTCAGGAAAATGTTCAAAATGCCCAGAAATGAAAACATTTGGAAATATAGCCTCCAACTTTTGCTGACTTTTGTCGATTACCAACTGATGCAGCTAGAAGGATGCACAGTTAATGAGTAACATATATTTATCACTTGTTTTTAATAAAATGGCCATCCGTTTAACTGTGCATCAACTTGCCACAAAAACATAAGTCAGTCAGCCATGTTTATTGTTTACATTTGGCGTCATGCACCACCATGCATCTGAAACATTTTGAGGTCAGAAGTCAGATATTTCAACTTTGAAATTTCCCCGTTCCTGTCTGGAACGTGGTCTAAGTGCTGATCTCAAGTCACGTAGACTTCTCACAAAGTATTTTACAGTATTTTTAAAATACAAAACACTGAAGTGAAAAGATGAAGTTATTTTCAACTCTATCAAATAGAAAGAAATATTTTTGAAATAGACATTTTAAATACATGTTTATTTAATAACCTACATATACATGGGCTATATTTGTCTTGAAATCCTGTGGCCCTGCAGGCTAAAAACTCTTTTATTATGTGTTCCTCCCAAACCACAGAGGACATTACACAACTATTTTAACATTATAAATAAAATGTCAATACATTCATGCATCAAGACACTATTTTAACATTGTGATTCTAATTCTACTCTACGTTCACCTGCATAACAGACTATCAAACAGTTCCCGCTTGGTGTAGAAATAATAAGAGCTGCCACATACATTTCTGAAGTGGCCCACTCAAAAACTATACAGTACACTGAGGTATTGTCAGGATGTGAGTCAGATGGTTACACAACATCTCGTCCTAAAGAATCACTAATGTGTAAATGTGGATGAAAAGGGACTGTCTTCCTGTCTTTGTGAGCACATCATTGTTGCTCTCTCTGTAGGCCTGTGCTGGAAGTTGCTGGGGCAAAGCAGCAAAACCGACTGCGCTCCGACTCCAACAGATCGGGCTGCAGAGAAAGAGTGGGAGGACACTCTATTGTTCTCTAAAACAGAGTTTGTCAGACTGTGTGAGTCAGCCGCTCCTGTCATGTAACGGTTAAAAAAACGCTTTGTTTTTTTCCTGCACTGAGGTGGCGTTCATGAAGGTGATTAACACCAATTAATGCTCTGGGGAGAGGATGAATGGCATCACACCTCTCTGCGATGGAGGGCAGCTGTTTAACCAGCTGGCCTATTTCTACATTACTGAGAAAATACACAGTGGGCCACTATGGGTGAATAAAATGTGTTCTCCCAATATATGAAAAAAAGAACACTGATTTGTAGTGATGAGAAAAGCTTGGCGCCAGGTCCCCACCACTGCCAATGCATATTAATGTGTGTGTGTGTGTGTGTCCATTTGGATGAGTTATTCACATTAATATGAATCCTTCCCGTTTCCAGCATTTATTATGTGCTCCAGATATCCTGTGAGTACCAGAATCAGATTAAACCAGATCAAAAGGTTAACTGAGGGTGACATCATAGCTTGTTAGAGCAGAGGAGAGATGTAACCAGATTGTCTTCTGATATTTTACACCACAACTTAATCCTTGATTGCACCTCCTTATTCGTGTGGCCTGACCCCGAGCAGCTGTGGCTCTGAAAGTGAACACTGAGGACGTTCTTCATTGTTGATCTGTACAATGAAGTCAAGTGTGCACAAGAAACCCCGTTTCTTAGAAAGTATGTTTATATACCACAAATAATAATAAAGTCAAAATGTTTTTTCCATTACTTTGTTTTATGACCAAAATTCCTGATAAACTAATTACATTTGGTTGTGGCAGCTGTGGCTGTTGGCGTTTCGATCCCCAGCTCCTCCTGTTCACATGTCGAAGTGTCCTTGGCCAGGACACTGAACCCCTAGTTGCCCCAGATGGTCAGACCAGAACCCTGCGTGGTAGCTCGCTGCCATCGAGTGTGTGTGTTCCTGTTTTACTGTAGTTTGTCTGCCTCTAGTGTCATTGTGCTGTTTTACTTCCTGTCCTTGTGTTTCTGGGTTGATTGTTTGCACCTGCCCTAATGTGTTTCACCTGTGTCTCCACCCCCTCAGTTATGTAGGTCTCACTAGTGTCTAATTGTCAGTTTATTATTTCTACCAGTGTTCATACCGGTGTTTCATCTCATGTTTCAGGATTATCCACTTGTTTAACTTGTGTTTACCTTTCTTTTGGATATATTTTCACCCGTTGGTTTAATAAAACTACCACTAAACTATACAACTAGACAATACAAGATGCAGACATCTTGTATTGTCTGCATCTGGGTCCATAACCCCTGTTTCCTGTGTCTGGGCCATGGCAGACCATAACAGTTTGTGCATATTAAATGGGTGAATGCGCTGACAAAACCTTGTAAAGAGCTTTGGAAAAAAGGTGCTAGACTGTATAAATGTAGCCATTTTCCACCAGCCTCAGCTGTAATTTGTCTTCGGTCCTAATTAGCAGATGTTCGCATCCAAACACTAAACATTAGCACATCATTATCTGCAGTAGCCTAATGTATTGCTTTTTGCTGTAACGCAGTATTATAAAGCATTACCAATAAAATTTATATTATATTATAATATTATACCCGTTACAATCTAAGTAACGCACATTACAACACATTTTAAACAGAAATTAAGTGGTGTTTTGTTTTTTAATAATTCACCAACACCGCGAAACATCCACGAAAAACCAAATCTGTGGGTAAAAAGTGTAACGTTATTTCCTTTCCTTGGATTCGATGGTTGAGATTGTAGACAAGATGCAAAATATGGGGGATCCAGGGGGAGCTTGTCTCCTTTTAATGAGACGGTAGCTGCCCTCAAAACATGATTTGTGAAATGTCTCATCATGGATCATGCATAACTAGAAATATATATGTGTTTTCTTCAATAATTTCCTTTCATGATCAGTGTCTGTGCATCCTGACCAATCCTGTCGGAGTGTCGGAAGATTTCAATAATCAGTGAAGTTATGCTGCTGTACCTTGTACGTAAAAGCGCACAGCATCTTTCTTAATGGGGAGATGACTGATCCTATTTCACCCATCCGCAACCCACCCGCTATTAATCATAAAGCTAGGTTTATAACAAAGACCCACCCGATCTGCAGATATATAACTGCGATCTGCACAAAACCCTCTATGCATGCACATACAGAGGCCTATATGTACCAATAGCAGTGAAAGTAACTCAAAAGTAGTGTTAAGCATTACAATTCAGAGACTAATATTGTAACGTATCTAGGTTAATGTCTCTCAAATGACAGTAACTAGTAATCAATAATGTGTTACATTTTGGAAGTAACTCGCCCAACACTGAATACAGATATGTAGCACTGTGAAAATAAAACATGTAATTGAGAAAACAAATTAGTGAAAGAAAGAGATAAAAAACTCCCCCTTCACTCAACAAGAAATAAGGAAGAGGGATAAACGTAGAAAATAGATGGATAGATAACCCTGCTATGCTAACAACAATGTACAAGAAGGTATGAGCTAGAGAAAAGCCCATGGGGGTGCATTACACTTAAAAGGGTTCATCTCCGTGGGAAAATGATTGCACTGTATAAGTTTGTGGCAAAGAGATGAGTAAAAATCTACAGTAAACCTGAATTCATATTCAGGATTCATGCCAATCCCCACATTATATTTTATTATTTCAACCTGCACACTAGTTGAATTTGGCCTAGAGGAAGGTCAAGGGGTCACTAAAAACATGAGGACCAGCTGCACAGGTTAGGGAAATGATTTATGCTGCAATTATGGTTTGTGGTTGTGGAGATATTTAGTGAACTGGCGGATGTACTGAATGACGGACAGGCCTTCCTCATGGGGTCAGTATGCTCCAAATAAAGCACATGTTCACTCTCTAACTATCTTTTTTTACCCTTCACACAACTACTTTTGTAACTTTTCACGTGAACAACCCAAGTGCAACACCATGAACGTCTTTCAGGAGACCCTGTCGGAAAGTGTGCTCCTTCCAGAGTCTTTGAGCTAGAGTCCAAGTCAAGTCTCAAGTCTTTAAGCTAGAGTCCAAGTCAAGTCTCAAGTCTTTAAGCTAGAGTCCAAGTCAAGTCTCAAGTCTCTCAGCAAGAGTCCAAGTCAAGTCTCAAGTCTTTAAGCTAGAGTCCAAGTCAAGTCTCAAGTCTTTGAAGAGTCCAAGTCAAGTCTCAAGTCTTTAAGCTAGAGTCCAAGTCAAGTCTCAAGTCCCTGAGCAAGAGTCCAAGTCAAGTCTCAAGTCTCTGAGCAAGAGTCCAAGTCAAGTCTCAAGTCTCTGAGCAAGAGTCCAAGTCAAGTCTCAAGTCCCTGAGCAAGAGTCCAAGTCAAGTCTCAAGTCTCTGAGCAAGAGTCCAAGTCAAGTCTCAAGTCCCTGAGCAAGAGTCCAAGTCAAGTCTCAAGTCTCTGAGCAAGAGTCCAAGTCAAGTCTCAAGTCTCTGAGCTAGAGTCCAAGTCAAGTCTCAAGTCTCTCGTGGTTATAATGAATGTTGTATCACCTGCTGCGTTCAAACCAGGCTGCATATAAAACTGCTTTGCTATAAGGGATTCTGTAACTGTAACCTGTTTTTCATTTACAGAGCACAACCATGTAAGGTGCAATGCAATTAATGACAGCTTATACAAAGCTATATACTATACTATAACTAAATAAAACTGTAACGTTACATGATCAACAATAAACCTGTAGCCTGTTTTTCACTTACAGAGCACAACCATGTAGCCTAATGATGGATGGATGGATGGCAGCCAAGTCTGCCTGGTGTGGTAGACCCCAGCCTCTATGGATCTTGTACTGAGTGCCTGTTCTTGCCGCCATGATTAGTGCTTCTGTGCTGTCCTTTAGTCCAGCCTTTTCCTGCCACTGGAAGGATTTCTTGACATCAGCCACTCCTTCTATTTGTCTGTGGTTCATGCCGTGCAGCGGCTTGTCCCTCCGTGAAGGTTCTTCATCTTCCTCGTCCTCACCCTCAGGTTTCTGCTGCCTGAGGTATTCACTAAGTCCTTCATCTTTGGGGGCCATCTTCCTGATGTACTCCTGGATCTTTGTTGTTTCATCCTGGACAGTGGTCTTGACACTCACTAGCCCTCGGCCTCCCTCGCTACGCTTGGTGTACAGTCTCAAGGTGCTGGATTTGGGGTGAAACCCTCCATGCATTGTGAGGAGCTTTCTCGTCTTGATGTCAGTAGCCTCTATTTACTCCATTGGCCAGTTTATTATACCAGCAGGGTATCTGATGACTGGCAGGGCGTATGTGTTCATTCAGCTGACTTTTCAGGACCTGCCTTACTCTCTGTAGGTGTTTGGCTGTGGTGCACTTCCTTGCTGCCTCCTCATGGTTTCCGTTAGCCTGCACTGCAGCACCCCAAGGTATTTGTAGCTGTCGTGATCATCCGCAGTGTGGCCTTCTGGTAGTTCAACCCCCTCGGTTCTGATCATCTTCCCTCTTTTTGATACCATGCGGCCACGCTTGTCCAGTGCGAACGACATTCCAATGACCTTTGCTGTTTATCCTGGTAGTGTGGATCAGTGAGTCAATGTCTCACTCATGTCTGCCGTTGTAATGGTTACTGGATCTTGTTCTGGGAGATACTTGGAGACTCTGATCCTAGAGATGGTTGGCTATAAGACATGTATGTATCTATATAATATGTAGAACGGGATGTGACATTTTCGTTTCTGGTTGCAAATTGACCCCAATCCCTCGCTCCATGCAGAGTCCAATCTGATTCAATCTGAGGATCTTTAATGTGTAAGCAGTTACAGAGAGGGGGCGGGACCGACCTCTCGTTCAGGAAATAGACCTATTGATTGTTTATACTATTCTTTTACAATTGGAAAAGAAAAGGGGAAATGCAACTTGTATGTAGTGAGTGTGAGAACAATGACAGTGAAATTAATGGCAGTAAAATGTTCGATGAAAAGCTGTATGGTTTACAACTTTGTGAATTGCTGTTGTTAGTCTTCTGTAGTTTGTTGTAGTTTACAACCCAAACTAATTCCTGTCCATTCTGCTTTTTTCCACCCCATACAAGTACATTTTGCCTGGCGAAGCCCAGTCTGAAGGACAAAAAGGATGAGAGTGTATATCTCTCTCTGTGTGCCAGGAAAGGATAGAGATATGAAAATGGAAACAGGTGTTGAGGGGATTGTGGAAAGTGTATCAACTTGGGGTCACAGAATTAGAATAACTGACTAAACTCGCAAGAATAAATCATTGAATATCATTACAATAGGTTAATTGAGTGGTCAGCTGGTTGCCAACTATCTTTTGAAAATGTGGCTGTGTAGGAATTGGTATTTGGTTTGCTAAATGAACCTCCATCACTGAAGAGACCTTTTCCACTCTGGATTAATGCCTCTTAGACTGTGGGAGGTAAAACTCGGATGTGAGATTCTTGTTGCCTACACTAAATGGAAGATCAGAGACGTATTAAGAGTGTACAGACACACTCCACTTTTGGCATCTACTCAATGAAATTTGTTATTTCTTTTCTCTAAAACATTAATCATCAAAAACTATCAATTGTTCTTCAAAGAGCTTGTTTTCCTCCCTTTGCTTTATTGCTTTTTGGCCTGTTTCCATTTTCCCTCCACCTCGTTCATCATTCTTAACATTAGCCTTCTACTTCTTTGTTCTTGGACTATACATTCAGAAGCATGCACATTTTTCTACGGTGTAAGATACTGCGTGAGGTCAAAGGAACGGGACGTGTCTCGATTTGGTTTGAAAGGGGGCACACTGTCAGAAAACGTGTCCGAAGTCCTGTTAATCTTCCTCCTGTCAGACCCAGAGGCTGACTAATTAACCTCTTCTTCTCTCTCATTCCCATTTCTTACACCTCTAAATGTTCTGTCGATCAAGAAGTTTCCTTACGTTTTCACATTAAAACCTCCTACTACACTCTCTGAACGATGCCCTTTTTCTTTTTCCTACATTTCCAGCTACAGCCTTAATATTATGGCTAAAAATAAATTCCCCCAAAAAAATGACACAATCACATTCACTTTTATTCTTTATCAATATAATGTATTTGGACAGCCTGCCTGCTTCCTGCATACACGCACATCTTCTTTCCCATCTTATTAATGCTTCTAGTTTGGTTTGTTTTGGAGACTCATCACAGAAATGGATAGCTTTCATCATGAGTCAAACATGCAGTCTGTCCAAGCAAATGCTTTAGTCCCCAGAGGTTTGATCTTACTAATTGAATTGGCGGCTAGACATTTATGCTTATTTCAAAAGAGGCATGCAGGGTAGTTTGTGCCAGAGCTGGTAATCCAGGAAAACTGCAATCTAGGATTTTTATTAAAGTTATTTGATTATTTGTTGTCTCGGTCATCACGCTAACAAGATTCTCAGTGATTTATCTCAGCCCTAAGTGATTTAAAATTTAGTTTAAACGATATGAAACCTTATGAAGGCAGCAGCATCTGCAGGACATTAAGTGTGTTTTAAATTTTCTTTCTTAAAAATGGACACACATTGCAGCTTATGCAGGGTTTATACAGTATACTACAGTTGGTTATAGCCTGTCCCTGAAAACTAATGCACTAATGGGTGATGTGATGTTATAGTGATGGTTATATGCTATTATAGAAGATACGTTACACCATATGCTGTTGCATTGATTGACTGATTGATATCTTTTATTTCAAACACGTAAATACATTTTAAAAAATAGAAAAAAATAGTGGTAAAAAAAAACAGATGATCCACAAAATAAACTCCATAATTTCCAGCACTGCTATTTACATGTGTGAAAAGGAGTAGGAAGAAGTAAAACTTATGTATTCCTACCCCTTTATAACCTTACTACCATATTTAATAAAAACTAGCAAGTCTACAGAGATAATTAATCTATAATAAAATAAACACACATTCAAAAGTTATATTCACATACATATATTCACACATACACACACACTATATTTATACACATACTTCAAATTATTCAATATAAGCCCAAGTTATTGTTAGCACTGTATTTCTCTGTACCTCTGGAATGTAATTTCTTTGAACATCTTTTTAAAATGCAATATGTTTGGACATTTCTTTAATTCATTATTTAGTTTATTCCACAATTTAACGCCACTGACAGATAAACACAAACTTTTCCTAGTTCGAAAACTAGGACTCGCCGTAGCCCCCCTCTCTGTCAGAAAATCTTTTCTGTATACTGCCAGGCAATAAATTGTTTCTAGCCTTGAACATAATTACTGCTGTTTGAAATTCAACTAGATCAAGTACTTTTAATGCAGTAGACTGTGAAAATACATGCATGCAATAATGAATGCAATATACATTTCATGAAAAGAAATTCCACATTGTAAAGCTTTGCCTTATTCATGCATCGTTCACCAGTCTCAAGTGGTTATTCAGTATATTTTAAAAGAAAAAAGGTTTTCCTCACAGTATCCAGAGACACTGCATAACCGCCGTCTGTACCCTTTACATATTTAAACAAACTGTATGCTGCATTTAAAGCACTCTCCAAACATTAATTGACTTAGCCCACACAAAGTAACACTGAACCACAGACTACTGAAAACAAATCTGCAGCAAGTTCTGACCTCAAAGGTTTCTCAGATCATTAAGTCCATACAGCAACACAGCTTTAATTGAATCTCACATGAACCTTACGCGTAAAAACATGATCAGAGTGTCAAATACCAGTCAAGGTTAAGACCGAAGAACTAAAATAAACCTGTATTTACTTGAAGTGCAGAAACATGAACTCAAGTGAACCCAGTGGAGGGGAGTTGTTTTTCTTGTATTTTCCATTTATCACTTTATTATCAGAGACATTGCACATGAACCATTACTGTAAATGTTGATCAGCACATGCTGTAACAATTAAAAATACAGAGATAACATTTAAACAACCATTAAAATAGACAACAGTTCACGTTTAAATGTCTAGTGAGACTAATTAAAATAACCAAAACATATGTGATGTTTTAACAATTTCACACAACAAATTCAGTTATTTTGAAGCATTTGTAGTGGTGATTGCATCCTTTTTTCACATTCCCATCAACAAATCAAACATTTAAGTATTTTAGCTCGTTACAGAGCAACCTACCATAGTCAATTCCGCAAAAACTGTCATCTTGGATTTTGGTGTGTCAATGACATAATTTGCAGGATGCATTGTGGGATAGTTTTGGTACATTGCAGCTAAAGGTAGGGGTAAAAATTAATGGAGAGACAACAGTTTTAGGAGTTGGAAAGTTGAAGAATTAAAACAGTGTCTGTTAGATTGTGATATCACATCACAGGCAGAAAGAAAGACATTTTAAATATCACATTGCCAAGCAGCTCTCCTGTCAAAGCTCCAGCATTTCTTGCAGGTGTCAGACAACATCCTACATGTATTTAATATATGCGCCTCATTTTATAGATGTGAAAAGGATACTGTGGACTAATGTCTATCTATTATATATCACCAAACAAATAGGAGCACTTGATATCGCCATCGTTCAAGGTGATTACACCCAAATAGTAATTAATGTAGATGAAGCGTTATTCTGTCAAATCACGGTATTTTCAACCAACTCTGTGATCACACAACCGCCTTGACTTCTCATGTGACATGAATGCTTTCAAGTTGTGAAGATGGTAATCTCAGCCATCCATCGCACATGAACACGACATTAGAGTCATGCAGCTCTCCACTGTTCAGTGATGATGCAAAATACTGATGACCTAAACTTTCTATTTGTTCTTCCAGAGCATTAGTCTTGTTTCCTCTGTGCACATTACCTTTTCTTTACATGTCAGCTGTGGTTTAGATGTGGTGAGGTCTTGTTTCACTTATTTAATCTGTCCAGTTTCTTCTGATTAAATACCGTTTTTATGGTCTGGGCTCGAGCCAAAGAGTTCATAAGCAAAGGCTACCTTGAGTGCCTCCATGTATGCCTAACCTGAGGGCATTTTATTGGGCATTTTACAGGAGGAAAAAGAATATTTATTGGTTCACGAGCCACGGTCTGTAAAAATGTCTGACATGACCCATAACGGATGGCACTAAAATAATGGAGACGCTCTGGTAAAACCTACAATTTATTACCTCCCCCCTGCACAACCTGATCCAAACAAGGCCAAATGCCTACTTGGCTTTCGACGTCTGCAGATCACTGTGCTGTTCACACTACGTGAGTGATCGGCAGCATACTACACAGTCTGACAAAGACTCTGTCACCTGTTGAAAAAAAAGGAAAAGACAAAGAATTTGGGTTGAAAGAATGGATTAGAACACGCAGGCGGCAGGGATTGAATTTGCTACAGAGAGAGTTAGAGGTGACCTCACCCCTTGCCTCCCTCTCTCATTGGCTGTGGCTCGTGGCAGCAATCACTGCCAGCGACTTTTCACACCACAGGATGTCGAGTCGGCTTGCAGCTCCAGATATTTAGCATGCTGGATATCTGTCTGGAGTCTGAGATGCCTTGCCAAATCTCTTTGATGCATTGTTGAGTAGTTCATGTTATGGCAGAAAATTGTTTCCTCTTACATTTAATCTTTTATTATTACTGTTATTATTACTGTTATTGTTTATTTCTTATATATATTGTGTTTTTTATACCTTAAACTTTTCTCTCAATATTAACCTTTTCTTATACTCATTATTTTAGTCTGTCCACATGTGCAGGCTTTAGGTCAGAGCTGTGAGATTGTTTTAGTGTTTTCCCTCTCTTGCTGTTCCTCTCCTCTCCTTCAATGTTCCTTCGAGGCTGGGAGAGGATCTTTGTTCCCCAAAACACAGAAACCTACACCTGCACACGTGTTATAGTACTTCTCTGTTTATTCTCTTTTATTAATAAATTCTGCAAAGACAACGGTTTGTTGTTCACTTCACTTATTTGCTTAATCCTTCACCAGCAATATACAATTCCTACGACAGTTCACACATAATGATCGAGTGCCGAGCTTGACTAGTATGTATTTATGCATTTGTAGGACCCATGTTTTCATTGACATTGCTAGCTAGTTAACTCTGTTAGTCTTAAAGGCTTTGACAGCCCTTACGAAGCCCTTTACCCTAATTCTAACCATCACTGAGTGTGTGCCTAAACCTAAGTCAGTGATTGTGCATGTCGACCGGTTAACCCTACATCTGCACAACAACCTCCTTCATGTTGCTGTGCATGACCACCTCCAGTTCACTAGGTGATGCTGTTGCAAAAATCTAGGGTCCCAGAAATGTGGTCCTAGGACCGCGGGGGTCTTGAAATGCAGCTTCTGGTACTGCAGCTATACAGCATAGGATCACTCGCTGATTTTCCCCCGATCAAGGGTTTTTGTCGGTGTGCTCTGTGACTTGCAAATTGGGCTTAAAATCATGTAACGTCAACAAGGCTTAACTCTCTTGGCAAATGCCCTCAACCCATTTTCCTTTCTTGTGTTTCTGCAATTAAATCTGTTTGTGTCAAGAAAGAAATAGTGAAAACATGCCAGAGTTAACTTCTGTCATCATTTGTGCAAAAAAAACATAAATAGGTCACACCCTCTCAGCTATTAGTGCTATTTTCAGCTCAGCACTGTCATAATCCATCTCATCCAGTTAGGATTATTGTGTAACTGTCCTCATAATATGTCAACAGATCAGCCAATGAACGGATGATCTTTAAACAAGTCTTTTGATTTAATGATATAGATGGCACAAACGTTTAGTGTACTCTTTTTCATTTTTTCATTATGCCCTTTGGGAGCCTGCATTAGTCGCTGCGTACTTCATGCAGGAGCTCTGCAAACTGTCTGTGACTTTAGACACCCACTTGTCTGCCTGGTTAATTAAAGGAGTTATTGACCTGTTGTCTGTCTTTGTGTCATCCTTCAGTCAAGTCGGCTGCTGCTCTTCATTACAGCTCTACTGATGCCTGGGGCCTTTCAAAATTATATTTTGGTTGTGATGATTTGTAGGATTAGGTTGGACTAGTATAATAATAATTTTATAATAACAAACTTTACTTAGCCTTTTAAATCAGATGTTACAATAACAGTGCTCTCTTATTCTAAGATTTAAAGTTTGTATACCTGTAAACTGAATCCCTACCCACTGTGAATTAATGAAAAAACTGACAGCAGGAACATTGACTAGCTAAATTGACAAAGAAATTGTGCATTGTGGATTGGTCACATCATGGCTGATACCCGATCCACCTAATAATCCGGGTCAACAGTGATCCAGTTTATTGGATCAGTGCATTCCTACTCACATTGACAATGCTAACTTGCTTTTGGTTATGTTCCAGATCCTCTACTTAAGTCACCACACTGTAATCTGGCAGCGGGCCAGATGTTATTGTTGGTGGGCAGTTTTGGCGACGGTCCATAATCACAGAGAGAATGAACGTGTTTCCCTTGTCAATATTTGTATAAACTTTATTTATGTGTGGTTTATAATGGACTGTGGTGCAGAAACAGTGACAGTGTTTCACACTCTTGGCTCACATTTTCCATGTTAGTGGCCAAGTCACAATAACATATGATTTTACTAAATAATTACATGCCATTTATCTGACGCTTTTATGCAAAGCAACTTACAATTGCTATATACGTCAGAGGTCGCACGCCTCTGGAGCAACCAGGGGTTTAGTGTCTTGCTCAGGGACACATTGGTGGACGGGTCACAGTGGGGGATTGATCCCAGGTCTCCCACACCAAAGGTGTGTGTGTTTTATCCATTGCGCCATCACCACCCCTAGTAAATATAATTTCTTTATAAATATACCTAAAGAAACCTAATTTCCTGACTGGCCACTCTGCTGTGTCAGAAGAGACACCTTTTGTGCTGTGTCAGCCACCGTAGCTGTCCTACGCTCTTTGAAAGGTTAGTGGGCAGGGGTAGACTGGACAGATGGTTGCAATTCACAACCCTCACCACTAGACGCCACTAAATTTTACACACTAAAACTTTAAGTAAAAGTAAGTAGGTATAATCAGAAAAAATGTACTTTAAAGGTTCAGTGTGTAAGTTTGAGTGACATCTAGTGGTGAGGGTTGCAAATTGCCCCCCCTCCCCTATCCAAGCAAGTAGTATAGCTACTGTGCCTGAGAAAGGAGAAAGACGTCATCTATGAGATAGCAGAGAGTTGCCAGTCAAGAAATTAGGTTTCTTTAGATAGATATATTAAGAAATTATATAAATTATGTAAAACCAATATTTTTTTTAATGTTATTGTTACTTTTTAATTAATAAACAACAGCCACATGAAGAAATTAAGTGCTACATGATGTCTCATACTCATACCACATTATTTTACATGTTGGCGCATCTAGTGCATCAATATGACCACTGATAGATGACAGGACAATGTAAGCCTCACTGTTTCTGCACCACAGCCCATTATAAACCTCATAATACATGAAGTTTACAAAGGCATTGTCAGATGATGATCAAAGCTCCTATCACTTTGCTTAATTAGTTAAGCAATCTGCAAATCCTACCAAAATGTCTTTTTTAATTTTTTTAAATACAACAGAAACACAAAGTAGTGCTGACAGCCATAATTTGATCTTGTAGTAAAACAGTGCAACATTTTTAATTGGCATTTAGCATGTAAAAGTACAAATTACACATTTGTGTGCACAGTGGGAAAGTAATATCCAATAATAATATAATGCAAATTTGGAAAGTCTACATTATTGGTGACTTGATAGGGACATGGTCTTGTTATATATCACCATTAGCAGTAAAAAGAAATACATGTTTTCCACCAGGGCAGTAAAATGTGAAGTTTAGCTGCTGATCTGAGGTTCCCTGCTGTTACCGTTTTATTGCCAATAATAATTATCAGCAGTTTGTCTCAGGACGGTAACGGCGCATTTCTGTCCACCTAACAAAGCTATAACAGAGCGCTGGAGAAGAACTCCATGAAATTACAATCCAACTACATATTTTACACCACAAGCCAAAGCCAGGGCTGGGGAATAAACCAATCCAACTAAGCTTACATGATTTTTCTACCAGGGCAGTAAACGTTTAGCTGGCTGATGCTTCCATGCTCTAAGCTAAAGTTACAGTTTTATTGCCAATTAACTTTACTGATCAGCTGATTGTCTCGCTAACATAATCGGCAAAGCCAACCCACAGGCTGGAGAATAAGTAGGAGACATGAAATTAATCCAACTACATATTTTATACCACTGACAGGGGAAACAACTCGCAGCTCTCTGTGATTATGGCCAGCTTCAAGCTAAAGCTTTCAAACAGCTTTCATTTGCATCGCTAATTACCTGTCCAGCAGACAACTGCAGCTCCGCTTTGAAAACATCTGTCCCACATTATGGCTTTCCATCTGGGAAAATCCACAACTGCCGTCAGCTGTCTGTATCTGTCCCGACTCTGTCTGGCTTCATGGTATAAAGATCCACAGGCTGTCGGCTCTCGTGCTAAATAATAATAATATAATAATAATCCTTATTTGTAGAGCACTTTTCAAAAACAAGTTACAAAGTGCTTTAACAAGTGTAAAGAATAATACAAAAAAACAAGATAAGAGCATGAAAAATTAATATAAAATTAGTAAAATACAATAAAATAAAAGGGATAAAATAAAGTCAAATAAGATCGGGAAAGGCAAATAACACATGTTCTCCTTCAGTTGCCAAAATGTCACTTCTCTTCTTACTTCTAATAAACCAGAAGACTACTCAGAGACTGCATATTATTATTATTATTATTATTCCCTCTTCTTCTTCTTCTTTGTACAGATTCAGTGTAGTGACGGGCGTCTACATTTCTGGGTTAGGGTTATGCAAGCAGAAGAAGAACGCCGTGATGACACGTGCTGTTTGTTCATTGTCAGCTATAGTAGAAACATGACGGCAAAATACTGCAACCTCCATAGAAGGGGGTGCCCGCAGTTATGTAGATAAAAATGGCTAATTCTAAGGTAATGAAAACATAACGGTTCATTATGTAAGGTCTTTACACTCCACTGAAAACATAGTTATGGATATTATATTGCATGTCTGTCGATAGATCCTCTAAAAATATTACACACTGAACCTTTAAGTTTATCCTGTGACTGTTCAACTATTATATATTAGATTTTTATTAATACTCGTGCATTTATGTAAGTAAGTGTTTCATATCGAACTGAAATCATTATTTTCATTACGGATTCATCTGCAGATTATTTACTCAATCAATTGATTGTTTGTTTGATTTATAAAAATTCTGAATTCGGATTTCAGTCTGGACCAAAGTGGTGGACACACTTCACAAACCATCCAGCAGGTAAGTATAATGGAGGTTACAGCTATTGACCCAAACATGCAGGTAAATGGATCTCATCTTGGTAATCATCTAGTTTTACAATCTCAATTCAATCACAATTTTAACTAAATTTGTGACTTTAAAGCTATTAATGCTATTCTCTATAAATATGAGCTTGAATAAAAATTGTGCAAAACATGTTTCCCACATAAACTTCTGTTCCCTGTTAGGATTCATGTCAGTAATAAAACCAGTTCCCTGGCTGTAAAAGAAAGGAGGAGGACATTTAGGGAAGGAATAAAACAGTATCCTGAAGGGTAACAGAGCACAAATGGTTAGGACAACAGATGGTGACATCTCATCATGAGGAATGTGCACAGACATTTTGAGCCATTGGCTGAATTTAAAAAACAGGGTCCCTCGCGGTCGTCTCACACATTTTTATATGTTCCAAATTGTCTTCCCCTCATAGAATAACTTTGCATACACATATTGTGAAAATTAAATCCTGTGTAACGGTGATATGGAGATTTTTGTTTTTTAATTGGGCCCATATGGTTCTGCAACACTCATTATAAAGCTTAATTTACAAAGTTACATTAACCTTAGCTAAGGACATGTATTTTCTTATTATTATATGACATTCCCAAATGTTATAGATATAGATATATATTATAGATTTATATTTCTATTACTCCATTATTTCTATTACTCCATTAAAGATTGCACAATGGATGTGTGAGATGTCTTTTATTGCCCATTTTATCTTTGAGCTTATAGTCTTTATTTTAATTCTTTTTTAATTATATTCTAGCCTACATGAACCAGCCTGAAGCCTAAGAATGTAACTTTCCCGTGTGCGTTGCATTTTTATTAAGGTAGTACCTTTCTCGTAATAACAAAGTGAGAAATACTGCATATCTGTACAATGTAATCTTGTTAGAAGCTTGAATGTTGAAGAAATGTTTTTTAAAAGATGTAAAATTGCTTTAAAATGATACAATAAATAACAATAATGATAAGCTTTACTTATATAACACTCATCAAAACAGTGTACAAAGTGGGGGAGACCAGGGGGCAATTGTAACATCTCAAATTGCACCAGTCAGAAACGAGACAGAACCATGAAACTCATCATACACGCTCTCCGTGGCCATCCCTCTTTGCCTGCCAAAGGACAAGCCAATGAGACATTCTTGTCAAGGTTTTTTTGAGCTATGAAAGTAATTTTGTTCATCTACAGTATTTTTCTCATCCTGTCTTAACCATCGATGCCTATGAATTTAAATCTGTCTTTTTTTTTATGACCATTCTGTTGTCTAACATTTGATATCTTTGTCAAACATTAGCTCCATTGTTTCTAGCTAGCAGGGTAGCTTGTCATGGGGAGTTACACCATTTAAAATAGTGTCTGGCTTAGAAAGAACATCACTAGGCCTATATATATTTTTGCTGATAATTTTAGAATAGCGTTTGTGATCAGTTTAAATACCTATCTATATTCTACATAGTGTGTTTTGCAGCATAGTCCAATAGTTAAATCGTTGGCCTTTTCAGTCTGGGGACCAGGGTTCAATTCCCACCAAGAGCCAATTTCTCATGCTTTAAATATCGTCATTGTCTACAAATGAGAAGTTATCCCAACTTTAAATACTGTAATACTGTCAACATTATTATGATTTGTGGTTTGTAATACTAGCATAGTATTGAAGCTCAATATAGAAAATAATAGACAATAATAACTTTGTAATAATGTCAGAAAAGTGTTTTCAGTTTAAACATTTATACGAATGACCTGTAGCTTGGCAACTCAGTGAAGGCTGTTACCTTGTACCACCTTTTTGAGCAGTAATATCAATGGATCTTAAATTGTTTTAACTATATCTATATTCTTGGTTTATTTTGATCCTATTTGAAGGAATTATGCATGTTGTTATCGCCCCTGCATGTGGGGGCAGATGTAACATTTCACATCTAGTGTTTGAATCAATATTGTGACTTTAACATTGCTTGTAAAAACATTTGATGACTATTAGCAAGTAAAACACAGATACAAGTTACCTCTATAAAAATATCTAATTAGTGCAATACGTTTTTGAGTTACGACAAAGACACCAATTGCAACATAAATCACACATAAAATACAAAGAAAATCACAATGGGTAATAAAGTACAGGTGAAATAAAATACAGAATGAAAGAATAAGGATCCACAGGACATAAGGAAAGATGAATCAAGGAAACAATGATAAAATGATTAAATGACAGCTAACAATAGTAAAATGACTGGCAGCTCAGATAAAATCTGAATATGCTTTCCAGTAAAAACACGTTTTTAAAAGAGACCCGTCACCTTTCTTTAGGGTTATTTCAAAAGTCTGGATACAGGAATAGACAAGAGGCCCCTGCCAGAAGATCTTTGACCACGAGAAGGCTCATATGGAGTCAAAATATCTAAAATGATAATGAAAAGCCTTTAAAGTAATCAATAAAAAGCAAACAGGGTGCCAACACACAGGTAATATGATCACAGAGCAGAGCAGTGCTGTACAGTCTGGAACCTCTTCAGGGCTTATTGATTAAGGCAAGTGAAAAAATTAATATATATTTTAAAAAATTGAGTAGTTTGGGTTTTAGTAATTTTTTTTCATTTACATTTCTTCGTTTTTGTTTCTTCATTTAAAAAATTATTTTTAAGTTAAGAACAGGAAGCGGAACAAAACCGGAAACACGTGTCGATGACGTCGATGTAGGAAAACAAAAACAAATCGACGTCTTGCAACACCTCTGTTGTGGTGTTTCACACTGTTTTGTCGTGTTTACTGTTTTCAGAGTCTCTCTCCGGCGGCTCCGGTCTGTGTTCATGGTGAGACGTTACATATTTCAGACGGTCGAAGTGAAAACGAGACGCCAGTTCAGCTTTCACGCCGATGCTAACTGAGCTAGCTAACTGTAGCTAACGTTACAACAGTGTTGCTCAGCTGTCAGCTGAAGACGTCCAGAGGAAAATGAAGTCTCTTTTCTTCCTCTGTCACAGGTTGTGCTTTGTGTCCAGCTGAAGCTGTAGTTTACCGGTAACATCACGTTAGTTCAGGAGCCATGGCTCAGCAGAGAGGAGTCAACAGCCTGCAGTTCAACCAGGACCAGAGTAAGCTAACTAAAGCTGAAGTCTGCATGTTGGAACAAAGCTTTGACATATATGTATATTTGTTTTTCTTCTCTTTCCACAATTACAGGCTGTTTCTGCTGTGCTATGGAGACCGGGGTCAGGATCTACAACGTGGAGCCTCTGATGGAGAAAGGCCACCTGGGTGAGTGGACTTTACTGTCAGTAAAAGGTGGGGTGAATTCAGTATTACCATATTTTTTATGTTACATTATATAAAATGCAACACAACATGAGTTATATAAGAACAAACGATTATGACATTGAGAGAAAAACCACAAAACAAGGGCAGAAAAGAATCAGAATCTGGTTTATTGCCAGGTGCAATTTCACAAATGAGGAGGTATTTTGGTGCTTAAATGAACATAAATATAGAAATATAGAAAAAGTAAATGGATCACACAGGTAAAAGTGGGACGGGAGGAACTGGGAATCATACTGCAGATTAATGGACCATCTGCTCTACTTCTTTCTCAGCCTCACCATTGCGCCAAAACAATTGTTACATAAAAATCCTCTTAAAATACTTCTTGTTTTGTTTTGTCAGAGCTGTGAGTTTGAGGTGTGTATGATTAATCACCCCCCATGCTGCTCTAATTACCTGCTGTAATTAGGTAGTTATGTTAAATCAAGTCTGAAAAGAAACCTTCACATTCCCAGAGTTTGTCATTTTATACTGTGCATTCAGACCAAACGCAAATTGAATCTTCCCGTCGCATGAGTTTGATCACTAGACTACTCGCCTGATGTTCTCATACAACGCGGGTAAAATGCAAGTTTATGCGAGTAAACACAACAATAATAATTTTAATAAACAAATTAAAACTGGGGGGCGATGGTGCAGTAAGTGTAAGAAACATGCCTTTGGTGTGAGAGACCCGGGTTCGATTCCCACTGCAGTACATCCAATGTGTCCCTAAGCAAGACACTTAACCCCAGAGACGTGGACCTCTGACATAAATAGCAAATGTAAATCACTTTGGATAAAAGCATCAGCTAAATGAGTAAAATGATGCCAAAATAGCTACCGATTTGTTAAACTAATGAATTCATGCTTAGTCAGGTCTTTCAGCAAGACAGCAAGTTTTTAAATGCTTGTTTTCTGAATAGAGGTCGGATTGATCAGGGCAATGGTCTGCTAACTTTTTTTTATAGTAAAGTACAACAATAGCTGCAATCAAGTAACAAACACATATTTTCAGGACAATCTAAACGCAATCGCAACACAGCGTCACGCGACTTTGTGACGGCAGGAAGCAATCTGTCGCATGGCCGCACGCTTCCCATCACACCCACCACGTCCAGTGTGCCGCTGGGCAGGAATTTGCATCTCTTTGTGTCTTAGTTTGGCAGGTGACTACGTAAACTTAAAGCTGGGGTAGACAACGTTAGAGAAACCAGCAAGAGACAGCTCAGATTTATCCAACTGAGATAATCCCACCTCTTCCCTTTAGGCCTCCCTCCAAAGTCACTCCCCCTAAACACACTGGTCCTGCAACAGCCACAGATACAGATTTTGTTCTTTTTGTGTCAGAGCATTTCATTTATTGATTGCTGTTGCGATGTAAAGTGAAGCTTCTTAAATATGTTGCCAAGCCCAGCTTTAAAAGTTCGGTGTGTTTTAGTTTTAGTGGCATCTAGTGGTGAGGGATGCGGATTACAAACAACGGCTCACTTGCCGCTCACCCATCCCTTTGAAAATGAGCAGGAGAAACTACGCACTCGATGACATGGCGGCGCAACATGGCGAGGTCCACGTAAGAGGACCCGCGGTATATATAGATAGAAATGTCTCATTCTAAGGTCATAAAAACCTAACAGTTCATTATATATTATTATATACACCACTGAAAACACAGTAATGGATATTATATTGCATTTCTGTTAATAGATCCTCCTGAATATTACACACTGGACCTTTGAGGTACAGCTAAATTAATAATACTTATACTGAAAATAATGCTAAGCCTGCTGGTGATAAAGGTCACAGGGTTTTCCCGCAGCGTTTGCAGAACCAGCTACTGTCATTTGTTTTATTACAAAGGAAGAGGTCAAACATTTTATTATCCACGTCCACCTGTGATATTAATTAGTGTGTACGTGTGTGTGTTTTTAACCAGACCATGAACAGGTAGGCAGCGTGGCCCTGTGCTCCATGCTGCATCGATCCAACCTGCTGGCCGTAGTTGGAGGAGGAATAAATCCCAAGTTCTCAGAAATATCTGGTGAGTTAGATGAAGACAGTAATTATTATTATTGTTGTTGTTGTTATTAATAAAGGATATGTTCAGATTTTTTCAAAGTATGCTCAAACAGTCATTGGTTGTTGTTATATTTCCTCCTCTTTGTTTTGACTGTATAGTGATACCTTCATAGTGTGAAATTCCCTTTGTTTCTGTGTTTCTTTGCCGTGTCTTGGCGGAGGGATACGTCACATGTAGGTTTGTTTCCAGGAGAAACACAGACGATAAACATACACCCGACTACTCAGACGAAGATACTGTTTACTAATTCAGACTGCAGCAGCCTCATATTAGCTTTGGCTGAAGATGAATGTGGATTTTGTCCTCCATCTTTTAAATTGTAGTTGATCTTTGAACGTATTCACTTAACAGCCACTAATAACTCTTTAAGTGCACATAAGGAATCTGAATAATGTACTAGGAAATAATATCTGAACCTATCCTTTAATGGCCAGTAAAAAAAGATTTTCCATCTGCTCTGGTGGGTCAGATCAGAAAACTGCTGGTCTCTAGACAAGTTGTACTGGTCCTATAGATTAGTCAAATGATCCATAAATGTTTTATAACAAAATACACATGCGTGTTATTTTAATTTAAACAGTCACAAATGTGAATTAGAATTACAGAATTAATTGAAAACTAATAGTATCCCAAAAGTGTGGGACTGTGTGCTGTCTGTGTTGTGTTCATTTCCCCTCTTCTTTATCCATTTCCACCTCTTACATATTTCTAAAATCCTGTTTAACACCTACTCATTAACAGTGAGTAACCATGAACAAAATATTCCTCGGTGGCGTGGTGCATGTACTCCATCACAGAGAGTCGTGAGTAAAGAGCAGCAGGAGTTGTTTGTTGATTTTTGTTAGTGCTTTTGGGTGCTGGTCTAATCTAGACTCCGACCTCTCTGCTTTTTCATTTGAAGAAAGTGTAAAACTACAAATGAAGTTTTATTGCTTGTTTCATTTCAGTGCTGATCTGGGACGACGCTCGGGAGTCACGGGACCCCAAAGACAAGCTGGTGCTGGAGTTTACTTTCACCAAACCGGTCCTGGCTGTTCGCATGAGGCATGACAAGTGAGTTTACTGTTACCACTCGCTCCACCTGTAGTTCCAGCTACGTGAAATACAAGTAACAATCAAATATAATAAATAAATAGTTGTCTTTGTTTTGTTTTTCAGGATCATCATTGTGCTAAAGAACAGGATCTATGTGTACAGTTTTCCAGATAACCCTGTCAAACTTTTTGAGTTTGACACCAGAGATAACCCCAAAGGTGAAGAGTCCTTCTCTTGTTCTGTACATTTTTCTTCCATCATGTCTGATTCTGTTCATTGTTTTGTTTTTTTCCAGGCCTGTGTGATTTGTGTCCCAGTCTGGAGAAACAGCTGCTGGTCTTTCCAGGTCATAAATGCGGCAGCCTGCAGCTGGTTGTAAGTTACGAACACAGAGAAACGCTTGCTTGTTCGTATTAAAGGTAATGTTAAAAAAAATATTGTTTTCTCCAGGACTTGTCCAACACCAAGCCTGGTACATCATCTGCCCCTTTTACCATCAACGCCCACCAGAGTGAGATCGCCTGTGTGGCGCTGAACCAGCCCGGCAGCGTGGCGGCTTCAGCCTCTCGCAAAGGAACACTCATCCGCCTGTTTGACACAACGACTAGAGACAAGCTGGTGGAGCTGCGCAGAGGAACCGACCCGGCCACGCTCTACTGGTACGCACTCAAGAAGTGACGGATTGTGCGTGCGTGCGTGCGTGCGTGGTTAAGGAGTCAGATGGTCAAACAGCATCTGAAACCCTCACCCCTTTCATACGTTGAAATTGGGGAGATGTGTCCAACAATTTGTTTAAATTTCCAAAACCGAGAATACGAGTATCAGGTGGTTAGAGGTGTGAGCGTTGGCGGGATATGTATTGGATGAATAAAGATTTTAACCTGGTGATGGCGCAACATGGAAAGTCAGTTTTAGGATCACTAAAGTTAACATTCATCCTGAGGGGAACATGAACGTCTCAACGAGGGCTGCATCCAACAATTATTTCATCGATTCATCAAGTAATTGGATAAAAAACACTTTTGCTTGGCGCCCCCCGGTACAGGGATCAGCTGTGTGGCAGACACACTGTGCAGAGTTGTTGTTTTCTTTTAACTTGAAATAATCCCATACTTTGGACACTCTTTCTCTTCTTCTACCCTCGCTATTTTCTGTCTCTTCCTCAACTTTGCAATCCGTGACATCGAATCAAGTCGTCTTCACCTGTCCACAGCGTAAGCGCGTTGTGCCACAGTAATAAGTCTCTGCGCTGTATATAGTTATATGAATTAAATGAAATGTATGGATGCAAAGAATTAAAAATTTCTCAAATTGTTTCACCCTAGTCTCAACACAATTTGATGTTTACATCTGGACCACAGTAGAGCTGCAACGTTTAATCAAATAACTGATTAGTTATCAACTAGTAAGTTAGTCGCGAGCTATTTTGTTAATCGCTTAATCAGTTTGAGTCACTCTTTTGAGTCAGAAAAAATATCTGCTTCCGATGTGAATATTTTCTTTGACAGTAAACTGATCTTTCTGTCTTTGGGTTGTGGACAAAAGGAGATATTTGAGGACGTCATCTTGGGCTTCCAGAAACAGTGATTGACATTTTACAGACCAAACAACTAATCGATTAATGGAGAAAATAATCAACAGGGTAATGGACATAGAAAATGATCGTTAGTTGCAGCCCTGGACATCAGTGGTGGACAGATTGACTTGTGTTGCCATCCCTGAACTATGCTGCATGTTAGCATGGCTAAAAAGAATTGTCAACATATGTATCCTGACTTTCCCCAGTAGGGCTGCACGATTTGGAGAAAAAGTCAATGTTGCAGATTATTGTGGACAATAGTGCGATTTGCAATTCGATTATAATGTATAAAAATGGTACGTGAGTCTGCCTGCTTAATTATTAAGGAATGCGCGAAATACTGACATTTCGAAATGTGTGTTCTCAACTTGAACAAAGTTAAACAAATAATAATTAATTAAATAATAATTAATTGTGTAGCCCTTTTCCCCAGAAATCCTGACTTGTGTCCCTAGAGGAAAGTGACTGGGTGGGGAAAGTAAACAAGCGGCTCTTGGCCCTCCTTTCTTACCACCTCTGAAGTTCCCTTGAGCGAGGAGGCCCTTAACCCCCAGCAGGGGCCAGTGATCAGACTGTGATTGTACTGGGCTGCTTCCATGTGTGAAAGTGTAACAGGGAGAGCCTTCCTCTCAGTGAAACCCTGAATAAACACATTTTTTATCGTTTTATAGTATTATAGTGTGGGTGAAGCTCCAGAAATGCTGAATCCTACATTTCCCGTAATGCAACTCAGCATATTTTGTTAAACTTCAAACTACACACCTCCAGGCTTTCTGTTTATTTATTCTGGTATTCTGGCTAAACACAGTAGTGTTTCAGCCTAAACTGGTGACGTCATCAGGGTTGTGTTTTCAGTCTTCCCTCCCGAACCTCAAGAGAACTGAACCTGCGTGATGCGGTGCCCCCTTTTAAAAGGTTTCCACATGCAAACAAACGGGAGCCTTTTATTATAAAGCAGCTGCAGGAAGTGCAGTGTGTTGATCAGCGAGTTCACAGGCTTTAACCTGGTAACGTCAGTGGTGCTGATCTTCAGTAAAAAACAGGTGCAACACCTGCATGGAGACATGTTCAGCACTATTTGGTCAGTAGGTCTGATTAAATTATTGCCTTTCAAAACCAGAGCTGCCAGGTGCTTCACTGCTGCACAGAAAATACAACACCTGTTTCAGGGAACGGTCATAGAGAAATAAAAAAAGCACACAGAACAACATAAAACCATTCAATATATAGCGCCAGTTCATAACAGACGTTATCTCGTTGCACTTTTCATAGGAAAATGATTTGCCAGTGTGACCCGAGTGATGGTTGGTGCTCACAGGTCAGCCCGATGCGAGTTACTCCTGCTGGTATTCGTGTTTGTGTTTGACTGTAGCTCAGGCACGGAAACAGTCCTCCTTGTCTTATTTGTTTATTTTTTCCAGCATCAACTTCAGCCATGACTCGTCGTTCCTGTGTGCCTCCAGCGACAAAGGCACAGTTCACATCTTCGCACTCAAAGACACCAAACTGAACCGCCGCTCTGCGTAAGACCAACCTCTGTCTTCTCTTCACTTTTCACTTTGAGCTCCAAACTGCTGTTAAGGGTTTTGGTGGTTTTTTTTCCTCTGCCTCCTGCAGACTCGCGCGTGTTGGGAAGGTGGGCCCTGTGATTGGTCAGTACGTGGACAGCCAGTGGTCATTGGCCAGCTTTACCGTGCCGGCTGAGTGCGCCTGTATCTGTGCTTTTGGAAAAAACACGTCCAAGAATGTCAACTCTGTCATCGGTGAGGAAACTTCTTTTCCTATTGATGTTCACACTTTGGTCGTGCAGTTGACCTGTACGTGGTTGTAATGAAATACTGAACATGTAATTTATGAACAAAGTAATTTGTCATCGGCCTCTGGATTGCCATGATGGATGTTGAGACTAAAACAATTGTGATTGTCTAGTAGGGGTGCAACAAATAATTGATAATTATTAAATTTGTTGCCAACCAGAGCTTGACATTAACACCCGCCAGCCCGCCAAATGCGGGTGGATTTCAACCTCTAGTCACTCCCACTAGCAACTTTTCTGTCTTTTCAGGAGAATCATCTGAAATAACAAATGAATTTGACACTACAGCTCCCATGAGTACTACCTGCACATAGTGTTTGCTCATTGGTCCACTCGTGAAGCTTATTGTCTTTACAGACAGCACTGTAAACAAGAAGACGCTGTGGAGATTAAACTCGCGGACTGGCCGTTGGACTGAGGGCTGTTTTAGCCTGCTGTTAATTGTCAATTTAACCAGCGGCAGCGATGACATGGCGACATATTGCAGGAGAATCCAGACCGCAGTCGCGTCTCACTCTCCGCTGCAGTGCCACCGCGCCAAATATGACATCCAGACTTGTCAAACTAGAATATAAAGTTGAATTTGTCACAGGGCAGCCACAGTCCAATAGACCAGTAGACAGTCAGCCTCCCGCCTGCTTTTAACCTGATCCCTGTCATCACACGCGACTGGTCACATGCACACACACACACACACATATCAGTACACAGCGTTCAGTCAGTGTGGAGAAAAAAATGCACACGAGAATGAGAGGCAGAGAAAAGGCAGGAGGAAAGTGCCCTTAAAGGCTGTGAAATTACAGAGATCTTCATGATTAAGGGACATGGTGTTAGTACAAGCAGGGCTGCCCCTTATGTCACATCATATCGTCATATCACAGCTGCCTTTCCAGAGTGAATTCTAGTTTTTAATAAAACTACTTATGCCGTGAATACTCATTTCAGGTGGACGTATCTCCAGTAACTCAGAGCTACCAGAGCTTCATGATGATAAACATAAATCCAGTTAGAGCTCTGAGCAAATGTAGATGCAAAACAAACAATCCAATGTGACCAAAACTGATATATAACCTGTTGCCTTAATTGTGGATTTTTATCTTAAACAAAATAATTTATTCTTTGTTTCTAATGCAGATCATTTTCTACTCTGTATTACAGTATTTACTGCTGTTAAAATAAACAGTGTTTCAATTTCAATTTTTATTCATTCATAATTTTTTTTGTCTTTAGAAATAAAGAATTCAATTCAGATGTCTTTAAGGATGTTATTCTTTGCAAAGGGTCAGACAAACAAAAAAAGTACAACCAGTCTGCAGAATGTAAGACAAAGAGCCAGTAAAGAAACAAGTGACTTTAAACTCTTAAGATTATCACGCAGTGTCCAAGGGAGGAAGGAAGTAGAACCCAACTGACCTAAGATGAAGGCCCATCAAGGACAGTCCGATAAGAAACCCTGTAACGAGCTACTTTCCCGATATTATCACCATATTTATGTTGCGATTCGATTTAATTGCGATTTCAAATATATTGAGATAAATTGCAATTTATTACCTTTTTACAATTTCCAATTTGGTCCCTAAAGTCAAACTTTGTCAACATCTGTTTAAGATACATTTGTTCATATCACTTTTTCAGTGCTTTTTATCAGCCTTTATTTGTTTGTGGTGACCCGAGGCCGTTATTTTAATACTGCCTTTTAATTTGAGAATTTACAATATTGACTCAACAGACTTAATATTCATTATTCACTGTTGTAGGTGTGTTGTTTAGTTTGGAGAGAGACAAAGTATTAGTCACATTAGATGTAATGAAATCCCCTTTATCATCATCATCATCATCATCATATGTTCTTCAGTCAATAAATCCTCTTAACCCCAAATAATGAAAGAGAAAAAGTATTTTTTCATCCTCCAACTTCTCAGTGCTGCCACACTCCAGATGGCAGTTTCCTAAATGTGGAAAAGAGTTGTTTGTGTCTGACAAAGACGTGAGCTGCATAATTTGTATTCACCACATCGTTGTATTGTAGCGCTTGACTCAGTGTTGTTTAACTCCTCTCCCCTCCTGCAGCCATATGTGTGGACGGGACCTTCCATAAGTACGTGTTCACCCCTGATGGAAACTGCAACCGAGAGGCCTTCGACGTGTATCTGGATATATGCGATGATGATGACTTCTGAGGCCGTTTTAAAGACCTTACTGGAAGGGCAACGATGACAAATGAAAATGACTGGAGTTAATGATTATTGTTGTGTTCTGGAGAGAATCAGAGACGTGCAGAGAAACAGACTTTATGCCGGGGCCTGTTTTATGAAGTCCTTTGTGTTTGGAATGAGTTGCATCTACAGTATGTAGCAGTGTGAATATAAATACAGCCTGTAACCTTGGTGCATCATGAGTCTGATGAAACCCTGACATGGTTTACTGTATTTATGAGACGTTACTAGTTAAAGTCCAACTGAAATTAAAACATGTTTTTGTTATGAAGCCAGTACATACAGGCCTGGTGTTTGTTTGACTTGTTTACGTGGTCAAAATTGTATTTACGTAAATGTAGTTTTAAGTTTTATTCATCTTCATGTAGTGATCCTATCACCCTAGTGTTCTCCAGAGACATGTAAGAAGTGTATTGAGTCACCTCTGGATTCAAATAACAAGTATAAATGGAGCCTTTGTCTTTTTGGCGTTAAGAACAAGCTTTAAAGGACTAGTTTGACATTTTGTGAAATATGCTTTAGATGAGAAGGTAGCTAACCGTTCTCCTGTGACATATAAGGCTTCAGCCAACAAGAGACAAGACTGGAAACGGGGGAAACCGCTAGCCTGGCTCTCTGTGAAGCTTAGAAATGGACACGTTAAATCTCATTTGCTTAATCTGTACAAAAACTTGCGTGTAAAAATGACAATTTTCTGTTTTACTGTGGTTTGTGTGCCGGATTATTGCTTTGCAAGCACTATTAACTTTCTGGAGTCTCCGCTGGTTGAGTGGCAGCTACTCAGAGTCAAGAAATAGTTTGGCTTGTAACAGCCCGTCAAACAGCAAAGAATTCTTAGAATAAGAGGAAGAATTCTTTTTGCTAGCTAAGATAACCAGCGAGAGTTGGATAAATCTCAACAAGAAAGTAAATATGTATTTCCCAAAATGTTGACTTTTTGCTAAAAATTTGGAAAAGAAATCTGGAGCTCAACGTTGACTTACAAGATGGTATCGTTTGCATAGAAATGAACACTGCAAAGCTCAGTTGGAAAATGAATTGTTCGTATAGAGTATATATCGGGGCCGAATGTTGATTCTTGCAGGACACCTTTATTTTAAACCATCAGTCTAAAACTCTACCATAGAGATCTGATTTGAACAAGCTTTAAAATGTTGTCTGACTAAGCCACAAATGATTTTGTTGTTCAAGTTTGACTGTGGGAGTCTTCACACAAAACACTGCAGCATCTTTGGTGTCACTTCACTTAACTTCTTTGTGCTGCAGATCAACTTAACACCCTCTCAGTGACACAGCCAAGACCAGGGAGTGTTGCCTTTAGACCACAATACACCAAAGTAAAATAAAAAAGTTCAGTCATTTTTAGGTGGTAAACAGCACAATTTTCGGTGTGTTAGATGAACACTCAAATGCTAAACTTATTTTGATGCTGATTTATCTCTGAACTGAATTTCACTGGCACGAAAGTAAATGCCACAGTTGATTAAACAATTTCGGCTTCACTATATTTCAGAGAGAGTTAGTGTACAGTGTGTAGGAGTTTATTAGTGTGGATGCTTTTAAAGACCAGCTTGTAAAGATCAGATCAAAGTAGAAATGTTATTACTGCACTGATTACTTAATTGACTTCAAATGAATCATAATGTAATCTGTGCTTGCTCCAGATAGTCGATTGTAATCATTTAAAAGCTTCGTTCATCACATATTTTTACCTTTATATTGCAGTGGTTCCCAACTTAGGCCCCTAAATTTATTTGCTATTTTTCTTGTGAAATACTGCATATGGTACCTCTTCAGTTGTAGAACTGCTCACTACGAGAAGTCACAAGCAGACAAGTCTCATTTTCTATTTAAAATTTGTATTAAACTTCTTTCTTACCAGTTTACTCTGCAAAGGTTATGCATAACTTTGTCTGCCTCATATGTATCATTTGCTCTGACAGCTAACGTGCAAATCCACAGATTACTGACTTTTAACCAGGAGATTAGAGAAGTTTCCATTAAGTCTTGAAATGTTTTGCGTGTTCTCGATGTCCTCAGAAACTGGGCCAAGGCTCCTGCTAATCTCTAATCCAAAAATCCACCACACATCCTAGTCATATCAAAATTGAAGGCTTGCCTCAGGCCCTTTTGGCGGTGCAGCTTTAAGTATTGGTCAGTGGATGACGCTGTGCAGCAGCTGGTGTGGTCCTTTGACGTTAAAGGCTGTGCTTGAAAATCACCCTCTTGAAAATCAGACACTTCTCCATACAAAGACTATGGGATAGTGCAGCTGCCCTTACCATGTACTTACTGTTGCTCTTGCATGTACTCACGTGCACAGAGGATTGTGGGTCAGAATAGCTAAAAAAATATAAACAAATACGACTGAAAGCAGTAGGACACCCACCAGCCTTACATCAAAAAATCTCAGTCATACAGGCCTAATCAGGTCTAGCAGCTAATGTTACAGTACACAGATACCCTGTTAAATATATTTTGCACTTTGTGTTTTTGGTTTTGGAAAGGCTATAGAAAGACACCACCTTGAAAACTATTAGTGTACTCTCTGACAACAGCTCCATGTACATCACTCCAACATGTACGACACTACCAAATCCATACTAAAAGTACACCTGCGAGCATGTGATGCATGGCAGATTACATTTTCAAAAACTCATTATCAGCTGTGGACAAGTCTGTAATGTATTTGAATTTATGTGCAAACAAATGTACCATGAAGTTTTATCTGTTTTAACTTGTTTCATTAGCTCGGAGTGATCGTTATACTGGGATGCATTTACAGAAACATTCTGCTACTTTGGAAAATAAAAGTTATAATTTACTTTGACACTCAGCAGGTCAGAGAAGTGTTTTACTTAAGTAAATGTAGCAATAGCACAGTGTAGAAATACTCTGTTTCAAGTAAAAGTCCTGCATTCAAAGTACAAAAGTATTAGCATCAAAATACTCTTAAAGTATTCATGAAGAAAGGCCCATTTCAGAATAATGCATATTATATGACTGGATAATAACTACTGATGCTTTCATGTGTTCATAGCTTAAATGTTGCAGCTGGTAAAAGCGGAGCCCATTTTAATTACTTCATACATTGCTGGGTAGCTTGCGAATCTCCTCACGGGGATCAATAAAGTCACATTTTAATCTTTAATCATTCATCATAATTTGTTTGTTGATTATGTTTTGCATTATTGATCTGAATCCACGAAGTAAGCTGTCAAAGAAAAACAAAGTACGACATTTGTTTCTCAGTGGTAGAGAAGTAGAAGTATACGGTTCAACAAAAGTTCAACCAAAACAACCTCCCTCCGCTCAGGTAAGCGAGTTAAACAGGTGCAGATATTCAAATGTGACCAGGCACAGTACAACCAGACACACCAGCGCCAGAGTAAGAGACTAATTTACCAAAAAGAAAGATTTTATGTACAGTGAATTCAAATGGAAAAAGAAATCTCTCACCATAGACCAAATTATATTTCATTGTTCATAGTTCAAGTATTTAATTTTCCTCAAATCAGCACAACCTCTGTTATCCAGTGGTGTCACTGAATAAGCTGTATTATACTGTGAAATATAAAAAAATAAGGGAATAATTGTATAAAAGTCTCATAAAACTTTCTTCATTTTGTATCAGAAACACAGTAATATCACAAGAATACAGAAAACACATAGCCACGCTCAGAAATGAGTTACAAGGTGTTCATTAGTGTTGTTACCTTTGGACAGAGCCAGGCTAGCTGGTTCCCCCTGTTTCCAGTTTTTATGCTAAGCTAAGCTAACTGGCGCAGGCTTTATATTTACCGTACAAACATGAAAGTCATAAATTTTCGTATCTAACTCTCGGCAAGAGAGCAAATACGCTTTGTTTGTTTAACATTTCATTTTGTATTGCATTTACTTTGCATTTATATTATGCAAAAGTGAAATTATTATTCAGATTTTCATATTTACAACATAAATATACTTTAATACAAGTAAAAGTTCTTCATTTAAAACCTTACTTAGAAATCCATTTACTACATTTAAAAGTACTTTGCTTTGAATAATAATGTAAAGTTTCTTCCACACAAATAAAGTAATTACCTTGTAAACTGATCAAATGTCATCCAGAATCTATGTATAATTTATTTATTGTAATATTTATTTAGAATTTGCTTTGACCTTACGTACTGTTGTACAAGCTGCGTGTTTTCTATTCCCCAGCGGATCTGTGTTTACTCTGCAGGTGTAGAAATTCATCATGAAAACCCCCTCCTTCATTAAATGTTGTTGATTCCTACCAAACTGTTCTGAACCTCTAGTTGTGCAACAGATCCCACTTTGACATTTTAAACGCTAACCTCTGTCCCTGCACTCACATTTATTTTGATACATCCAAGGTTTTGGTTTTAGCTTCCCTGTTAATTCACAATGGCGTTTTACATTAGGCTTTTACAGGCACTTATCATCTGTGCAAGTGGGATGATGTTTAAATGTCAGCAATGATGAGTCACTTGTTTGAAAACAAACCCACAAAATGCACTTTTAATATGTTGAGTCCACTGTCATGTAAAAAAAATAAGTAATAAATCTGCTGTACTACTGAAGTGGCTGTTGATGACAGGCCGGCAGATATTACTATGTTAGAGTGTGAAAATTTTACTCACTCACCTCATATGTTTTCTGTTTTACGGGATGTTCCATTGTGCTGCAGAAACATATTTGTGTTTGTCTTTTATAACCCCTCACAGTAATCACACGTGTGTTACAACACGCTGACAAAGACATTTTAAAACTGCCTTCTTGGTTAGGGGTTAAAACAGCGTTAAGTCCAGCCACGGAGCTTTGATGCATCTCTGTGTAAAGGCTTAAAATACCCCCAATATATTGATATATATTAAAGAAAACTATTGAGTTTTAGCTTGTTTTTGTATAACCAGAGTGAATATCAGTACAAAATTATCATAAATGTCATTGATGTCATTATAAACCAATATTTGGTGATATAAGTTTATTAAATAGTATTCGAATAAATTAGTTTTCGAGGGCGCCTAACATAACAATACAATACATAAAACAAGACAAGACATTACAATTATAGGAAAGATGAAAAACAAAACAATGAACAATTTCAAAGACACATTATAAACAAGACAAATACAGAAACTTAAAAAAGATAAGTCTATATGTGAAAAAAAAACACTTGATGGCCACTGAACGGCCGTGAACAACAACTTGTCCAGCAAAAACATAATAAAGAATAAAGAATATTAAATATATAGTGAACTGTATATTACATATACCCATAGCATCATTTTTAACATGAATAATTAAAGACAAAATAAGAAGACAAACCATTTTTAAACTTGTGAAATGATAAAAAGGATAGTAAGTAAGAAGGGATCTTTCAGACAGGACCAAAGATTTTTAAAAGACTAGTGTAAAAGAGTATTTCAAACCGCTGCAGAAGCTTTTTTTAACAGCTCAGTTTTTAAAAAAAAAAATCTCTCTCACAGTCTGATATCCGGCTCCTTATCCTGCCGAGGGCAAGAATAATGAGCATTAATGCACATGCACACACAGACTGTTACACAAAACGAGAATACGCCTCATACAAACTGGTTTCTGTTCACACTGGTCGTTTATTTGTCATTAAGAACATCCTTTTCAGACAGCTCAACAGCTCCACAACATAAATAACAGAGCCTCTGTTATAAAGGGCAATTTTTGTCCCGAGTCACAATGCATAAAAGGATGAAACTGTCTGCGGTGATGTGGTTTAAAAAAGGAAATGTAAGTTAGAAACTCAAGCAACAGAACAATCAAATCTTTTTCTAAAGCTCCTGGTGTGTTCACAGCCAGTTTAAGGAAGATAACGTTTTGAATATAGACCACAGTCGGATACTCGCATTGTGAGATTTGATAAGCCGATAAAGCAGGAGCTTGTTTTTACATGATGCAGGACTGTTGTTTTACTTGAATTCTGTGGTTCCTCTCTTGCTGGGGTTGCTTCAGCTGTGCATGTATATATTGTTGCATAGTTTAATTTATAACAAAATATCATATTTTATAAGCTTAAAAAATTGCATTATTATTAAATTATTAAATGTAGTAAAGTAAAAAGCACAATATTTCCCTCTGAGTAAAGTAAAGTACAAGTACCTCCAATTTTAATTTAAGTACTGTACTTGAGTAAATGTTCAAGTTTATTTATATAGCACATTTAAAAAACAACCCTAGTTGACAAAATGTGCTTTCCAAGTTCAGAATATACAACAATTATGCACGACAGTAGAAAAAGTAAAAAATGTCAATACTCAACTCTGTTTGAAGGCCAGTGAATAGAGATGGGTCTTTAGCAAGGACTTGAAAGTGTCAGCAGTCCGAGCAATTCTTATTTCAACAGGTAAAGTATTAAAAGATTAGGAGCAGCCACTGAAAAGGCTTTTTAACCTGGATCTAGGGACATCATGTATGTATATAGTTTACATCCAACACTGGGTGTGAGTGTAATGACTTTCCAGGAGAAGTACACATTTGATCATCTCTCATCTTGCCTGAAGTTTCATTATAACTCTGCCAGTCCTGTGGCTCACTGTGGCACTTCATTTCCTTTCTTCCACTTATGACAGTCAGTTACACAATGGTGTTTACCTCTCGTTTACTCGAGGACAGCAAAATTAATGTTTTTAATTTGATTTAACTTAGTAGGATACAAAGTTGAAAGAGAGGTTGAACTACTTTATGTTTTATTTCACCTCTCCTGAGAGAAAAAGACATTTTTGTGTTGCTCTGAAACAAAATCAAAAACAGGTGCAAGCACAAACAGGTAGATGAATTTTTGATCATCCAGCGCCCTCTGCTGGTCTGTATCAGTGTAGCATGGCCTCGTCAATTATCTACAGCGATGGAAGTATTCAGGTCCTTTCCGTAGGCGAAAATACCTGTACAACAATGTGCCAATACTCTGTTACCAGTAAAAGGACTGCGTTTAACATTCTACTTCAGTAAAACTAAATTATTAAAAGAAAAAAAACTATTTAAATTATGAAAAGTAAAAAAAATGTGATTATTAATATGGATGCATCAATGTTGGAGCAGCATTTTAACACTGAGGTGGAGCTACTTTTATTTTATGTATGCTAATGTTCATTATACTGCTTATAAATGCTAAATACCAGGGGGTTAAAATAAAGTGTAAAAGACTGATCTGATGATTAGTTTCCCGATTAATCATTAAGTCTATAAAATTTAAAAAACAGAATAAAAAGTGTCCATCACAGTTTCCCAGAGACCAAGAAGTCGTCTTCACATGACTTGTTTTGTTTAATATTTTATATTATATATTAATATGTGAAGTGAACTAATGGCCAAGACACAGTTGATACCTTTCTGATCTGCTGCCTTTTATTTTTTACAAAGGAAGATTAAATAAAAACCAACCAGACTGAAACCAGCGGCCGCTCAGCGCCACTTAAACAATCAGATTTTACGCGATAAAACAAAGGTAAACACAGTCTAAGCTGCCAGTTGCTCAAACATCCGTTGCTGTTTCTTCCACTTGTCGCACCTGAGTCGTGTCCAGCGATTGGAAACTCAATCTAAATACTTCTGAATATTTGTCACTTCACTGGGAAACAGGGGGACCAAACATCTCCATGGTCTCCATGACGAGCAACAGATGATCCAGAAACGAGTTCACAGACACTCTGAGGATTCGAGCTTCATCTGCGCTCCACCTCCTGAAACACACGAAGAAGAAATCAAATAGAAGACATCGCCGCTGTGACAGTCAGACAAAGGCTGAAGACGTTTGAAGCAGCGTTTTCTCACACGGACAGCGTGCTGCCGGACAGCGTGAGCTGTTTGCTGATGCCGCCTTTCCTCGGCTCTCGGTCTGGCGACAGAGAGCGCAGAGCGATGACGGCCTCACGAGACGACGGGAAGGGGACGTCCAGAGAGCTGCAGGAGGGTCAAGGAAGACTGGAGGAACTCACAGAGTCTGAACAAGAAGCTGTGAAAGCAAAGAAATGCTACAAGCCGGACGTTTATCCTGATACGTTGTTCCTCTTCTCTCAGGCTTTCGTCCAACTGAACAGGAATTTGTTCTGTTAACATCTTTGTGCATCGTTCACATTTAAAAAAATGAGTTTCTGTTTTTATCTTACTAAACATAACTTCACATGGTGATATAACTGAGATATCGCATCGAACAAATAGACAGACTAACCTTCAACATAGAATGTTAAAAAGATCTCAACTGGCACATCTTAGATAAAATAAATAATCATCCTAAATGTATGCAGTTTTGGTGTATTCCATTTTCATTAACCAGCTATTATTTACCATTTATTACATATTAAAAAGTACCTTATGTAGAACAATCTGCACACTAATCATTTGTTTATCTTTCCTGTCAGCCTGTTGTCTTCCATACCAAGAACCTCCCATTCTTCCCATCCCAGATCCTTCAGTAAAGCCAACTTTGGTGCATGTGCGCACACCTTAAAGTGTCCAGTAGTACAGTTTTGCACCGTTTCACACGGAGAGGTTTTTTAAGGAGCTGAAGCCGGGTTGAATAATGATAAATAAAACACAGACGGGCCTGAAACATCTTGGAATTTATAGATTAATTTGCATCTGACGTAAAGGATTCATAATTTGAGTGAATCCTATTTTAGAGGGGATTTTCTTTTTAATAAGCCTGGATGCATTTATGACCGTCCTCTATAGGAAAAATAATTTGACCTTTTACAAGTATTCTTAGTGGGAAAAAATGCGAATAAATTGTCAGCAGTGGTGGAAAAGTAACTAATTACATTTACTCTTGTACTGGAGCGCAATTTTTAGGCACTTTTGAGTATTTCCATTGTCACCTACTTTATATTTGTACGTTACAGAGGGAAACATTGTACTTTCTACTGGAATACATTTCTAGTTACTTTGCAGATTCACATTAATAATGCAAAATACACCCAACAAATAAGTGATGGTGTCTTGTTATAGGTTAAGATAAGACTTAATTGATCACTAGGGGAAATTCATAAGCTACCCAGCTGTTCATCAAAGTGATGAAAACATCAATAAGTATAATCCAATAATATTCTGGGCCACGCTGAAGTTAGCTTCTGATTCGCAGCTGTTAGGCATTTTAGGCAAAGCCTTAAAGCTGTCTTTTTAACATGTTTTTATTCTATTCGTGAAAATAAAAAAGGTGATTTTACGTATTTGCATTTTTGCATGTAGACCACTATGTTTTAAAGACTCTCTGGGACAATCTAATCCAGATTTGACAGCTGTAGGCATAGTGGGTTTTGACCTGTATCTAGTCTAATGTGGGTAAATCTGAGGCTGTAACTTCAGGGTACTTCTGTACTAACATTTTGAACGCAGTAGTTTGATGTAACTTCTACCATGTGGTACTTTTACTGAAGGTCTGAGTACTTCTTTTACTATTTTGTCAGTAATCCTGATCAGCAGAGCAGACAGGCTAAATAAAGATGGACAATAACAAAGAGCTGGCATTAAAACATGAACATGTTAGCAAGAAAAACAAATCATCTCCTGAAGGAATTCACATGTGCATCAGTCACAGTGAAAGTATGCTGATGTTTCTCTGGTAAAACAGAGTTTTTCATTCCTAAATGTAAAAACAGGACTTAATAATATAAAATGATGAGCTCATATTAAAGGATACAATTCCAGTTTTCCCTTCTCACGGTCTGTTTCTGCGTCTGTCGCCGCCATCGTGCTTGTTGTTTTGAAGTAAAAGGAGTTTCCGGTTTCAACTTCTTCTTCTTCTTCTGCCTGTGAGGGCAGAACAGAGACAGTGATGGCGCCCTGCTGTCCCCCCCAGCGGCGGAGTGCGGCATTACAACTGTCTCCCTGCACAAATAAAGCGCCTGAAGGAAGAAAATAGGCTACATTAAGGGTTTTAAATTCCTGGATGCCTACGAGATCATGATTATATTATTTGATCCCACAGACACTAGCTTAGAATTGCTGTTTGACATAACTTCTGACTGTCCTAAGGCATTTATTAGTTTCTGACTCTGAGTCTCAAATTGTATGTGATCTCCTTTTTGTGATATTGTTTCACTTCCAGTCTCCCCTGAAACTATTTGGAGGCCCACCTCCCACTCTGAAAACCCCTGCACTACATTAAATTAAATTAACCCTTTCTTGCATGAATTATTAAATCACAAAGTAACAATTTTTGTTTTTACTTTTGAATAAGTGAAAAACTTTTTACCCCCAATTTACATTTAATTTTGAAATGCTTCCTCTGCATTGGACTGGCCTCCATGCAAAAGTGATTCAATTGAACTCAGTATAGGCCCAGCAAACTAAATGTTTTTTAAAAATTTACTAAAAGCAAGTGGTATAAATACATATAAAGTCATTCAAGTGAAACTTATATCATCATTCAAAATAAAACATACATAATAAGGCAGAATATACACTTTGGAGTGGACAGATGTATTTTCAGTTATTGAGCCAAAGTGAAACAGCGTCCGCTTCATGGAGCAGCTTTGCAGAGTGTGACAGCAGCAGGCTGAGAGGAGTGTGGATGAGCTACACACGGTGATTGATAACAGCCAATCCACAAATCCTCCTCAGCACACTGTAAACTGGATCTGTCACTGGCAAAACTCAACTCCTGAAGGAAGATAAAACATCACCAGCTTGTCTTGGATGAGCTGAAACAATTAGTTGATTAATCAATTAGTTGTCAACTCTTAAATTACTCGCCAACTATGATAATCAATTAACAACTTTCTCCTGAGTCCTTTTTTTGAGAAAAAACGTCCAAATTCTCTGATTTCAGCTTCTTAAATGTGAATATTTTCTGCATTCTTTGCTCTTCGATGACAGTAAACTGAATATATATTGGTTTGTGGACAAAACCAGACATTTGAGGACTTCATCTTGGACTTTGGGAAACACTGATCATCAATTTTTCACAATGACTAATCAATTAATCGAGAAAAAGAATCAATTATGAAAATAACTGTACCGTATTCACTAAATAAAATCAAAGTTCCTCTGCATTGTTTCAAATACTAACTTCTGCTTAAAGTGCATATTGTTTTCTTGTCTGTGATCTTGATTAAATGATTCCTGCAGACTAAAAATTCAGATATGTACAATGTTGTGATGCTCTTCATGCTTTGAATAATGTGTGTTCAGACTTTTGTACACTGAAGCAAGCAGATTATCACCAGTAGAAGAAGCATTCAGACCATTTACTTATATTTAGTACTTAGATGTATCAATAGCTCACTGAAAATACTACACAACAAGTAAAAGTCCTGGATTTAAAACTGTACTTTAGCAAAAGTATTTTAAGTGCCATCAGCTGCAGGTTACACTCCGCATCTGCAGATGGATATGGCGCTCATTATTGTTTATCGAGCCTTTCAAAAGTCTAGTTCTTTGAATGTGGCCATTACATTGAGGTATACAGGAAAGATACATTTATTGGTTAATAAAAACAGATTATAGACAAAGACATTCCAGCAGCCTGTACGTAGAAACAAATAAAGTGGTAGACTCTGAGTCAGCAGATGACTTCATGCAGGCCGATAAATAACGTGGCCTTCAGGCACGGCGTTGGCGGATCAGTCATGTGTTTAAAGTGTTTGCTAATGAGCCCATTATCTACTATCCGTCTGATGAAATGTAAAGCCACAACATTTGTCTCAAAATAGTCTTTAAAACACAGATTCATGAGAATAGATCGACATGGAAAATTATATCACATTATGATGACATCCACTGTATGTTATATGTCTTCTGTTTGTTTATTTGTTTCATTATGTAAACCACCAGTCAAAAGTTTAAGAACAGCCCAATTTTTCTATGTAAATATAAATTCAAGTGAAAAACCTTCATTTGTTAACTTCCTTCAAGACAAAAAAAAATGTTTACATCACCAAAACAGACATTTTCAGGTATAAAATTAACAATTAAATGAAGGAGTTTTGTTCAGTATTTTAATGTAGGATCAACCGATGACCAGCTGCTCTGTCTTCCTTCATTAATATTATATATAAAATGTATAATACAGTACAAATGAGGGTGTATTAACAGGCTGTTCCAAGGTGTTTACTTCATTTCCTTCCACTGCTGCAGAAAATCTTGAAGTTCTTACCTCATTACTTGATCCCTGAAAATCATATATGTCTGAAATTTACTCAGTTTTGCTGACCTAAACTTTGTCTCTACCTTCTTTGGTTATTCTGCAGCCGTGGCAGGAAATGAAGCCTTCAAACACATTTCTACAGTAAACACCTTGGGACGGCCTCTTAATACACCCTCAGAAGATTTATTTATATTATATAATTTATATATAATATTAATGAAGGGAGACAGAGCAGCTGGTCAAAACTCTTTAATTTAATTGTTAATTTTATACCTGAAAATGTCTGTTTTGGTGACTTAAACGTTGTTTTTTACCTCGGGCAGTTTGCTGCTTACTTTTATAGCATTTAAGGTTTTTCACTGGACTTGAACGAGTTATATTTACAGACATATTGTTTGCAAACCAAAGTGCCGCTCAGGGACAATAAATATCAAATCAGAGAAGCAGAAAATAGAAATAGTGAAGTGGGCCTGCGTTAAATGTACTACTGAGTAAATGTACTTGCTCGTCTTTGAGCGCCCAGGTGTGCTGCTGCGGTTTCAGGTACACGCTCCCTGCTCTCTCTGTGTGACGTCAACGGGATGGGCAGGTCACGTGGTCGCCTCCGAAGGGAAACCTGTGGTTTCACGTTACTGAAACGGGAGGAAGAAGAAGAAGAAGAGAAGGAGGAAGGCAAGCAAACAAGGTGAGCAAGCCACGAACTAAAGTATCCATCCGTGCGTTTAGCTACGGGTCGAGTAGGAGTCGTTTATTATCTGAAATGTGAACTTTGTGCGTCTGAAAGTCAGCGGGGGGGGGGGAACTTCACTTCGGGTGAAGTTTACCTCGCTGTTATTATCGTAACTACGTCAAACGGCGTTTTAAAAGCTTCTGGTCTGCGCTGCGTTTATGAAATAACACGTAACACCGTAAAGACTTCACGAGGGGGACAAAATGAGGGAGTTGAGTCTTGTTCTCCCCCCTGGCCGAGCCCTGTGGCTGCGAGCCAGCTGAAGGTTCACAGGTCTGTGGTCATTATTGCAGGCCTGCTTCCCTGCGCACACGTTATTATATCCAGCCTGCAGTAATAAAGAAGCTTCTTGATGTTATTAAATCAGATATATGAGATGTTTCTAGACTCTGTTGTTGTTGTTGTTATTATAAAACAGCCTGTCTGACTCAAACTGATGAGATGTTGTGCATAAAGTGCACGCTGCCCTCTGAATACTCCCATATTGGACACAGTCGTTTTTTTCTTCTATGTTTTTGTATTTCGTCAGTTTATATATTTATATAAATACAAATCCTGCTGTAATATGTCTGCACACAAATGTAAATGCCTGCCACACTGATTTATTTTGTTGTTGTTGTTACTACACATCTTTTTTTAATAAGTTGCATCTGTTTATTCCATATTTATATATTTTTACATTTAGGCCTATTTATCTCAACTGTATATTTGTCTACATGTAGTGCACCTAATCACCAAAGCAAATTCCTCTACCTGTAAAATACAACTTGGGATGAAGCCCTTTGTGATTCTGATTCTTTGTTTCACTGTAGCAGTGAAATCATAATATCCTGTAGTTTGAGAAAAGCAGACTCTCTGTCATTTAGCTGACACTTTTATCCAAAGCGACTTACAATTGCTATATATTTCAGAGGTCGCAACTAGGGGTTAAGTGTCTTGCTCAGGGACACAGTGATAGATGTGGGAATCGAACCCAGGTCTCCCACACCTAAGGCATGTGTCTAATCCACTGCACCATCGCCACCCCGATGTTTGAACCTAAGCTTCTAGCTTTGCTCGCAGTTGATTAATAAGTAGCAGTTAAAGTCAAATGGATAAGTCGATGCACAGTTGATTAATGTGAAGATTTACTGCCTTTCTAAATGATGTTGCATCAATTTTATTCTTTAGTATCTCATTTCTCATCAGTCTAGGACTTGTTAGTAAATCTACGCCTAGGAAGGCCGCAACTAAAGATTAATTTCATTGTTGATGAATCTGTCAGTTAGATTAATGGATTAGTTGTTTGGTCTAATAAATGTCAGCAAAATGTTGATCAGTGTTTCCCAAAGGCCCAAGATGATTTCTGTCATAGAGGAGAAAAGAAACCAGAAAATATCAAATCACTTTTAAGAAGCTGGAATCAGAGAATTTTTATTTTTTTTAAAAATGACTGAAACTGATTTAACCAGTTATCAATTAATTTAATATTCCACAACTAATCCAGCCGTAATGCACATATGCCTATTGTATTATTATTATTATGTGTATGTGTGTGTATATGTGTATATATATATATATATAAGCAAATTCCACAAAAAACACTCTGTGAAGTTGAATTTCCTTCATTCCCATTGCATGATACTACAAAGTAGGCGCACTACCTTAAACGGTGTTTAAAAATATACATATGATATTCACACACATGCAGCTCACACATACACAACTGTCAAAATATGCATAGAAAAAAGTTTAAATTTTAGAAAGTGTTGCACACAAATTGCACAGGTTAAAATAATAAATATACAGTGGTTATCTGGTATTTGTGTTTATGGCTTCTGTGTAAGAACTGTTCATCTGTCTTGTGGTCCGGGCTCAGGTGGACCTGTATCTCGTCCCTGAGGGGAGAAGTTTGAGTCCTCTTTGTGATGCTGGATGCCTTCTGCAGGTATCGAGAGGTGTGACTGTCTTCCAGAGTAGGCAGATGTGTGTTGATGATTTTCTCTGCGTTTTTTATGACTCTCTGCAGAGCCTTTTTGTCAGCGGCTGAGCTGTTTCTGTTCCACACGACTGTGAGTCGGGACACTCTCAATGGAGCAACAGTAGGAAGACACCAGGAGCTGTTGTGTTAACCATCCGGAGATTTCTGAGGAAGAAAAACGTCGCTGTTGTGCTTTTTCGACCAGTGAGTTTGTTTATATGTGTTGTGTTTGTGTTTGACTCTTACAAGTCTTACAATCAAGATTTCACTCATGTAAAACTACAAAGGTATTAGTAGCAAAACTTATTATATAAAAGCACAACGATCCCTTTCGCGGGGTGGTATTATTGTTTTAATAGGATATTATTGGAATATTACTAACACGTACACAACATTTAACACGTACGCAACAGTTTTGATATTACAGTTGATGTTGTTATTCTTTTATATTTTGTCATTTTTATATTTATATAAATAAAAATCCTTTCCCCTTGTAATATGTTTGGAGATGGAGCATGTTTTAACTACTTTAGCAAGATGTCTGTGAAGATTCTCAGTCATCCAGGTCATAGTTAGCTCAGTTGCCCTCGACTTTAACCTTCTTCGGATTTTAACTACTTTATATACTGCTGGATAGTTCAGTCTTTTGCACAGTATCATATTTTATTAATTGATCATGTGTTGTATTTGTAACATCTATCAACATCAACATTTATCAGCTGTCAGATAAATGTAGTGGAGAGGGGAAAAAATACAATATTTAGCTCTGAAAGGCAGTGGAGTAGAAGTATAAACATGCATAATATTGGTATTCTCAAGTAAAGTCAAAGTACCTCCAAATTATACTTAAGTGCAGTAGTTGATTCTGTACTTTCCACCACTACAACAGTCCTCCCTTCATGACGGTTATGATGTTCAGCTTTGGTTGAAACCTTCATGAAGGAGGATTTATTGGTAACTGCATTAGCTTTAGATAACTGTAACTAATAATCCAGTAACTGATTTTTTAAAATATTTTCAAACGTTTTACTGACAAAACAGTAAATCAGTGGATTAAAAAAAAGAATCTAGAGATAATTCGTTAGTTGCATCCTTGTTTACTTCATTCTAGGTTTCCTGAACATGAATGCGCTTTAACAGCAGCGTCTGTTCACGTCGTTATCCTGCCATCCATGATGACACCTGTTGTGCTTGAACAATAAGTCGATTAGTCAGAAAAATAATGAACAACGAGTCTGTTTTATTGCTGAAGTCATAAGGGCTGCACAATAAGAATTAAAAAGTCACATTGCGATTATTTTGACAGGTATTTGACAGGTACATGTTAGCGCTTCTTCCCCTTGTGAGTTTTGGGAAGGTGGTGAAAAAGTTGGTTTAAAATCTGAAATGTCCTCCCGTCACCATCGTCTCCTAAATGACAGCAGCACTAATCTAACAGCATTACTAGTGTTAAATATATAGTGATACTGTAGAGAATAAAGCATCTGAATGACGTCACTTCTGATTCTCCCTTAAACACCAGCCACGCTCTGAAATGTACAACAGAACCCAAAGTACGTTTCTATTTCACTCTTTAATAAAGCTTCCATCTAAAACAACACGTTACTGTCTGAGAATACAGGTACTAGATTGTACTCTGCAGGAATAAGGGACGATACATGACTTTTCTTTGTTTTGATATCGGCATTATATTCGCCGCCACTACAATGAAGACATCACCAGAGGCTCAGGCAAATTGTAGTGGCATTTATGCTCTTCAGTTGCAGCCCTGCTAAAGTCCATCACAAAGCCAACGAGGTCAGCTGAGGCACCTGGTTCACCTCCTCCTCACACCTTTGTTTGTCTCCACAGGTGATTCCTCGGCACACTGTACGTTCATACCAGGTTTGCATTCTGAGCTGCAAGCCAATGTAAGTCGTGTTGAGTGACTGCGTGTGAAAGAGGTATTGAAGCACAGGTCTTATTATTATTATTTATTTTTTTACCTCTCATGATCATATAAAGAAACGGGCTTTTCAAGGGCTGATTGGTTTGTCAAGAATGTATTTTTGTGCCGTCTGCAGCAACTCCCGGTAAGTCGAGCTTTCCTGGATACAACACACGAGTGGTTATAACAACAACAGGGGAATTTGCGTTACTTATTTGGATGCAGCACAAAAATGCATTCTTGACGCAGTTTGCATGGAGGATTCTGGGATAACCTCTTCACTCATGAGGGCTTCTTTACTCTGGTGACCTCGTGTGCTCTGGGTTTATTTGTTAGGTACAGACTTGCATGGATGATGTCATTGAATGTCTAATTTGAATTTCTCATCAGTTCATCTTCTGGCTTCTCCCTTTTTCTACTTCCTCTTTCTTTGCCTACAGTTCTGTTGATGATTTGAATTAATGCTAATATGATGAGAGCTTAAACGTTAAGTCGGTCGACAGAAACAAATCCTCATGTTTGAGTATCCGGAACCAGAAAACATTTGGCAAAAATGACTTAAACAATTCATCAACTATCAAAATAATTTCCTCTCGAGCACCTTATTGTTTCAGCTCTCGTGTAATGCTTTTATTGTTACTACCAAACTGAAACACATTTAAACACTTTTTTTGTGTGCGTACTCTCAGGGCCCATCACCATCCTCATGTCCAATGGAGGAGGCTTTTACGGACGCACTGAGCGCGTCCGCCAGTCGCCGTACTATGACGAGGTACCACAAGGAACCTTATCTCGATCCGGCTCCTGCGACCTGCTGCCGGTAAGGGAGCAGAGAGCGGCTCGCCTCGCTCAGAGCGCCGACCCCCTCCCTCCCCCGCCTCTGCCAGCACAGCCTCCTGTGGGCCTCAAGGAAGATCCCCCCGAGAGCGAGCACGCCACCGACCCAGACCACGACCCCGCCCTCGATATTAAACCTGTTCACCGCTTCATCCCAGACTCCTGGAAGAGCTTCTTCAGAGGAAGTGACCGCAGCAGTAAAAAGCCGTGGTCCATGTCTGGATCCTCATCTAACAAGAACAACAACACCAGTGAGGGGGTGCGCTGCTCTCCTCCACACTCCCCCTCTGTCCCCGGATCATACCGCGACCCTTATGGCGGCTCAGGCGGCAGCTGCAACTCGCACAAGGAGCTTTTGGAACCACACGACGAGTCCGTGTCAGGGCGCACCTACCACACAGCTCTGACCTACAGCGAGCGAGTGGAAGAGTACAACCAGCGCTACGCCTACATGAAGTCCTGGGCCGGGCTGCTGAGGATTCTGGGCTGTGTGGAGCTCCTGCTGGGAGCAGCTGTGTTCGCCTGCGTCTGCGCTTACATCCACAAAGACAACGAGTGGTTCAACATGTTTGGATACTCGTCTCCTGGCGCAGCATTTGGAGCTGGTGCATATGGTGACGCCTACTACTCGGGCCCCAAGACCCCGTTTGTGTTGGTGGTGGTGGCGCTGGCCTGGTTGGTGACTGTGATCATGTTAGTGCTGGGGATGACCATGTACTACCGCACCATCCTGCTGGACTCCAACTGGTGGCCTCTGACCGAGTTTACCATAAACCTGGCGCTGGCAGTGCTGTACATGGCAGCAGGTAGGCAACGCAGCTTTAAACGCCTTTTCTCATTTACCCCCGTGCTGTGTATCCACGCAGAGAGTTTTGGTTTTGTTCAGGTTTTGAGATGTTTATTTAGCTATTTCATGTATTTGTAAGAGACCGTGTACAATATTAAATGTACAGTGAGTGGCAACTTCATCAAGTTCACCGGTAAAATCTAACGCAATCCAACACAACAGCTCAGCCACAAAATCAGCCCTTAAAAACAAAATAATTAATAGTTAATTTAACTATATGTATTCTATGATGTTGCAGTTTGCAATGTTGTTATAAGCTTCATGAAGTTAGAATATGTGGCAAGGCCATTATGTGTATATTGCTTAAACATTTCTATACAACATTCAGCCTTAAATTGTATATTAAAACCGCCCAGATTAACCTGTGCTGTTTGAGTCTCAAGCCCTCCTCCTCTGAAAAACAAGCCTGCATGAGAACAGTTCTGTGTTTTGCTGATGTTGCAGTAGTCATGCGTTGGATGTTTATATCAACAAGACACACTGAAGGATGTGAATGAAACTTTGTTGATGCCTCTGTAGTGCTGTCACACCTCTGAGACTGAATGATCTGCCTTTTGTATTAAATCTAATCAAGATAAGTTTTTTTTATTTCATCCTGACAGGGTTGGGTATCGTTTAAAGTTTTACGATATCAGTACCAAAACCAGTACCCTTAAAATGACACTAATACCGATAGAGTACTTCATTCGTCTTACCTTGCATGAGATGCCACCTTCTGAAGCCATAGTAGTTGATTGGTAGCCTATTTTTTTTTTTTTATTGTTGTATGGATAAGAAAGGTTATCTATTTTGTTCAAATAACTGTTAAAAGTCTTGGGAAATTTTATCTGATCGCTCCTCATCCTAATACCTATAAAAATACCCTGTCAAAAACTCTGTCAGTAGCACCGTGTTTCTACTTTGCATGAAATGTGAGCGTCTGCGTAATCATTTCTAAAGTTCTATATCTTAGGTCTTTGTTTTCGCCGTTTTAGTCTGGACGGGAGGTGCAAACGTAGCAAAAGGTCTCCGTTTTAAAACGAAAACGCAGTAGTGTGGACGGGGCCTCATTCATCCGCATGGGTAGTAAAGGAAAAGACTACAGATTGCGATGTGTTTTATATTTGAATGAGAGAGGAGGAGTGAAATAGTTTAGAGACTAAATAAGTTGTTGGAAACAAATTTAAGGCAATGTTTTGAAAGTAAAAAACGGAAAATGATTTTGTTAACTTTCGATTTTTCCTTTATTGGTGAGACGCACACCTCCTCCAAAAGCGACAGTCACAAGTATAAAACGAGAAAGCAGTATGTTTAAACAAGTCACTAAACTACATTTAAGACTCACAAACAGAGCAAAGAGAGGCGACACGTCCAGCCGATCAAACCGACTACACCTGAAGCAGCTCCATCACTGCTGCGCCACAAGCCGAAAGTGAGCGGCTCTTAAAATCACGCATGGACTCGGCGTGTGCAGGCCTTTTTTATACAGTTTTATGGTGCAGCCACATAAAAAGGCACGCTCTTTCTTTCAGGGTGTTGCTTGCGTGTTTGGCTGCAAGCAAAACCATACAAATAGTCATTTTTTTGCCGTGATCTGGTTACAAAAAGTATCGATTTGAAGTACTGGTTTGACTGGAGACATTTCGATTCTACTCGATACCGGGCTGCTTCGGTTGATACCATAAAGGTATCGTAAAGGTATCGAGTAGCGATACCCATCCCTACATCCTGATCTGCAAAATGTCACAACAAACTGCATGTATTCTTCATCATAACTGCACATTGTAGGTTGTTAAAATCACAATTACATTAGCTTTAATGATATTTTCCCTTTGGACGAATCCAAAATACCGAATTTCCTAATCAGAAGAGAGAAAATGCAACGAAATGCACAGAACATGATCACAACGTCAACCTGTAGTTTAAACTGGCAGATATATGTGCACTGCTGAGTCCATGCAAGGCTTTACATACCTGGTTTAGCCGCACACTCATATAAAGGAGTGACTTGATGAGTGGTGGGATAACGCTACAGGCAGAAGAAAAAAATGCCACTTGGGATTAGTCCTGATGACAAAGGTGAGCCAGCCAACAGGACAAAGCTGTGTGCACATCATCATTTGTGGGGTGGTGATGGAGCAGTGGATAAAACACATGCCTGTGTTGTGTTCAAGTCCCACTGCGACGCATCCACCAATGTGTCCCTGAGCAAGACACTTAACCCTCAGTTGCTCCAGAGGCGTGTGACCTCTGACATATATGGCAATTGACCCTTTGCTAAGCCACGCCCCAAACACACAGCTGGCCAATCAAAGCGCGTTATAGGACTCTCTGTAACTGAGGTCCGACACTTTCATGGCTGCGCTCCATTGACTCTAATGCAAAAAGAATTTTCTTTGGCTGTATTTTTCTAAGATCTGGTCAAACGCTGTTCCTGGGGCATCTTGTATTAGTTACAGTCGCCACCCAGAGAGGCTGAAAGGAGAAGTACGATTTATTCTCTTTCCAAAACCTAAAATAAATCCAGAAAAATGTCGGCTGTGGATTGTTCCTAATGTAACGTTAGTTAGAAAAAAACAAACAAACAAAAAAAACATGTAGTCTATTAAGGAAAACACAAAAGAGAAACACTGTATTTATTTTTAACAACAGTAAATACTGTAATACAGAGTAGAAAAAAGTATCTGCATTTGAAACAAAGAGCAAAGAATAAATTATTTTGTCTAAGAAAAATCCACAATTAAGGCAACAGGATTAAAAATTTCTGTAGTCCTGTATCAGTTTTGGTCACTTTGGATTGTTTGTTTTGTATCTGCATATCCTCAGAGCTCTGACTGGATTTATATTTATCATCATTAAGCTCTTGTAGCTCTGAGTAACTGGAGATACGTCCACCTGAAACGAGTATACAGGGCTTTATTTTCTAGATTATTCCCATACAAACGCATCTCCTGCTTTCCTACATAGCATAAGGACAGCCCTCCTGCTATTGAAAAAGCTTGCTATGTCATCGCTGCCGCTGGTTAAGTTGATAATTAACGGCAGGCTAAAACAGCCGTCAGCCCGGCGGCCAGTCCGCAAGTTTAATTTCCACAGTGTCAACTTGTTTACAGTGTTGTCGGTCAATGAGCAAACACAGTGTGCAGTTTGTACTCATGGGAGCATAGTGTCAAATTGAAATTCATTTGTTATTTCAGATTCATTTCAACACTACAATTTGTCAACACGCCAGAGCGGCTAGTGGGAGTGACAGTGTTACCCGCCAGGGCTGAAATCCACCCACATTTGGCTGGTTTTCGGGTGTTAATGTCAAGCCCTGTACCCCCAGTGAAAATTCATGAACGTATGAAGAAAAAAAAAATAGACAATGCCATCATCGTGGCTGATTTTTCACAGTATACCGCCAAATTCCCACGGACATTAATATTATTCCTTTTAAATCTACCGAAGTTGCACCTGCCCCAGACTTTTATTCTCACACACACGCACTTACACCTCTGGACTCTCACTGCAAACACACCGACTTGCCCCGCATCTCTCCGTCAGCAGCCTATCAAACGATTGACACTAACATGTTAATGAACGCAGTCTGTGTTCACTGTTGTTTTACCTGGTCAGTGCGTATAAAATATCCACCGTGTCCCCCGCTTGTAACATAATAGCAAGTGTTTACCAAGTGAAGTTGTGTTAGCGCTAATATGACTAAAATTTTATTTGAATATGACTAAATTTACTCAAGTACTGTAATGGAGTACTTTTAAGGTACTTTATACTTCATCTCCACTACATGTCAGAGGCAGCTATAAAGTAGTTACTAGTTACAATATGATCAGTAATTAAAATTATCCCAACATACTCCAACAGTATTACGTAAAATGCATGTAGCTGATAATATTTAGGCCCTTTTCTTAACTAACGCTTTGCTGTTGTAACAGATTACGTTTGCAGTGTGGTGTTGAGACTTTTACTTAATAAGAATCTGAGCAACTCTTCCCTCACTGCTGGAAAGAGATGCTGCTGTTTTTTAATGTAATGTTTCAGTACTGTGAGCACCACACACACAAATTCCCTTTTACTGACGTGGCATCAGAAATCTCAAAGACAAGACATCTCAAAACCTGGACAGATAAGACCAAAACTATCTAGATACCACATTAGAACTGCCTCTAGGCTGTTTGCTTTTTGTTAACCAGGCATCGTCTATGTCCGAGACACAACCCGTGGAGGGCTCTGCTACTACCCAATCTTCAACAATGGCATCAACGGGGCGTTCTGCAGAACAGACGCAGGCCAGACTGCTGCCATTATCTTCCTGTTTGTCAACCTGCTTGTGTATCTGATCGGAGCTTTAGTGTGTCTCAAGCTGTGGAGACATGAAGCTGCACGCAAATACCGGGAGAGGTACGCCCAGGAGGTAAGATCCCGGGCCAGCTTCATGTTTTTGTTTTGATTCATTTTGTTTGTTGTGGCGGAGTTCCTGGGATTCCCCGAAAGCGTTCAGGAATTCCTCAAAATCATTCAGTGATTCTTCTTAAGCTTAAAGGATTTTTTTCAGCAAGCCACATGATTTGCACACAGCTGAGGAGGAGTGAGCGGAGTCTGTGAGTCCTACCTGTGTGCTGGGGCTTCTAACTGTGCTAATTTCACACACTGTGCACAATAAGAAAGTCCTGATTGTGTCTGCTTTGTGTTAATTTGGTCTCTTTAAAGCAGTGGTTCTCAAACTTTTTCACATCAAGGACCCCTACACTGACACAGTTTAGACCAAGGACCCCCATTTGATAAGCTTCCCAGGATCTTTACAGTGTATGAATCCCATGACCAAAAGAGTCACACATGGTGTTACTTGTGAATGAAATTATAGTTAAACAAAAATAATTCCCCTTTTTGCTGGGGACCCCTTGGGACCCTGGGGGTCCCCGGACTCCACTTTGAGAACCACTGTCTTAAAGGAATTGTCCAGCATTTTGGAAAATAAGCTCATTTGATACCACTCAAATATCTGTACTGTCAATATGAAGCTTTTAAAGCTCACTAATTACTTCACTTCATCTTGTTCAATTAATAAAAAAACGAGTTGTAAACTGCAAGATGCCGTTTTCTACAGATTAAACAAACAACATGTTGGCTTTACTTTGGGCAGTGTATTTGTAAAAATGTCCAAACTGTTCCTTTAATAGTAAATCATCATTATGAGCTACATGTTAATGGGATGATATTTTTCTTCTTGTACACACAGATGCAGCCTTCCGGTGTAAGAGCTGCGCAATCACTGGTGAGCATCCTGCAATACAATCTGTTTACTCAAGATATACAATAATCATGAAAGCTGCCTCCCTTTTATTTTATTCGGAGGCCAAGTCTGCACAGTTATTCTGACATAGTTGTGTTTTTCTGTCGCTGTGTCTCATCAGATGGTTCCAGTTTCAGCTCCAGAACAGGACCAAGGCTCCTCAGTCATTCCCATCCAGGCTGCTCCAAAAGCAATTCCACCAAAGATTTTGCAGGGAACTATACCATCAGGGCACATCCCAAAACCTGTTGTTGTGCCTGACTATATTGCGTAAGTGTTTGGGGGGGGGTGCATTCTAACATTAGCTTAGCTCGCCTTATTAGCTAGGCTCCTTGCATGCTGGCTAATAACATTTTTTAAGCTGGGTCTCCAATACTGACAGTATTGTGTTGGACAGATTTGTGCAGCGGTGCTCCATCAGGGAGAGAGAGCGGTACGGGTGAGTGAGAGAGAGGGACGAGGGAGAGGAAGTGCTGCTCGAATGCACTACGGCGCTCTGCAATCAAATATGATTTTTAATAGGCTTAGTAAAAAAAAAAAAAAAAGTCAATCTGTGGCGGTCAGCCTTGATATTGTGGAGGGGCCGCCACAAATAAATGAACATATGGGAAACACTGGTGCTGCATACATATTGGTCCTGTCTTGCCTGTCACTCTGTTGTCGTTTATTGTTTCCTCCGGACACCCAAAATGCTGCCACACAAACAATTTTAAAGGGGTATTTTCACCCTTACACTCTTGCAGTCTTGCTGATACCGTGAGACAGCTTTTTACCTCGATTGTATCATTAACGTTTTAATATTGGGAGATCTTGTAGGAGGAGATCTAGTCACACCCCTAATGAGATGTGAATCCTAAGAGAGGTAAATATAAAGTGCGGCTGCTTTAGTTTTGGTCCGGTTTGTGTTTACACCAACTTTTTACAAACCAACCATGTAAACATAAGGTTATACAAACTGACAGTGAACGAATTGATTGGACAGTTCTGGTCACCGTATTATCAGAACCCACTTGAGGAAATCAAACAACTGACGGCCCTTAGTGCTTCTTATATGTGTGTATTTATGTTCTGTGGTGTCACAAAGAAATAACTGATCATCAGTATTATTAGACTTCAAATCGACCGTATGTTATAATAATGAAATACAGGTACAGACCGGGTGATAACTGTGGGATTGCTCACAAATTTCTCGATGTACTTAACGATCAGCCAAAGTACATTTATTACAGTTTTAACTACTTTTGACTGAACTCATGTGCTGACGTGCATCCATGTTACCACGCTTACCAAATGATTTGCCCAGATATGTACAGTATGTCGCTTAGACAGATTGCTTCCTGAACAGTTCACAGCCCACAGATGAATTTAGCTAAAACTCGCATCAAAACATCCTGCGGTTGGTTTGTTTGCTTGGAGTCTGATCGTTTTAAAGTGGTCTTGGTTGAGTTGTTGTGTCAATTAACAGCTTTCACACCAACCCAAGTGCAAACGCACCTGAGTTTGTTTTAACTGTTGCCAGCAGGTTTGGCGTGAAAACACCCAAAGATATTCGAGGAGTGTGTTATTGATATTTTTGATAAATAATTGACACATACAGTTAATCTGTTACACAAGTTCTGTCAGTCGAATAATTGTCTCAGCTGTAATATAAATTACAAAAACATTGAGACTTTGACCTTTACACTAAGTAAACATAACCAGAAAAGCTTCCTCCACTCCCTTGACATTACAATATACAGTATTATGACCATATATGTCTGTTCCTGCTTTTGTAGGTATTGAGTAACCTCTGCATGTGTAGCTTGGCCTTACAGTTGTGCACATGTAGTACAGTTGAAGTGTTATTCTCTACCTCCATCCTGCAGTAAGTACCCAACGATCCGGTCAGATGAGGAGCGGGACCAGTACCGAGCCGTGTTCAACGACCAGTACGCAGAATACAAAGAGCTCCACGCAGATGTGCAGATTACTCTCAAGAAGTTTGACGAGATGGATGCCATGATGCGCAGTTTGCCCCAGAACCCTACCAGCCAGATGGTGATTGGTTACACATCTCTTAAACTTTCTTAGTAGAGAAGCCACAGTTGATTTCGTCCCCAGTGTCAGTTTTTATCTGTACTCTATCTACATTCTCTCTGTTTACCTTTTTTGTCATGACGGGGCTCTCACCCTCTCTATGCTTGAGTCACTGCAAGGCTGTCAGATGTACAGTATCTCAGGAAAGTGACTACATTGAAGCAAAGAGTCATTTCTTCAGTGTTGTCACATGAAGAGATATAATCAAATATTTGCAAAAATGTGAGCGGAGTAAGCGCTTCAGGGAGATACTATATCTATCCGCTGGACCAAATTATACCTGCATGAAAGCCATTTAATTAACTTTTTTGTGCACTTATTGATTCTGAGGTCAGATTTTGTATTTGTATTTTTAACTGTTGGTTTTCAGATATGCCTGCTACTTAAAAAAACACCCCCACCACCAAAACCCGAACGCATTGCCATGGTTCCCTGATTTCATTTTGCCACACAGAATGGCTCAAATGGCTACCTGAATCAACGGCTTTGTGTCACAAGTAAACAAGACACAATGTGTGCAATCAGCATAGTAAAAGATGCAGACTAATAAACACACATTTCTCACGGTGTGTTGGTGCTGAATCCAGATGTGAAATGTGTTTTTGCAATCGTTTAGAAGCTGTCAGACGTTAACAAAAAAAACTTTTACCAAAAATGAAAAGGTAAAAAGCTGATGAAGAAGATCTGTGGTCCAGTGTGTCGCAGCACATTGGACTGTGCTGATATACAAAAGTTTCATTTCTGCAGTAAACCACATTTCACACAAGGACACATTCCTTCTGTGTTTGGTTTTATGTGAGTGCTGAGGAAGCATTTTGGTCAGAGACTGACTGCATGTCTGGAAAATTGCACCGTGTGTTTTTTGTTGTAAAAAATAAGCCTCATTTCCCCATCGTGTAGCTTCCTCTGTTTACACTTCCTGTTCCCGCTGAACTTCCCCTCCACCCTCAAATTCCTTCTCTGATCCATTCAGAATGGTTTTCATCTGCATCATTGCACCTAATTTCCATACATGTAAAAGGCTTATACTGTATTTCACTCAACATACGTGTAAACCAGTCTCTTTTTCTTTTTATAGGAGGTTGAGCGCATTAACAGAATTCTTCAGGAATACCAGAGGAAGAAAAACGTGAGCCTTTTGTCTTGTCGATGTTTTGTATACACTGTGTTTTGTACATAAGGTTCAGTTTTATCTATAAACATTTACATCAACGGCGTTGTGTCTGTAAGTGGCGATATTTTCCACACAGAACCTTAATACTGTGATAGATTAAAGGACAAGCCTGATGGTGTTTTATATTTTTGTTATGGCTCTCAGCTCTGAAATTAAAGTCTTTAGAAAAAGCCCACAAATATATAGTTACATTTTTTTTAAAAGGCTCAAAAATTACTAAAAAGTTGTGGATGAATCCACATGTGGGGCTCGAGTGAGTATTTGGGGCAGCAGGACGGTTATGTGGGACTGTGTCAGAATAAGCTACAGTGAGTGTTCATGGTGATGAAGTAATATGTAGCCGTGAGGCTCACTGATGGGTTTTTAATGGAGCTCTATGGCACAGAGGAAGAGGAGATTTAAGGCTTTGAATCACGGACAACACTTGTTGGTTTCGGTCTTTTCATGTGAGTTGTTGACAATAAAAAAACCCCTGATTTTTCCGGTCCATTCCCAGGGCATCAAATTCCTACGCTTTGTCACATCCTTTGGCGTCTGGTACTAACACACATTGCACCCTTTAGCGTCATTGTTCAACACTAAAAGTTGGCCCATTATAAATAACAGAAAGGTCCATGTAAGGAGCTGGATTGGAGGGTCAGAAACCAGACTCAGAGTGAAACAAAAGTCAACATTGTTGGGGTTTTCAACATGGGGTCAGGTTTAGCTGAATATCAAATATATTCTAGAAATAAATACAAATATGAATATTTGTATTATTTGCGGGGATGGTTATGGCGCAATGGCTAAGACACATGCCTTTGGTGTGAGAGACCCAGGTTTAATTCCCCACTGTGACCCATCTACCAATGTGTCCCTGAGCAAGACACTTAACCCCTCGTTGCTCCAGAGGCGTGCGACCTCTGACATGTATAGCAATTGTAAGTCACTTTGGATAAAAGCGTCAGCTATGAAGAGATGTAATTGTATTTAAACATTCAGAATTATAATTAATAAATACGGGGCACCACCCTGGAATCAGGGACCAACAACTAGTCTAAAGGGTTTGTGCATCTATAGGTGGCAAACAGAAGGCTGAATCCGTAACCAACTCTTACTACAACATTATACACAAATAATCACAGGCAACGACTTCTTAAAATCATATTACGATTTATTTAACTCAAGCATAGATGAATGATCAACAACCTTAGCAAGTAAATCACTGTTAACTATTTTAAGCAAAAAGGAAATAAAGCCAATAAAAAAAATCCAGAGAGTTTATAATCTAAGCAATACGGTTACATCTCTTATGTGCAACGGGATGTCGCAGGTTTTTGACGTCATTTTTGGGCCTACATGGAGCCCTCATGCAGGCTTTGGTCGGCTTCACTGTTCGATCTCTCGCTTACCCCCTTGGACAAGCCGCATGGCCAGGCTTTGAGCCTTGCTTTCGTCCTCCTAAACCTAACCAAGTAGTTTTGGTGCCTAAACCTAACAAAATTGTGACGTTAACCACTAGTTTTATTCTGAAAGTGTAGACGTACATTGCATATTTAATCTTACTAACTTGACATCAGGACCGTACATGTGGAAAAACGGTACTAAAGGGTAGCCAGGGCGTTAAAAAAAATGACGCCAAGGGGTCTTGACCAAGCGTCCATATGTGACGCCCTGGGATGAGAAGGGGTTGGAATATCACCAACGTTATCCCCAAAGTATAATAGTAATGAGTTACTGCTCCTGAACAATTGAAATAACACAGTAAACAGTCATTGAAGTTAGAATGTCTGAATTTAAACTTTTTAATTATTTTCCCCCATCTGTGTTTCTGCATTACCACTATCAGGACCCTAGTTTCCTCGAGAAGAAGGAGCGCTGCGAGTACCTGAAGAACAAACTGTCGCACATCAAACAGAAGATCCAAGAATATAATAAAGTCATGGAGTGGAACGACGGATACAGCTAAACATCTGAGGCATCGCTAACATAACCACAAATACGGAGGTAATGCTGACAGATGAGCAGAACTGGGGGTGAAAATGACATTTTAAATGGAGGGTTAAACCCTGTCAAGACCACATCCTGTTGTTTTTGTTCGTTTTTGTATATCTGTTCCGCGGTTGTCTGGGAGCAAACATCTATCAGCAGTTTTGTATGTCTCTGTTCATAAAAGCAAGTAGAACCAAAGGGGTAGAAGGTTTTATACTTAAAGCATTCATTCAACATTTTGGGCAATACTCTTTCTGGTGGAGAGTTAGATGATAAAATCAATACCGCGCTCATTTCCTTTGGATAACTATAAAGCTTTGTGCAGTAACCAGTTAGCTTAGCTTAGCACAAAGACTAAGCAAGAGGCAAACAGCTAGCATTGGCTCTGTCCCACGAAAAGTTAGTCAGCCAGCGAGCACCTCTAAAACGCCCAAATTTATCGGATCTTTTACTTAAAGTACCAAAAGTAAAACTACTCAATCAGAATGGCCCATTTTCAGAATCTTGTATATTATATTTTTGCATTATAATTATTGATATCTAAATGTTGCAGCTGTAAAAGTGGAGCTAATTTTATTATTTTAAATACTACTATAGCTTTGTGAACTCCCCTCCACAGTTGAGCTTTAAAGATGGTGGTGACAGAGCCTAGCTAGCTAGCTGTTCCCCCCTGTTTACTATCTTTTTGCTAAGCTAACTGTCTCCTGGCTTCATATTTAACTTACAAATCTCAGAGTGGTATCCTCTCTACTAGCTCTGTGCAAGGAGATAAGTGAGCAACATTCCCAAAATGTTGAACTCCTCCTTTAAAATTGTAATATGCAAAGAGCTCGATGTACTGTATGTGTGTGTGTTATACTGTGACTATGATTGTAGCTGAGGCTTTTCTCCTTAATTTCTCAAACGACACTGGATATCTGATGTGAATGTTTTCGTGTGATCAGTGGGAGATGTAAAAGAAAAGATGCATTATTTCTGTCACTGTTTACGTCCACTCAACGTCCGCTTGATTACCTTTCTGTCAGCCTTCAAGTTCGTCAGTCTGCATAAATTTAACAACTACTCAACTGCCTGAAACATAAACCACATCTTGTCCTGACAAATCTTCATCTAGCATGTTTCTTGAACTGCTGTGACACTTGTTTGAATTGTTTTAATTTCACTCTTTTTATATATATATATATATATAACTTTTTGATAAATTTCTCGATCTGGAAAAATGCATGTCCTATAGAAGACTTAAATTTTGTATGTTGCGCACTTGGTTCTACCATTTCCTAGATTAAGTTTTGTACTTTATAGTCACTTTAATATCCTAAGTGCCTTCATTGTATCTTCTTTGTACCACTTTACACATTGGACCTCTTTATTGAATGAAAGTGACATTATAATGATTGTAAATGTCCATATTCTTTCATCATTGAAGTGATAAATTGGTGCTTTTGTGTCATCAATACAGTTCTGTTTATGTACTGATAATCTGGTGTGACTTTCCTTTATTCAGCAGCATGCAGGCACAGTTTTGTTTTACTGGAAAAGGGAATAAGAAACACAGGGATGCTATGTAAGACTCAGCAGAATAAAGTTTAAAAAAACTAAAGTTGAGCTGAAACCAGCAGTTCTTTCATTTATAGCTGACACAGAAAATTAATCATTATGATGAGCATGGAGAGTTTTTTTTTTTTTCCTGCAGACAGGAACAGACTTTTTGAATGTGACGAATTGCTGCTTTTCTTTGTCTTGTATGAAAGTGAACTGTTTGGATTTTTTTGGCAAGCCAAAAGAAGCTATTTAAATATATTGCTTTTATTTGTATTTGTGATCTGCATTTTTTGAATGACATTTTACCAAACCATTCATGGATTAATAGAGAAAATAATCGCGTTATTAATTTGTAATGAAAATATTTTTTGTTGCAGTCCTTTAAATAAATATAACATTCACATGATATTAAACTGGTACTGCAGCGTTTGATATGAAGATACTTGTTAAAGCCTCTTTCTTTTCCATCAGTCATTTCCATTATTTTGTCTGTAACCTAAAGTGTGGAGCCCCAAAACTAGCAAAATGTAGTAAAAGGATATTAGAGAAGATAAAAATATAACTCAATATATCTATAAATATTTTTCAAAAAAGTATAAAATTTTGTTTGGTCTTTGCACACATTTCTTTATTTGTGTATTTCCTCCCAAAACTCCCCACATAAAGAAAATGAAAGGGCTAGAAAATGGGAAACTAAAATCGGTTCAATTTTGATTTATTTTATCATATTTATGTTTCAGCTGCAGCACAGTCATCCTCACTCAAATGATGAAATATTCACATCATATCCAGCATGATAACTGATGGGAATGTTCCAATTAGTGCGACTACAATATGAAAGATTATTGTTCATTGATCAGTTTAGCTTAAACTGAGTAGCTCACAGTGTTTTCAACTGTCCTCAGAGTCACAGTGTTATACCCAAAGAAGGACATAGAATTATTCTGTGCTCAGGAGAAATCCACGATGCCCGGAGATAACTCTGTCCTTACAAAGATAAAAAAGCAGTCATGTTCAAGATCATGTTTGGATTAAAAACTAATAGCCTATCTAACCGGGATCTCAAAGATTGGCTCCGCAGGAGGGGAGGAGTCAGAGGGAAACTGACGGTTGTCCAACTCCTCCCGGACTCTGTATAATAATTGAATTAACAATATTATTGATAGATTTTTATATTCAGTTGAGTTTCTGACTTGTCTGATCAGCTATTACATTTAGTCACTCTTGGGATTCCATACATTTTTAATGAGAAGTTCAGTAACATCTCTGAATTAGGCTATTTGTGAGACATTATAGGATTATTTACCTTCATCAATTTCCCTTCTTTGTGTATAGTAAATGCTGTTGCTCTGCATTTTAGAGAAAATAACAACTGGTGTCTTCTACATTTACATCAACCAAACATTGTTTGCGCCTTCTGGCCTTTAATGAATAACTTTTTTCCTTTTCCTTGAAGACAATGAGAACTGTGTTGTTCAGTTATGTGAGACCTTTAATAGCTGCAGGGGCCGAGAGCGGAGCTCACCTGGGTGGGTCTGGATTGTTTTTATCTGCAGCAGCAGTTTCAGGTGAAACATTTCTGGTGGAGCAGAGAGAAGAAAACACCTGCGGAGCAACAGGTGAGTGTGTCGACTTCCGTCTGAGATATTAGCACAAGAGGCTTCTGTATTTTTAAATCCCTAAAAACGTGTTACCTGTTTTCAATAGAACAAAGAAAGGTGTGTTGTTATTATGGGTTAAATCAATTATCTCCTTAAAAGCAGCTTCACTTCAATTTATATTGCATCAAATCACAACAATCTCACAGCGCTCATAAAAGAGCAGCTCTAGACCATATTCTGTGATATTATTTATAGAAACCCAACAATTCTGACCAAGAGCAAGCACTAGGCAACAGAGGCAAGGACAAAACTTCATTTTATAGCTCTGCTGTCAAAGATACAGGGCTAAATTGTGTGAAAAGGGTGGAATTTTATTATATTTTTATTTATTTGGATGGAACAGGAGTATTGATGGTTTTATAGCTCTGATGACACAAATGTAAAGTGAAGAGATGTTTCAGTTTGAGCTGATTCACAGCGCCCGAGATGGAATTGAAGAATTGCCTTTTAAAATAACACAGGATATTAGGATGGTTGTAGTAAGAATTTATATTAAACCTGAAACGTCAAATCGATTTGATGTTTGACAGAAAAATAATCTGCAACATTTTATTATTATGGATTCACCGTTTTAAGTCATTTTTCAAGAAAAAATGGCAATTAATCAGTGATTTTTATCTTATTCTACATAACGAATTATCACCTCTGAAAAAATATTTATTACTAAGTAAATCTGTCCTAACAGTATAAATCCTCTTCCAGGTTCATTTCACTAAACAGCACCCAGTGGATCCAGCAGTAATGTCCTCCGAACCCAAAGGGAGTCCACCTCCCTATGAGTCAGATGTGGAAAAGTGAGTCTCTTTCAATGCAGCAAACCTTCCTGTTGATCTATATTAACTATATCAATATACAGACATGAAAACTCTCGATATGGAAGCAAAAGAAAGCCGCAACAGTTTGAGTTTTTTTTAAATTATGTGAAATGTGACCATTAGTGAATTCTTTATGTTGAAAATTACTTTGAAACCCATCTACATGAAATGATGTGGTTTGAATTTCCCAACCTGAAATAATTTTAAGTTTTAAAGTTTAAAAACTTATTTTGACTTTTATTTTTATAATTTTTTTTCAAGTTGACAGATTTTTAGTTTCTCATCTGACCTCTGACCCCGTCTAAATTTCTCAAATACAGTCAATTCTAGCAGCTTATATTTTTATTTTTTTAGCTCTAATAATTCCGACCTTGTTTATTAAGACCGATGTTTTTTTGTTTTTTTTGCAATGTTTTGTTTTGTGTCTTCTTACTCTCTTTACAGTAAAGCCCCCTCCCAACCGGCCTATTCCTACTACCCAGACGACGAGTTCCAGCATTTCTACCGCTGGGCGTCTCCGCCAGGCATCATCAAAATCATGTGCATCATGATCCTCATCATGGCCGTGGGTATATTTGCTTGCGTTGCCTCCACGCTGGCCTGGGACTCTCAGGGAGTCATGGATAGCTTTGGGGCTGGCTCTGGGGGAGTCTACGGAATGGGATACAACAGCTTTGGTGGCGGCTCCATGTACGGAGCTGGAAACAACTATGGCTACGGGACACTCGGAGGGAACTACAACGACCCCGCTAAGGCCAAAGGGTTTATCATTGCCATGGCAGCCATCGCCTTCATCTTTTCCCTGGCCATCTTCATCATCGTCGTGTCTCACCAGAGCCTATCATACAGCAGGAAGTATATATATATATTAAACTTTTAAATAATAATGATAATTGACAACCATCTCAGACAAACATCTTCCCCACATTCCTTCCAAAAATTATATAGCAAATTGCACATTGTATAACTTATAACTCTCACTAGTCATATTACGAGGTTTACATTAGTCATTACTCAACCCTCCCCTTCCTCTGTTAACCGTCTCAAATTGAAAGGCCCCCCAACCTTATCAAAGAGGTTGTTTCCCTGTCTGTTATTTTTTCCAGGGGGAAGGCTATTAACATTTGCCCAACCCAAAATGTAGTATATGGTAGTTTGGTCTATTTCTAGAATAATGCTTTTGATTTTTTAGCGTTCAAGAGACACATATCTATCAATATCCGTTAGCTCTTGATGAACTGTTGCACTGCCGCACACGATGAAACAGTGTCCCTTTTTCTTTCATACATTTTATACATAAGTCAGGAATGTCACTGTTTATTTAATTTAGCTGGTGTGATGTAAATGCTCCGTATTTGTATAGTGCCTAGTCTTTTCGACCACTCAAAGCACACTACATCTGCATTCACACACTGAGCCCAAGTGCTCAAACAGAAACTATCATTCACGCACTGGCGGAACAGCCGTAATTCGTGGCCCAAGGATACTTGTCCTGGGGATTGAACCGCCGACCTTCCGATTAACAGGCAACCTGCAATCCTGAGAGTGAGCCTTCGTACATATTGCTCCCCAGTCCTCTAAAGAAATCTCACTCCCCAGGTCCTTACTCCATTTGCAGTCTGAATTTTCTGGTGAATTGGCCATTAATAATTCATCCAGCTCTGATATAGCTCCTGTACTTAAACTGTCCTTGGATAAAAAACTTTCAAAATTGGATTCTGCTGGTTTAGTTGTAAGACTATTTTTAATTAGCTCTGATGAAACTCTTGTTGAAGGTATTTAAAAAAATATTTTTTATCTATATCATACTTCTGTTTAATTTCACATCATAACATCTTATTTTGGCATATACAGGTCCTGAATCTTTTCTCATGCCTATTGATGCCCACGCTCTAAATTAGGGGTCTGCTCTCCATGGGGTAAAGTGTCGGTTTCCCCAAATGGGGCTGAATTGAGATAATTTATTGGGTTCTTTAATACATTTTTTCACTCCAAAACACATCTTAATCATGTTTTTAACAATTGGATTAGTAGTTCGTTCCATTAGTTTCACAAATGTGTATATGAATATAAATATAGGGGTAAAGGTAAGATTAATCCCTCTGATTCCATTTCTTTCCATTGAGGAATATCCCTTGTTGCAAAATAAAACTTAAGGGTTGTTAATTGTACTGCTCAGTAGTACCAGGATATATTGGGACATTTTAACCCCCCCTTATTACATGGTAAGTACAGGAGAGACAAGCAGACTCTGGCACATTTATTTCCCCATATGAATTCTGTAAATAACCTGATTTTATGAAATCGAGGTAGAGGAATATTCTGAAATACATACAATATTTTACGGAGTATACTAAATTTTATAATATTTATTCTTCCAATCTGGGATAAGGGCAGGGTGGGCCATCTATCAAACGATTATTTCTTCCATCAAGGGCCCGTAGTTTGCTTTCGACACTCTGAGCTAATTTAGGTCTAATTTGTATTCCTAAATATGTAAAGCAATCAACGACATTGAATTGGGAAGCCTCTGTAATTGGGTTTTCCTTTTCTTTTTCATTAAGTCATAGAGTTGAGGACTTAGTATTGTCAATGGTATACCCTGAGATGGCACTGAATGAGTTTATTAACTGTTATAGAGCAGGGGTTGTTTTGTTAAGGTATGATATATACAAAATTATATCATACGCGTATAATGAAAGTTTATGTTCTGACTGTCCAGTTATTATTCCCACAATTCCCATGTACAGCTATAACGAATGGTTCAATCACTAGAGTAAACAAAAGCGGGGACAAGCATCCTTGACGGCATCCTCTTGATTACTATTGGTTCTGATATTTTTGTTTGTTAGTATTTCTGCAAGCTCTCCAAGCTTTGGATAATATTAAGGACCCTCCTAACATTATGGAATCCCTGGTGAGCGAGAATAAACCCATTTTGATCCCTATGTATTACACTGGGTAACGTTTCTTGCAACTGTCTTGCTAAAACTTTGCAAAGAATTTTGAGATCAGAGTTTAGTAAACTTATTGGTCTCATATTTCCGTATCTATTATTAGACTTTCCTGGCTTTGGCAATATATAAACCTTTTTTATATATAAACCATTGAGACACAGTCTCTTTTACCAGGGAGTCCTGTATAGCACAAATAAAACACAAATTTTCAACCATGAGCTGAAAATAACCATAACAATAATGTTATCAACGCACCTAACTTAGATTTGGGTAAACTGCCGCTATCGAATGCTTCCATAAACATTTCCAGTAGTGGTTTGATCATTTTTGTTTTAAATTTCTTATATAGGTCTATTAGCAATCCATCTGGACCTGCTACTTTTCCTGCTTTCATGCCTATTTCCTCCTCTGTAAGATCTGCCTCTAACGTCTTTGCATGTTCCTCAGAGATAGTTGGAATATTTAGCTTCTCTAAAAATGTTTTTTGGGCTTTGGGTTCATAGTCAACTTGTGGTTCATATAGTTTTTTTATAGTATTCCCTAAATTCGTTGTTTATTTCAGCAGGGTCTATTATTGTGTCACTATTATCTTTTACAATCAAAGTTTCTAACTGTTGTTTCTAACTGTTTGATCTGCCATGCCAAACATTTTCCACCGTGCCCATAAAATGTTCAGCCTTAGCAGACTGTGCTATCCCATCAGCCAATAATTTATTATATTCTGCTCTTAATAGCAATAACTCTTTTTCTACTTCAGGAGTACTATTCCTGAACACCTGCTCCTGTTGAGTTTGTATTTTGCATTCTAGCTGTTGCGTATTCTGGCGTGACTCTCTAAATTTGGATGCAGTATAGCTAATTATGTGTCCCCTCAGGAAGGCTTTAAAGACATCCCACTTGATACATGCTGTTGTTTGCATTGTATTATCTTTAAAATAATTATCTATTTCCGCCCCCACATATTTTATAAATGCTTCATCTTGTAGCCACTTCTGATTAAATTTCCATCTTGGTGGGTCCCTAGCAAGATTTCCATCTGTATAAATCAGACAGCACATTCCATGGTCTGATATTAATATACTACCATAGTAACAACCCTGTATTTTTGAAAGTAGTGATGCAGAGATTAAAAAGTAGTCTATCCGTGAGTATGTCTGAAAAGTACTCGAGTGGCAAGAATAGGCTACATCGTTAGGTTTCAAGTGTCTCCAGATATCTAGCAGATTTAACTCTTTAATGAAATGATGAATAGTTGTTGTACTTCTAGCATGAGTTTGATCAGTACCTGTAGACCTGGTAGGATCTAATGTACAATTCCAGTCCCCTGCAATAATATATTCTCCTGGGAGAGATGCAAGTGTGAGAAATAAATGTCTATAAAAGCCGGGCTCATCCTTATTGGGGCCATATGTATTAACTAAATTCAAGTTAACTGAGAGCAGCGATCCCTTAATAATCAGATACCTACCACATGTATCCCTGATTACATTAGTAATTTGAACGGGCACAGAATAGTGAATAAGAGTCATGACTCCCCTTACTTGTGATGTAAATGATGCTGCATAGGTGCTTCCCTGCCGTCTGCTCCTAATTTTTACATTGTCCTCTTTAGGGTATGTGTCTCCTGCAGGAAAGCAATTTTTGAATCAGTGTCTTTCAGCTTATTCATAACCTTTGCCATGAAGATCCCTTAACAAAAATGGCATGAGGATTAACACGTCTAAACGTCAGAACACACATTGAACATGTTGTACAGCAATAAAGATTTTAAAAAACAATTCTCCCAACTGAATGGGAAGCCCTCCTATCTATTGCTTCCACTCAGCCTACACCCGGACCGATGTAAATTAAAAATAAAAAATAAAAATTAGGCTTCATTTGCCCTTCCTACTCCGTAATGTTTTTATGAATTATATGAGACAAATATAATAAATCAGTGTAAGCATAATAACTGCTGCTAATGTCAGCATCCTCAAGAAGTTATGTTATATAAATTCCTGTAATAAAAATAGGTTTCCAGTGTTCCACATATTGATATATCTCTGCTTTGACTTTAGCATGTGTGTTTATACGTATACTTGTCACCTACAAATACACACATACCCACGCACACCTTTACACAGATAGGCCAATGGGGGAAAAAACAAAGAGTTATGTTCCATTGACTCCCCATTCAAAGTAATACAAATTACATTATTTTGCAGTCCGTAGTGGCAGATACTCTCTCATCCTATAAGTAACTTCACATCTGCACCTCCGGTATCCAGCCTTCCAGAAATGAGCATGGGTCCAGGCCCTCTGCGCCTTTGGGCAAGTTCACCAACCTCAGGTTGTTCAAGCGTGACTTTGTTTCCATGTCCGCAACTTTATCTTCCAGAACTTCGTTCCTTTTCTTAAGAGCTTTAACAGTTTCTTGTAGCTCAATGTGCTCGTCCATGGCGGACAAACACGGTCAGACAGCTCTTTCTTAGTTTCTTCAACGGCAGTGAGAATAGCATCAAGTCTAGTTGAGAACTTGGACTTCAAGCTGTTTATCGCCACCAGTATCTCTTCTTTGGCCTCGGTGAGCTGCCCTATTGTTCAGGAGTCTCCATGCTGACATTAGCATCTTTGCTGGTTTTATGCTCCATGCTTTGTGCCCCAAAGTCCATTACCTTTGCTTGTGTCTGTGTTTTCTCTCTAACCCTACTCGTTTTTCCAAGATTTGGCATCTCCGTTTTCAAACCGAGGTTGCCTGCACTTTCAAGGACCGTTGTATGTTTATATCAGGATCGAGCGTGACTTACTCGTTCACGTTCATACCGGAAGTCCCCTGTGTGTAACTTTTTGAAAAATTTCTCGATCTGGAAAAATGCAAGAAGACTTTTAAATTTATAAGATAAAAATAGAACTGGATATATATGCTATATTTTTTCTTCACCATGAATCACTTGATTCATTTTAAGTTGTCGTTTGGCCTTTGCACACATTTCATTATTTGTCCTTTTCTTCCCAAGACCTTAAAAATTAAGTTGTTGAAAAACAAAAATAGCTATCATATATGATGTTAATAAGAGAGTAAAATCAATTAAGTTTTAGTTTATTTTATCAGCCGATAGGAAGTTAAATGAAGAAAATGTTTAAAGCTATTTCTTCTTACACTCCAATTTAATTATATGGGCTCAAGAAGGTGCTTTTGATTTGACTTTTGCATGCAGAATTTAATACCATATTATATAATAGATATTATAGAGTTTTTATGAATTGGATGACATCCACAGTTCAACAAGCAGAAGTATATCCACATATCTCAGTTTAAGAATAAAATTAATTCACAGTGAGAGTGTAAGTTAAGCTAAATTGAGGCTACAAAGTGCAATTTGTTTTTCTTCAGAGCTCCTCCCAGTCTCTGTATAATAATTATTTAACAACATTATTGATAGATTTTTTTTATCTTCAGTTGTATTTTGTCTGATCAGCTTTTACATTTTGTCTGTCTCGGGATTCCATACATATGTAATGAATGCTCTGAGATGTAAAAACTCATTAAAGTTCTGTAAAATCTATGAATTAACCTATTTGTGAGATATTACGGGATTATATGCTTTTGTCAATTTCCTTGCTTTGTGTATAATAAATGCTGTTGTTCTGCATTTTAAATGAAAGCAAAATAACTATTTTTGACTAATACATTTTGTCAGTCTCGGGACTCCATACTATGTAATGATAAGTCCTTTTGAGATGTAAAAACACATTAAAGTTCAATAATATCTATGAATTATTTGTGGGACATATGTATATGTCCCTGCATTGTATTTACTAGATGCTGTCGCTTTTTAAATTAAAAGAAAAATAACAATATCTTTGACTTATCTAAACAGCTACTACATTATGTCAGTCTCTGGATTCCATACAAATGTTATTATAAGTCCTTTTTAAGATATAACAACACATTAAAGTTCAATAACATCCATGAATCATTATTTATTATTTCCTTTAAGACAGTGAGAACTTCCTGTGTTGTTCGGTAATGTGACACCTTCAAGGGGGCGGGGCTTAATTGGCCGAGAGCCGAGCTCACCTGGGTGGGGCCTGGATTGTTTTTATCTGCAGCAGCAGTTTCAGTTGAAACATTTCTGGTGGAGCAGAGAGAAGAAAACACCTGCGGAACGACAGGTGAGTGTGTCGACTTCCGTCTGAGAGATTAGCACAAGAGGCTTCTGTACTTTGTTATAAATCCCTAAAAACTTTTACCTGTCGATACAACAAAGAAAGGTGTGTTGTTATTATGGGTCAAATCTATTATCTCCTTAACAGCAGCTCCTGTGTGGTAAAGATCAACGGGGAAATTGTGAGCAAAGTGCGAGATTATTAGGCTGATTTATTTGGATGAAACAGGATTATTTGTGGTTTTATAGCTCTGATGACACGAGTGTAAAGTTAAGAGATGTTTCCGTTTGAGCTGATTTCACGACAGCTGAGACTGGCGTTGAAGAATGAAATTAAAATAACACAGAATGTTATCATGGTTGTAGTATGAATTTATATTCAACCTGAAACGACTAATCGATTTGTTGTTCAACAGAAAAATAATCGCAAGCATTTTTTTTTTAAAGCAAAAATCTGAATCAGCTTTATTGCCAGGTATGTGTACACATATGTGGAATTAAAATAATAAGGCAAATAATCTGTGACGAAACTGTAACTGTCATTTATGTCATATTCTACAGTCCAAATGATCACTTCTGAGAAAAAATGTATTACTAAGTAAATCTGTCCTAACAGTATAAATCCTCTTCCAGGTTCATTTCACCAAGCAGCACCCAGTGGATCCAGCAGTAATGTCCTCCAGGCCCAATGGGAGTCCACCTCCCTATGAGTCAGATGGGGAATAGTGAGTCTCTTTCACTTTCCTGTTGTTGTATTTTATTTATATCAATATACAGACTATATATGAATACTCTCCATATGGAAACAAAGAAAGCGTTTGAGCTTGGTTTAAATTACGTGAAATGTGACCATTAGTGAATTATTTATGTTAAATTACTTTGAAACCCATCTACATGAATTTATGTGTGACTTCAATTTAATGAATTTCCCCCCCTTAAATTTTGGTGTCTAAACTTCATTAATTTAAGCAACTTGATTTTTGTTTTTTGGGGGTTTTTGTATTATTTTACTGAAGTTTTTGTCATGGAAATGACCTATTTACTTTGAGCGAGTTGAATATAGTTTTGTTTTTGTTTTTTTTTAATATTGGTTCTGGTACTGACCAAAAACCACATAAAATGAAATTGCACAACGTTTTAAAATAATTCCGACCTTGTTTATTCAGACCGATGGTTTTCAAAGTAAAATATTTCAAGGTCAAATCCTTATGGCCTTACTTTGCTGATTTTTGTATTTATATTTAATGCTATGTTTTTTCTGTCTTCTTACTCTCTTTACAGTAAAGCCCCCTCCCAACCGGCCTATTCCTACTACCCAGACGACGAGTTCCAGCATTTCTACCGCTGGGCGTCTCCGCCAGGCATCATCAAAATCATGTGCGTCATGATCCTCATCATGGCCGTGGGTATATTTGCTTGCGTTGCCTCCACGCTGGCCTGGGACTCTCAGGGAGTCATGGATAGCTTTGGGGCTGGCTCTGGGGGAGTCTACGGAATGGGATACAACAGCTTTGGTGGCGGCTCCATGTACGGAGCTGGAAACAACTACGGCTACGGGACACTCGGAGGGAACTACAACGACCCCGCTAAGGCCAAAGGGTTTATCATTGCCATGGCAGCCATCGCCTTCATCTTTTCCCTGGCCATCTTCATCATCGTCGTGTCTCACCAGAGCCTATCATACAGCAGGAAGTTCTACCTGGCCGTGGTGATCAGCTGCGCCATCCTAGCATTCCTAATGCTAATTGCCGCCATAGTATACTTGATGGCAGTGAACCCCATGGCTCAGTCCTATGGATCGGTCTACGGTGCCCAGATTACAGGTCTATGTGCACAGTACCAACAACCACAGCTTTCAGGAGTGTTCATCAATCAGTATCTTTACCACTACTGTGTCGTGGAGCCACAAGAGGTGAACACACACTTTTGACTTCCTGGTCTTCCTTGTCTTATGTGACCTTATGTGACGTGACGTGACCTTTTGTTGGCGCAGGAGGATTTGTTCTGTTTGTAACTGTTGTATGTCTCATTTCAGGCCATCGCTGCAGTGTTGGCCTTCCTGGTCGTCGTCGCTCTCATCATCATGCTCGTCTTCGCGCTAAAGACTCGCCAGAAAATCCAGGAGTTCGGCAAGAGCAACATTTTGTGGAGGAAAGTGAAGGCCTTCGAGGAGCCTGAGCCGCCTCAAGATGTAGAAGCGTGGGTGAGTGGCAGTGCATTGTTTTAATTATTCAACATGCAAGAGCTGCAACAGTTAGTCGTATTAATCGATTAGTCAAACAGCAGAAAGAGTAATAGTTTTTAGCCATATTTCAAGCAACAATACTAAAAATGATCAACTTACGCATCTGTAACGTGAGGATTTTCTGCTTTCCTCTGTTTTTATGTTAGGAAAATAATATTTTGGGGATTTTTTGACTGCGAAACGTTTCATAGACAATTATTTTCATTAAGAATTTATCTATGTTGTTTTCTTGATCAATAAATGTTCTACAAAATGTGAGAAAAATATAAACAAATATGCCCCACAATTTCCTAAAGGCCAAGGAGACGTCTTCACATTCTGTTCCCAGATGGGGAAATTGTTGTTACAGTTGCTCACTTTGCTAATCAAGGAATTAAAGAAATATAAATAATAATAATAAAGTGTGGGTAAATAGAACATTGTATAAATCTAAAAATACAAATAGGAGTGTGGAAATATGTACAGTATGTGACAGACGGGAATAAATAGTATAAGTATAGTTAGTAATGAATAAATAGTAGTAATAATAATGAGGGCTGATAGTGTTAAGAGATGGAATAGATTAAAATCCTTTAAAATTGCAGTATTAAAACAAAAGAGAAATGCCACAAATCCTGGATAGACAGGATGCTACATGTCTTTAGAAGGCAGCAGCTTTCACCAGGAAATATTTATCATTTCGATTTGATAATTGGCTTAAACAGTTATAGACCTGCTACAATTTGTGGATCAATCAACAGAAAATTACCTTCAACTATTTTTAAAAATTGAATAATCATTATTTTTGCTGTTCACAGCTTCTCACATGATGGTAAACTGAATATCTTTGGAGTTTTGGACATTTGAAGACATGTTGCCCCGGGGTGTGTTAAAGTATAACACAACATTTTCTGGCATTTTATAGACAAAAATATTAACTGATAATGAAAATATTCATCAGTTTCAGCCCTGAATGGTTAATTATTGATAAGCAAATTTTTAATTTCAGCTCTAAACCTGACACTAAAATCAAAAGAGGCTATTAATACTGAGCCTGAAAGCTTGTCTCAAGTAAAGTGTCCGCCTGTGTTCTCTAATGAAGCACAGTGTTTTTGTATCAGCTGAAGTGGTTCAACCAGTTTGGTGGCAGTCACCTGTTTGTCGGCGGGGGAGGGGAAGTGTGGAGCGATGTGCTTGGTTTCAAGGTGTGGCTCTACACGGATGACAGTTTCAATCTCACTGCTGTCAGTACATTCAAACTTCAGTATTTGCATTTTATGGTGAGTCGTGCTTTTCTAAGCTATTTTCAGAAGAACAGCTCTCAAACTTTGACATGCCCTAGTAAGTAGCGATGAGTAGGTGAGTCATTTTGTGGATAGTTGAAAGCAACGATGACATTCAGCGCAGCAAAGTCCCTGCAGTTCACTGCAGAGCAACGACCAGAAAGAACAGGTCGGACTGGTACTCTGAACACATTAACTCCACTGTTAGCAACATGATACTGGGAGCCGTAGGCGTTTATTTCCCTATAGCTTGTGCAGCTGAGGCAGTGTGACTGTAGCAACCTGCAGCACATACAGGGTGTAGCTCAGTACTGTCGCATATTTTTAGAGGACAAGTCCACGCAGGCTTTTCATACCAGAGATGGTAAAGATCCAGGGAGTTTGTTTGAGTGAGTCACCCGTCAAACTGTCATTGGTAAAAGCACTGTTTAGTTTTTTAGATTATTTCAAATAGCTTGATTTTAGTGCAGCTCTGTTTTGTATAAGGATCATATTTCTCTTGTGGTAGGGCAGCAATTAATGATTATTTTCATAACCAGTTAATCATTTGGTCTATAAAATGTCAGGAAATGGTGAAAAAAGACAATTTTTAATTTTAATCGAATAATCAGTTAGTTGTTGACTATTAAATTAATCATCAATTATTTGGATAATCGACTAATTGGTTTCTTAAATGTGAATGTTCTGTACTTTTCTATGACAGTAAACTCACTATCTTTGGTTTGTTGACAAGACTTTTGAGAACGTCATCTAAGGCTGATCGACGTTTTTCACCATTTTCTGACATTTTATAGACCAAACAACTGGTCGATTTATCAAGAAAATAATTGACAAATTAATCAGCAATGGAAATAATTGTTACTTACAGCCCTAATCAGCCCTAAGAGCTGATTTGAACTGTTAGAGTGGATTATGGGGAGATTTAAACTAATCAGAATAGTTTTTTGTCCATCAAATAATAATTTATTCTATAAATTGTTGCAGCTCTAATGCATATTAATGCTGTCGGGGTATAATATAGACATGTATTCTTCTATGTATGTATGTTGCAGTGGTGGAAGAAGTACTTAATTTTCATACTTAGGTAAAAGTACAAATACCTCCATGAAAAATATTACTGAAGTAAAATTAATAAAGCACCTGGTTCTAAAAGTACTAAAGTATAAAAAGTACTTGACATTCAAATCTATTGATCTTGCAAAAAGCAAATGATCTTTTTAATTCACAGGTTTGAATGCAGCATCACAAGTTACAGTGAATCACAATAAAAAAATTAAAAAAACTGAGTCGCAAGAGGACAAGTATTAGCCTGTAGTTGCTAATGTGTGTGAATTTTCCCCCCAAAAGGTGAACAATGTGTCCACGGCCCCTGACGCCCTCCCAGTGTCAGACTACCCTGAGAAGCTGAGGGGCTCCAGGAGTTACCTGGATGATGAGAGCAACTATGACAAACCTCCTTACAGCATCACCCCACAGTGAGTATACTGCACGAGAAACATCTGCAGTGACAAAAGGCCGGTGTTGTTTTATGTACTGTGTACCAGGAAGGGCAGGTTTGTGCAGCAGTTGGCGCTACTCAGTGCCCCAGTTCAATGCTACAAACACTTTTTTTAAAGGTTTTTGGCCTTTTTCTATAAACGGTTCACAGTAGAGAGAGCCGTGATCAAAGTGGGGACGTTGCAATGACATGGCAGTGTCTAAAGGGCCAACTGTGATTGGTCGGCTTGGCATTTCCTCCTACACATGTCCGGCTTGTCCTCCATCTTTTGCCTCAACTGCTTTTAAGGGTCGTACATACCATCATTGTTTGTAGCAGCCCACACAAACAACAACTGTGGCTAAACTAAAAACAGCGGCAAGGGAACATAGAAACCCGACAGCCAACTAGCGTTTTGATGGTTTAATTGTGGAACGACGCAGACACCAACGCACAAGCATAAATGCTCACGATGACTTAATGCAGAAGTATAAATTGGCCTTTAGACCTGGGGTTTATGTTTGCAGCATGTTCTCTAAAGTTTAAATGTAAAGTGAGTGTTGAGCTATTAATGGGGACTACTGTCTCTGAAGGCAATATGAAAAAGTTGCTCACACACAGGTGAACAAAATGTGAACCTGATCTGGACAGAAATGAGACACCTTCAGGAAGTTCTCAGAAACAAAAAGCAATTGGATCAACCTTTAACATTTTCCTTGTTAACCCTTCAATAATTAAAATTTTTGGCCACTTGGGGGCAGCAGAAACAAGTTTTCATGGGTCATGGCTGTATGGAAGTGGTGTGTATTATGGAGCGGGTGCTCGGCTTTAGACAGGTTTTCTTCAGATTGCTGCTGCCAAAAAAAATTTGCCAAATTTCCGCAAATACAACACAGATACTGGAAGCATTTAAGCAGAATGAGCTCGTCTTTTCAGATTGTTACGATCGTCAGTAAGCATGCCAGTTTCATCAAAGGACTTCATGAGCCACTTTTTCTTGCAACACTGAAACTAAGTGAAATACTTTCGTGCTGATTAGGGAACATGAAAAGGGACATGTCTGCAGGAAGTCATTGTCCTGTTTACTCATCAAGATGAGATCACAAATCGAAATGGCTGTATTTTACTTCCTCCTACATCTCATAAGCAAAACATACGTGTAACAGTTTAGTAGATTTACAGATGCTATTTTGCCTTTGGGGACTCACATTTGCAATCCATGTAATGTAGTCGCCTCCTACTGTTACTTAGATTACAGTTACCGTAGTTCTGTGTTACTGTTTTGCAGTTTTTCTCAATTGCTTAAACACATTTCTTGAAAATATGTCTCTTTTTCTCAAAACTCTAAACACAAATCCACAGCTTCTCACCCAATCCCCCCTAAAACTTTAAATTTTCAGGTCAAAATGAAGCTCTCCACTCAAAACCACTCAAAAGAAACTTTTCCCGCAGAAACACACACACTGCAACACAGTCTTACACACTGCTGAGATAAATTTTAAACAATACTACAAAACTGGTTTTAAGTTATGTTGCTTGTGATTCTTCCCCTCAAAAAACTATTCACACGATAAACACAACAAAAGAAATAACAAATTTAAACATTTGCACAATTTTTATTTCTTTGTGTAATATACAGTGCAGCACACTGAACAACTAATTATTCTGCCCCAGCATCCTGTCTTTGGTCTGGGACAGGCCAGAGATTCTCGTCCTTCACCTCCTTTTCCATCTTCTCCTCCTCCCTCTACCTCCTCCTTTTTCTTCCTTCACCTCTTACTCCTCTCCATTCTGCTCCTCCTCCTCCTCCTCTCTGGTGTCCTACACCTCTTCCTTCAGATTTCTCTGGATCCATTGTTCCTAAACTGAATGAACTGACTCCGGACCTTTAATTCTATCTATTGAAGCTTCTGAATGTCTGTGCTTTCTCAATGACCACATGTTGTAGGCAATGAGAAATGACGGGATTTGTGTGTAGAGTTTAGGGAAATGGGTGTTCTTTTTGAAAAATGGAGTTATGGTTTTTAGTTCAAAAGCCTGCTTATAGTGTTAGAGCAATGGAGAAAAACTGTAATGGTCTTTGTTATTATAATGAATCTAACAATATGAATACTGCTCCTTGTCCCACAGGCCTTCAGTGGAAGAGAACCGGCCTTTGCAAAATGGGACTCCCTACAGCCCAACCTCAGATTTGTCCAGCTCGAGTGGAAAGCCCAAGAAGAGACGCGCAGCCCGGCCACGCCGCGCCGATGGACAAGACTTCGAGACTGACTATAACTCCTCTGGAGACGAGCTGGACGACGACGACTTTGACAGGTAAGAAGAAATTAAAGACCCACATTGGAGGTGCTGACGTACAGGAGTCCAACTCACTCACAAGTCCAAGTATTCAGATCCTTTACTTAAGTAAAAGTAGCATTACCACACTGTCAATTAGTCCATTACGTGTGAAAGTGCTGCAAGTAAAGTTTTACTTAAGTAGAAGTACAGAAGTATTACTTTTCTTGCTTTAATATGTGTATTTATCACCTGTGCATTAACATTTAAGCAACATTTAACTGATCAGGGATGGAGCTGCAACGATTAATCGAATAATCAGGTTTGAGTAATTTTTAAGAGGAATCATTTGAATCCAGCTTGTTAAATGTGAATATGTTCGGGGATTTTTACTTTTCTATAACAGTAAACTGAAAATCTTTGCAACTAATCGATTTTTTTTTGAGAAAATAATAATATTCAGCAATGGAAAAGAATCGTTACTTGCAGCCCTATTCAGCTCTAAGAGCTGATTTGAACTGTTAGAATGGATTGAAATGGTGAAAAAAGACAATTGATTTTACTGGGAATAGTTTTTTGTCCATCAAATAATCATTTGATCAACAAATTATTGCAGCTTTAATACATATTAATGCTGTCGGTGTATAATATAGACGTGGATTCTTGTATGTATGTTGCAGTGTGGGAAGAAGTACTTAATTTTCATATTTAGGTTAAAGTACAAATACCTCAAGTAAAAGTCATGCAGTATAATACTACTTAAGTAAAAAAGTACCTGGTTTTAAAAGTACTTAAGTATCAAAAGTAAAAAAGTACCACACATTCAAATCTATTGCTCTTACAAAAAGCATTCAACCTGTATTCAATGTTCATACAGTGTTTTGCACTTTTAGGACTTAATGGACAGAAATTACTTTAGGTGTTTGCACTTTGCAAAATTTTAATCTACAAAGGAATTGAAGCTATCAGGTAAATATAAGGGAGTAAGGAGTTCGATATGTTACTTTGAAACGTAGCGGAGTCAAAGTGTAAAGGAGCACAAAATGGAAATACTCAAGTACATTAAAATTGTATACAAGTACCGTACTTGAGTGAATATACTTAGTTTCCAACACTGCCAACTGTACCTGGGGTCTTCGAAGCTTACGGATGTGTTTTTCCAGTCATTTAAATTTACCCCTGTGTCTTCTCTCTCTTTTAGTGAATTCCCTCCCATAACAAATGAGCAGGAGCGCACCAACTACAAGCGTGAATTTGACCGCGAGCACCAGGAGTACAAGGACATGCAGGCGGAGCTGGACACCATCAACAAGAACCTGTCAGATGTGGACAGAGAGCTGGATGAACTGCAGGAGGGCAGCCCGGAGTACCTGGTGAGAGCTCACTGTTACTGTTTGATATTTATTTGTTCAATCCCCTTATAGTCAACATCTGATAATTTTCTCTCTGTCAGTCCAGTTTGAAAGATATTAATGGATAGATTGTGGAACCTACAGCAGAAATGTTGTTTTCTTTAAAATTTCAACAGAACATTAAATCTGCTGTAATGTTTTCATATGAATAGGGGATGAAATGTGTTGTAAAAGGAGTTTTTGTGTGACAAACCCTCAGAGAATGATCACCAACTTCGCAGTTTTTGCATCTTTCAACTTCACTTTTTGTGGTTTTGATGGCCTACTAATGTTTAAAAGTTTCAGTCTCACTGCTGTAGTCAGCTTTCCAGCAGCAGGCTTGTTTTCAGATAAAAAGCTGTTTAAAAAGCCGCCGTACACGTCCTGCTCAGCAGCAAATAAGCAGACAGACACAGCTACAGACAAGATGGTGAACATAGTGGCTCATTTAGCAGCTAAAGAGCCAGATATTTTCTGTAGGAGTGGGAGACGGATGTGAAAATAAGCTACCGTTTGATAACAAGTTACAGTAATTAACTTTACAAGGTATATACGTCAGTGTTGTGTTGACAGCTTTGTAGCCTCCAAGTGGTCAGTAACCGTTTTTAGACTGAAGTGGGGGAGACAAAATAAACCGTTTTACTATTTTGAAATGTGTCTGATGAATTGTTTACGTTTTCTTTAACAGGATGCTTTGGATGAGTACAACAGGATAAAGGACATGAAAAAGGTGCGTGGGATCATTTCATTCATCTACTGCAATGTAATGAATTGTGATATTCTATTTTATAACGTGATCCTATAACTCATATTCTTTGTCTATTTTTTTTTTTCCTCCTTTTTCAGACTTCAGATTATCAGATGAAGAAGCGCAGGTGTAAATATCTGAAGAACAAGCTGAACCACATCAAGAAGAGGGTCAGCGACTATGACCGCAAGGCCTGAACAACTCAATGAGGATATTACGCCTGTCCAAATACGTCTCAGAAAGGACTCAATCTGGTTTGCCGCTGTTTTTTTGGGGGGGGGGGTGACAGCTGGTAGCTTGTGAAACATTGCAAAAGTTGTTTGTCCCTATAGGCTGTCTTGTATTATGCCACTGTTTATATTGTGTTTGTCACCTGCCGTAGATACTGTTATGTGTATATATTTTGCCTACTGTGATCTGAAATTGTCCAGCAGCCACTAGATTGTAAAGTGAATTTACATTTATACACAACCCCATTTTGTTTTTAAATAGCTCTTTTTACTGTCTTTAATTCTAATTTTTATCATGTAAATACAATATGTGGGGAAACAGATGTTTTTAGCAGTTTGTGTAAGTAAGTTCACATGTGTTTCTTTACTCAGGGTTGAACAAACGGACACTTTCAAATGATTATGCGTGTTTAATGCATAGTGATGTACCTTTTACAGTGACTTGTTATACCTTTTTTTTTATTATAATAAATTCCTTTTAATAGACAATTATTTCTTGCTTTTCTTACACAGTAAGCGTTGTGGCCAGCAATGGCTTTGCACAGACACAAACATTTGGGACTCCTTGAGCAAATAGTGAGTGTGAAAACAATTCCAACACTCAAACACTGTTGATTTAAAGCCACTAAGTGTAGAATTTTTAAATGTTTGTAGCATCTTTTAAATCATTCTGAAGGGATTGTTTGTAGGCGCCAATGTCAGGCATTTTCAAATTCTGTACATAGTGACTTTAAAGCTGCACAAACTGATATTTTATATATTAACAATGGATCAAAGGACCATAGGTAATGTGAATGGTGTCTTTTGAAATAACAACGCTTCAGAGAATAATTAACAATACTATCAAGATTGCTGTTCCATTCATGTCTGCACTGCTTATAGCTTATTGCTTAGGTTCATCCATCCATCCATCGTCAACCGCTTATCCTGCGTACAGGGGCACGGAGGCTGGAGCCAATCCCAGCTGGCATAGGGCGAAAGGCGCCTATGGACAATTTGGGGTCACCAATCAACCTAGGCCGCATATCTTTGGAGGAAGCCGGAGCACCCGGAGAGAACATGCAAACTCCACACAGAAAGGAAGGTTTGAACCCGCAAACTTCTTGCTGTGAGGCCACAGCGCTATCCACCGGACCACCGTGCCGCTCCATCTGCTTAGGTTAAGAACTTGCAAATTCTGCCCTCCACCCTGTTTTCTTATTAATTTTTTTTAAAGCTTTGATAAACATACAATACAGTATCTGGCCTGTACAAAAGTGAACAAAGACACACAGACTAACTGAACACAGTGGACTATTTGGCAGCTGAAGAGCAAGCTATATTTTTAACTTAATATTTTAATTTTCTAACACGTTAGCTAAAAGAACTTCACAAGATGACAATATGTCAGATGTTTTCCGCTTGCTCTGCTGGCCCCAAGTGGCCAAAAAAATCTTGATACAGATTTAAGGAAGTTTTGCACATTAAAACTGCACACTGAAGCTACATGCACAAGTACAACACACTGCACACTGAAGTGTACTTTGTACATTACATCGACATGGATGTTTCTTTTTCTTGTCTATCTGGTTTGCCTCTTTGAAGTTCACTACAGGCACGACATCACAAGACAAAACATTTAAAAAAACACAAGCGTCTCTTCCCTCCTGGCTGAATTTTAACCCGTGGTTTTGAACTGTTCGGTCTGCATCGAGTGTCTCCTCAGCAGCATCCTCCTGGTCAGCTCTTTGGGTTGCCCAGGAGGAGCAGAGGGAAGGAATTTTTTGTGGCCTGATTCTTTCTCACTGAAACCACTTGCAGCACTGGAGCTGAGGTTATAAACATTAAGGATGGGGGTGTTGGTTGAGTTGAGGGTCAGAGGTGGCAAAGATCTAGGCCTGGCCTGGGACATGTGGTCCAACAAGAAGGCTCCAGAGCCTCTGCGCTCGTACCCAGACAGCACTCTCCTGCTTGGGCCTGAGGTCAACAGTGACTCCCTGGAGCCCTGTGTGCTGGAGCAGCGTAAGAGAGCTAGCTTCTTGCCTTCTCTTAGGTCTCGTGCTCTCTGCTGGGACTCCTCAGGGAGATTTTGGATGTCTACAGCTAGCTGGGGATCAGAGCTGTAGATGTCCTCCCCAAGCTTGCGCCTCTGGATTATGCTCTGAAGGCTTGACGAGGCCATGCTGTGATGTAGCGGAGTGCAAAGGTTTTTGTCACCAGAAAGGGAGGAAGAGGAGGTGATTGATTCTGTTCCAAGGTTAACAGAATGGAGATTAGGATGGGAGGCAGAGTGGGATGATAGGAGACCTGGTAAGGATATATTTTGTCCTGCATGTTTGGCACATTCATTCTTTACGTCTCCATCTACACCGCTGTCCCTTGCCAATCGTCCTTCATACCATTTGAAGTTGTCAGTTGGTGAACATGTGCTGTTGTCCCCGTCCCTATTCATGGGAATTTTGACAGGGACGTCCTCCGTTAGGTTGAGGTCTTTGCTGTTTTCTGAAGAGGCTGCGTGAGGCTGCTGTGTGAGCAGAGACGCTGGGATCTTTAGCCAGGGCTCAGAGTTCAACCTCAGAAGGGGCTGCTGCAATCCGTGCGGCGCCACTTGGCCAAGCCTTTGGGGGCATGATGGGGAACATGGATGGGAGCTTACACCACAGGACTGGGCTTCTTTAAAGGAAAAGACAGGCTTTGGGGGACATAAAGAAGAAGAGGTGCACTGGGGGGAGGTGATGAGCTGAATTTCAGAGGGAGATGCAGGAGGTGCTGATGTCTTTGTGTCCATCTGATCTAGAGGACCAAGGGGAGGCATGCTCAGGTACTGCTTGGCTTGCAGTTTGCCACATGGGAATTTGTCAGTCGTTATGATGATCACTTCCTTCCCCTTGGCCTTGCATGTGTCGAGCAACAGCTTCAGAACCTTCCAGTCTCCAGCCATGACTGCGTAGACCAACGCTGATGTCCCTGACTGATCCTCTAGGCTAATATCCGCTCCACTGACCAAGAGCAGAGACACCACCTCAGGGCCTGCCTGCTCCTGGCAGGCATGCATCAGGGCAGAGCGACCTTCCTTGTCCTGGATGTTGGGGTCCGCTCCTTTCTCCAGAAGAAACTGGACCAGCTTGGCCCGGCTGGCGCTCTGGGTGTCAGTATGATGGGTCCTGCAGGCTACCATCAGGGGTGTCTGACCTTGGCTGTCACTCTCGTTTATGTAAGCACCTCCTTCCAGGAGCAGCCGTGTAAGTCGCAGGCGACGAAGGAAGACTGCTTTTAGCAAGGGGTTTCCTGAATCTATAGCTACCCCAGGAATACAGCCTTCTCCCTCCATCCCTATTGGTCCCAGCTGGTGGTTTTGGAGATGTAGTAAAAGGTTTCTGTTGAAAATAACAAAACACTTTTAGAGTGATTAATTATATAAACGGATAAAATTAAATAACAGTTGAGCAGTTGCACATAAGCCATTATCATAGACAAGCCCCCATATCAGCTTTTCCTGCAGCATGGCCAAGACCGAAGTGTATGCTTTGTTTTTTGCTAGAACGACACAGCTGAGGATGCTTGTTTGGTGCCATAGAAATTCAGCATGTTAGTTAGCTTAGAAGGGCTAGCTTAGCCTGGCTGGCCAGCTTGTCTGCAGTAATTAGTTTGCTATACCAAAGCCATGTTTTTGACATGTTCCATGACCATGTAAAACCTGGTCACTGGCTAGCATGCACTTGGTGTCTCCATCAGTTGCTGGATTTGCCATGATGACTGGCAAGGAGAGGCCTCTTGCTAGCACAAATCACATGTTGCATGTAGTAGCAGACTGATCTTATCCAGACAGTGTTAGCTTGTTGTGGTGGGCTGTGTTGAGTATGTGGGTGCAGGTAAAGAGGAGGCTTGTTCCGGGATGCTGGAACACATTGTTGAGCCTTCTCTCTTCTCTGTGTCATCATGGCTCAACTAAACAAAACACCATTTATTAAAGACAATGTAGACTTGCTTGCACTCATAGTGACTATTTTTTACAATACAATAGTTGTTCTGTAGATGATAATTATAATATTAATAGTATATAATTGTAATAATTAGATGATTTTAAATCTACATGTATGTAAAATAAGTTGTTTGATCCCACAGTTCCTTTTAATGCAAACGTCCTCTGCAGCACCAGCAAAGGCTGCCACTTTCTATCCGCCTTTGTACTGTTTGTCCTTGCTTCTCTCTATTAGGCCAGATAAGGTGGCAGTTGCCAATGTCTCAGACAGTAACACAACATTTTCCTGTATGAGTCACAGCCCATGAAACAGAAACACGTTAAGGATTATGAAGTTTATTTTGACTTAATCACATAAACTGTCCTGCTGCCACAAATACTAACTAGAGCACCACATGTGGATTGATATACGCTGTTGAAAATAGTCCCCAACAAATGCACTATTTTATTGTGTTTGACTAACATTTGATACAAACTACAGTGTCCAGCTGATTTAGGAAATTACTTGTGTCTTAGGCACCAGAAGGACTGAGGCTGAGAGACACAGACGGGAAGGCAGGAAACAAAGTCTCATGATTTTTTGACAGCAAGGCAAATATAGAAAAGAACCAGACTGATGCTTTAAAGTGCAAATTCTGAGTTATAATTTAATGGTGTTTACACCCATATTAGATCAGCTGTGTAGAAACTTAGAAAGTGACTTAACTTAAGTTTAAAAGTAGTGTTTCACTGTTATCTCTGTTTGAAAGTTTCAAGCCTGTTTTACCGCTGACCAGACCACTAATGGGTATGGTTCTGTTGCACCTGTAGCCAAACCGAACAGTGATGTCATGGTGTACTTTAAGTAAGGCTAAATCAAGGGCAACTGGACTTGGTTGAAGGTTCTTGAATATGTTTCACATTCAGGTGGTTTCTTCAGCTCTGACTGACAATCACGAGTCCCAGCTATTTAACCTTTGTGGTGTTGTTATCAAGGTGATGGATCCCGCTTGGTTAGTGCTCATGGCTGTAACGACAGTCAGTATGATTGTCACCTGAGCCAAAGATGTCATTGTCACATGAGGCCAAATGTGAGTGTTTGTTCAATCTCCTGGTAAGAGATGAAAGGACAACACTTTAGGTTGGGAATAAGTTGTGTTGCAGTCGTCCTCCCCTGTTGGGAGATGGTGTCTCTACTCTGGTGCAAAGAGTTAAAAGTGTGTTCCTTATCCTTCAAATGTAAGTAAAGTGCCGAGTCTTGACACCACCTATTTCCAGTACAACGGGGGATACCACATAGCCTTTTTAAACAAATTATCAAATTATCTTTTGATCTTTACAAATCAAAACTTGATAATCTGACAAATGCCATAGCCTGGAAACTAGACAAATCTGCAATACTGTGGTTTAATTGCATAAAAAAAAATCTTTAAATCAAATCGAATCATGGATTTGGAGATTTGTGACACCCCTATTCAAATTGGATGCAGCAGAGACCGAGATTTCCTAATTTTTAGTCCCATGTATGGGACTAACTGGAGAACACTGGATACTACAGGTCCCATAATGCTACTCAGTAGTGTCTTTAATTAGACCCTCCCTGCCTGGTAAACGTCCATGTCTTTCAATTTCCACACTCACAGATTGAACAATTGTTTCTGTTGATAATTTGAATTCTTCGAGCCCAAGCCGAAAATAACCTTAATGACATCACTATGACATACATCATCAGGTTTTTTATCTTAGACTTGACAAATCTTTCCCAGAACCCCAGAAGACTTATATTTGGTTGGAATTGGAAATACGTTCCAATCAATAAATGGCCTCAGTCTGTGGCCCTTCAGACATCACTTGAGTCTTGGTATCTTGTTAACTTCTTGATTGTATCCTGTTTACGTGCACTGGCTTTGAAGATAAGCAGACAACATGTTTTCTGTCTTATTCTGCTTCATCCTGCTGCTGCCGTCAGCAGTGACATCATCACTGAACCAAACTGAGCTCTTTACGCTGGCAGCCACACACGTCCAAGACAAAACACCACCTGCACCGTGTTTGACAGATGAGGTGGAGGTGGCGTGCATTCAATCATGCTGTTCCTTTTTTTGTTGAGGCTTTCATCTTTCCATCACTGCTGCACAGGTCAATCACTGAGTCATTAAAACGCTTACAGAACTCTACAGGCTTCTTATTGTTGCCAGAGGGTTGGATCTTTAGAAACTCTCTGATGTTATGCTTGTGTATTTTTGTCTTGATGGTCAAATCTTTCACTTATCCAGTGAAATATCTCAACATTTACTGGATTAGAACAAAACTTGATCCAGACATTCATGGTTCCCAGAGGATGAATAAGACTTGACAGGGACTTTGTTGATCCCCTGACCTCTAGTGCGGTTGGCATTTGTGGTTTTGAATGAAATATAACTGTTGTTCATGGATTGCCATGAAATTTATGTGTTATATGTTTCCCAGAGGATGAATTGTATTAAGTTTGGTGATCCCCAACTATAACTTCTATAACTTAAGTAAGAATAACAATACATCTAAAAATCCATTACAAGTAAAAGTACTGCATTCAAAATGATAGAAGTATCTACTATTCAGGCAAAATGGCATCTGCTCGAGATATGTTGTCATTTATTATACTACTTAGTTGTAACTAACTAACCAACTAACCAATTAGCAAATGTTTACATGCTAAACTAGGACGTGAAACATGGCAACTATTATACCTGCTAGGCATCAGGGTGTCAGTATTGTCATTGTGAGCATGTTAGCATTTAGCTCAAAAGCCTGATTTCCACTGCGCGGCTCGTCTCATCTTTACTACTAGGTTCAGTTCATCATATTTTATATGCTCATTAAAGTCTTAATCTGCATAAGTAAATATAGCTGCCAGATAAATGTAGTGCAGTAAAAAGTACAATATTAATTCTTAATTGTAGTGAGCCAGCAGAAGGTAGCAGAAATTGGAAATACTTATATGGCTACTAACTTTCCACCATTTGATTCAACACTCCTAAGATTTAGACTAAATTATTTAGTCAGATTTTTTTAGCTTTGCAAATGTCACATCTAAAATCAGCTCTACACCTTTTCAATTATAGAAAAATGTTTGAATTAAAAGCCCCTCAAAAACACAGTTCATTTGAATGAAGCTGAAAGTCTGCACATTATCCTCACACTGTAGGCTACTCACTCCTGGGTTTCCCTTCACACCCAATGTCTTAATTCTTACAAACTGCACTGTACATACACAAAATGCGTATATTGTACAGTATATTACAGTGTATTGTTTCCACACTGCCTGCAGGCTGCTAACAGTTTTGTAGAATGAGGGAAAAAAAACTCCACTTCACCTGAACAGGCTCAGCTCAACACTCACCCTCTATAAGAGCCCACTACCATCACTGTGTGTGTGTGTGTGCGTGTGCGTGCGTGCGTGTGTGTGCTTGCACATTTGCTCATTGCCAGTGCGTGCTCATGGTGCAAATGTCAGAGCTGTGTAACACACTCTCGTGGAGAAAAAAGGTGTTAGTCAGAAATGATTAAACATTGCATCACGCAACATGTTAAAATGTTATTTCTTGTTCAGCCGCAACAAATCTTTACATCCATATGTGCTAATTCTGTCAAGAGGTCATAAGAAGACAAAGTTAAGTTGAAGAAATGTTCTACTACTTACCAACCTTCAGTCAGGATTAGTCCTCTCTTGCAGACATTTACTCCCCTGTTGCAGATCTGCGACTGACGTCCTCTGACCAGGCAGCGCTGAGATGATGTGTGTGTGGTAGTAAGTGAGAGGAGACAGGAGCTGCAGCAGTCAAGGTTTTTCAGATTGTGTTTGCTCTTCAGACAAAGTATGTGATGAGAGAGAGTGATACAAGCTTGTCGTCAGGCAGGTCTAAGAAATGGTTAATCCCTCACCGCAGCAGCAGCAGCAGCAGCAGCAGCAGCAGCAGGAGCTCTGGAGAGTTGCAGAGAGGGAGAACAGGAAAGGTTGACGGAGATGAACGCGCAAGGTGAAGCACTATAGCAACCCAACGCCACAGCGTGTCTGATTTGTCTTTTCATTAAAGGAGGTCTGATTCAGCAAAGGCCTGTTAATCGTGAAACTGCCTCACAGGACTTTCTTTAGTTACGTACAGAAAGGAAAATTATTTTGTCCACCTTATCAATGACATCTCCATGACAACCATCAAGGAGGCCGAATGACGGCACATGTTGTAATTGTGATAGAGGAACTGTTCTTTGTGTCTGTGTGGGAGTGTGTGCGTGTACCTGAGTGTGAATAAGAACCTGTGCATGTACTTGTGCATGCACATGATTTAAATTATTGTCATATCTTAAATTAGGAGAATGTGAGAATCGTTCTTTGATTGATTGATTGTAAATGTAACTTAACATATTAAAACACAAAATAAAAACACCAAAGAAGAAATACGAAGAAAGAAAAAAGATTATATTTAGTTAACATGGCAAACATTACATCATGTCAGTGACCTGAAAGATGATTCTTAAAGAGTCCTTTAAAAATGCAAAACTGTATTTGCATTGTGCTATACAAAAAGGCTGCAAAAAACATATTTCTTTGTATCGTCTGCTCAGACTATTACTAACCCAGCTGTTAATTGTCCAGATCATACTACACAGGTTCCCATCACTTTTCTGTAGCCATAGAAACACTGACTTCACAGGGCAGCTCATAAATCCACCACAAGGCGTCAGCATTTGTCAATGTTTTCCCGTAATATCCAATGACCTTTAGCTTTAACCTTAACCTTCTCACTTGTCAGTTTATTAGATCCAACTAGTCCGAATTAATGCAGTACAAAACAACAGCCCTGCATAAAATCCTCCTTCCATGATGTTTATAAGGTTATTAATGTAGGACAAATAACAGAAACTCCTCTCTGTGTAACACAATGCAGTTCACCAACACAACAAACTACAGCCTCCAAAGGACCAAATAGTTGAATCAACACACCTTTTTTTAACAAAAACTGAACATTAACCTTTATTGTAGGCCAGGACACTAGTCGTGTTCCCTTGTCATGTTTAAATAATTAAATAACTGTTCTAATTATTATCATTAGTATTTCAACAAAAAAAGCAAAGAGAGAAAGGATCAGAAAGGTTAACACAGACTTATTTTGTTTCTTCTTCTGTATACAGTCAGCCAGTTTTAACTACTTTATATAAAACTGGCTGACTGTATATGAAGTACTTAAAACTAGCTAATACAAAGTAGTTCAAACTAGCTAACTGTATATAAAATAGTTAAAACTAGCTAACTGTATATAAAGCAGTTCAAACTAGCTAACTGTATATAAAATAGTTCAAACTAGCTAACTTAATATAAAGTAGTTCAAACTAGCTAACTGTATATAAAGTAGTAAAACTAGCTAACTTAATATAAAGTAGTTCAAACTAACTAACTGTATATAAAGTAGTTCAAACTAACTAACTGTATATAAAGGTGACCAGTTTTCTGAAATGAAATCCGGGGACATTTTTGGTTTAGTCGTCAGTATGTCATTAAAAAGTATAATGTTATTATATATGAAAAAAAAAGGGGGATAATTTTGGTTTTATAATCTGTCAAATATAACTCTGCTGTATGAAATCAAGTCATTTTGAGGCAGAAACTACTATTAAGTCAATACTTTCTGGCAAATGCATTATTGGCCAAGAAAGTAGAAAGTAGTTAAAACTATCTAACTGTATATAAAGTAATTAAAACTATCTAACTGTATATAAAGTAGTTAAAACTATCTAACTGTATATAAAGTAGTTAAAACTATCTAACTGTATATAAAGTAATTAAAACTATCTAACTGTATATAAAGTAATTAAAACTATCTAACTGTATATAAAGTAGTTAAAACTATCTAACTGTATATAAAGTAGTTAAAACTATCTAACTGTATATAAAGTAATTAAAACTATCTAACTGTATATAAAGTAGTTAAAACTATCTAACTGTATATAAAGTAATTAAAACTATCTAACTGTATATAAAGTAATTAAAACTATCTAACTGTATATAAAGTAGTTAAAACTATCTAACTGTATATAAAGTAATTAAAACTATCTAACTGTATATAAAGTAGTTAAAACTATCTAACTGTATATAAAGTAGTTAAAACTATCTAACTGTATATAAAGTGGTTCAAACTAGCAAACTGTATAAAGTAGTAAAACTAGTTATAGTATTAAAACCAGCTCTACTTCGAGCAGCTGCAACAGTAAAATGCTACTGTAATAATAATAATCTAATAATGTCATAGAATCAGATTGGTCACAGGAGACATTTTACTGCACAACCAGTACTTTTACACTTCATGTACATTTTGTTGAAATGCTTCTGTACTTCTACTTCAGTAGCATTTTGAACTTAGTACTTTTACTTGTAATGGAGTATTTGCAGTTTTGTGAATACTACCACCGCTGCCTGTTGCCCACTTTAGTCTGAGTGAAAGTCTCATGGCCTACGTAATACTCTCTTATCATGTTTTTATTTTGTTTTGCATTAAAGGCTTCTTGGAAGAAGCTGATTTGCTTTGTAACACAGTTGAATAAGTAAATCCAGTTAATAATATGTATGTTAGGTCTTTATTTCAGGGGAGGATAATAAGGACAGAACCGCTGCTCATTTCAACTCTATACAGTGAATGTGATGTATGCAACGGCAAAACAAGCCATTACCTGCACTTTATCTGCCCTGTTCTGATGGAAATCACCACTGTGAACAAGTACTCTCAGCTGGAAACAGGAGACACCCACGGGGCTGTATGTTTAGCCATCATGACTAACCAGGCACCTGCTTGATTGCCCTCTTAGGGAAAGAACTGAGTTTTTTATTTGGAGATTTTGTATAGGAAAATATCATGCAGTGAACTGAATTGCAGGTCTAAAACTGACGTTGTGCTTTGGTAGAGAAAATATTTTTCCCATAACGTGGTGCGATATTAACTGTCACTGTTTTTCCTGTAAGTCTTTTCATTTAGGCCTATGAGGAGTAGCCTACTTGGCATTAAACACTTGAGCACTGACATTTGTTTATTTATAAAGTATTCATGCAAACACAGTGAATTCAATATCAATTTTGATGATTGTGTGAAGGTTAGACTACACAATAAAAGGCATCTGATTGATCACTTAGCCCACTCAGACTTATGTTGCCATTAGAAACACTGGCCAAGACTATTTGCCAAAGAATGAACATTTCGGATTAGCCAGATTAGACTTTTGCCGAACCAAAACAGAATCAAAATATCGAGCTGAAAGACCCCGAAACACTCCGTAGAGCCGAGAGGAACAGCGTTGGTTATAATTCTGTGGGTTTGTCACCCTTTTACATACAAGTATTCATGTGATCTATTATTAACATAAAAATATGCATTTTAGGCACATTAATGATTAATTTGCATATTTAGTTACTATGCAACATAAATTGTTGTTGTGCCCCCCACTTATGTTTAGGGATTTTCCAAATAATGCATGAGCAATATTCCCTTATTATATATCCTGATGTGTAGATTAGCCTCAGCCTGCTGCCTTCTTAGCATGAGACATCCCTGGACAAGCCTGTCCTCACCAGAAAAACATCCCTCTGGGTCATTTATGCAGCGTCTTATTATGACCCACATTTAAGTTTTTTGTTAGGGCCTGACCTCTAGTGGCAGAAGAAGTCAGGTGACGTAGAATAAAAGAGCAACAAAGTCTGTGTAAGGATGTGGTGGGGTGGATGGATGAGTGAGGTAAACAGGACTTTCAATCAGGAGACTGAGGTTTGAGTTATGTGTGGAAGAAGGTTGAAGTTGAAATGTTTTAAGTCAAATAACTAACATAGTAAGGCCTGGTATGCATGCAGATGGACTGGTACTTTGAATGGTTTTGGAAAACAGTCTTACAGTATGTCGTTTTGTTGGGGCAACTGACAATCAACCTATTTTGTCATTTTGGTATGAGGATGTGTTGGTAATATCAGCGCCTACATACTCACCAGAAAAGGTTCTGATGTGGTTGGAATTAGGAAAATTTTTATTTCTCCCCATGTCAGTGAATTTGTGAAGCTGCTTTTGCTTTGACAGACATAGACTATTTTTGAGACAAAGACAACATTTCTCAGAGATATATTTCTGTTTTGTGGTAGAGTGACCCAGATAAATTACCTAACTATATTTGCAGACCACTAGACCAAAGAAGTGCAGTGTTGTGGAGGAGTTGTGGGTCCTCGCTGCCATTCGCTTGGTTCCACATAGGTGCTCTCCCAAAATAAATACAACACAGCATCAGATCACAGCACATGTAACAGATGCAGAAGCACCTGTGAATACAACGTGTTAAAGAAATTACCACAACAAAAATATTACGACCTACATTGTGCACAATAGCAGAGAACACTAGTTAAACAATGCAAATCATGATCAGTAATATTTGTTGAATTATGTGCAGCAGTCACAGTGGCAGACACACAGTAGTAGTAATCCTCTATAATCCTTTGCTGGCTATGTCTACAGATGAGAGTAATGTTATTAAAGCCTCTTATGGCCCCACCCAAGACCACCCACTGTTCCATGTCACTTGCTCATAATCAAATAAAACTGTTCATGTTGTTACGCTGACAGATCTGTATCTCTTAACAATTAAATAATACAATTGTTCACATTTGCATAACAACAGTGAAATCGAACAGTTTCAGCACAGTGACAGGTTTGGTTCTGCATATTGAAAATAATTAATCATGTAATGTGAAAGTGTGTGGCTTGTAGGAGATAACCCACAGAGAATTATGACTGACTCTGCAGCTCCCCTCAGCTCTACAGAGCTTTATTATCATCTTTCAGCTCTTTGTTTTGGTTTTATGACGTTAACTGTTTCCGTCTCATCGCTCCCATCAGCGTTGTTTTCAGCAGCAGCTGGGTTTCACAGCAGCTTTATTATAATGTGTCATTGTTGAAAATTCATTATTTTGCTTAAAGCCACTGCAAACTTGGTTTCAGTTCCAGCTTATTTCTGTCTTAAGAGTTTGTTTAAAGCTGAATGTGAGTTATAATGGCACCACTTTATAATTAGACTCCTTTATATAGAGGGCTATCATATCATATTATTCTATTATGGTTTATAAATGATTAATTAATGTGTATCGGGTATAATGAGCCCTTAAACAAGAAGAACTTTTTGGTTGCCTGATTGTGACAAGTCCCTTTGTCTACAGTCAAGCATGGCATACAATAGGGCAACCCAAACGTTGTTCTTACTGAAGACTTATAACTGATCTATAAACAATTAATATACAATTTATAATTTAATTATGAAGCCATAACTTAGAACTTATAAATCCTTTATAATCTGTGACTTATAAGAAAGTGGTACCAAATAAATAGAGTACTAACAGTGTCATTCTGACTCTTAACCGTCAATTCATGTGTAGGTATTGTTTCAGGTGATCCAGGTGGTGCTAAAGATTTTCACACTGAAGTTTATATTTTAATGCATCATATGAGCTTATCCCGTGTTTTGATTGAGAAATCTTAGCATAAAGTCAAAATGCTCAAATAATGTACCGCTCAATTAAAATTGTGCAGCTCTTGTACAGCTTGGAGAATGAGCAGTACAGTATATATAAGACAGAGTATATATTTATGACAGCTGCTTTGTAAGCATACAGATGCTCAAGCTGAGCCGTTTTTTCTCTTCAGGCTGAAAACAGATGAAAGTGAGTGTGTCTGCTGTCTGTGATGCAACATGTCCTTGCCCTCTCCTTTAACCTCAGAGGGATTGTTTCTCCCTCTCCCATGCAACTCCACTGATGATATTAAGCTGCAATGAGACTGTTTCATTTGTCAGCATTTCCACTGTTTGCCTGTGGGCCTCAGATATGGCCTTTAAAGCTTTGGAGCTGATAAGACACGACAGGATGAGGTTAATCTACCTCAGTGGTTAATGGGTTGGCTCAACAAGACTTTACAGTAGCCTGTTTTCCTGCTAAACCTTAGTTTACATTCATCCTATGCTGATGTTTTACATGCAGTGCAATCATTTTTTTAATTGTGGCTATCTACGTTATTTCAACACGTCACGGTGTTGTCGCGGTATAAGGCTCGCTACGTCTGCATTGCCCCTGGACGTTGTAATTGGACGTAAATTGTGAGGTGTGATTATTCTTATTGAATGATGAAGCAATTAAAGGATTAATCAATTAGAAGATCCTCAGATAATTAATCATCAAAAATGCTGAAATGTGAAGAGTTGATGCTTTTATGCATTTAATTGACTGTAAATATAATATTTTTGGGGTTTTGGACTGTTTATGGAATAAATTGAGCTTTTTGATAAAGTTAGTTTGTATTATATGAGAAATTTTGATGGTAATTTTTCATCATTTTCTGACATTTTGTAGACTAAACAATTGGTTAATTGAAAAATCTGTAGATTAATCAACAATGAAAATAGGCTAATTGTTAGTTGCAGCCCAGTCCTTACTAAAAAGCATAATTTTACTGTCAAAATGAAAAGAAAAACGCTTTTTTCAAACATCTAAAGGGACCTAATCTTCCTCTTGGGTCTACCTGTTCTGTGCTGTAGTGCCATTTCTTTCTCTCTGCATGCTTCATTTGCATCTGAGCATCTGTGTCTGTGCAGAAGAGTTTCAGGATCAAGGTGGGTTAGGAGTTGGCGTCTGGTCCCCTACCAGGCAGTCCCGTTTTAACATCCCAGCAGGTCCCGATCTGCACCAGCGTGGGTTTGATTATTCTCCGTCAGCCCTGCTGACGTGGGTGGCAGCAAATCTCTTGAACCGGGAAAGACGCACTCTGGCTCCGGCTGAAACATTATCACTCTATCAAATCAAACCTCGACAGGCAGCGGTGGAGGGAGTATTCTGATCCTTTACTTAAGAATAAGTGCTAATACCTCACTATAAAAGCAAGTAAAAGTCCTGCGTTCAAAATGTTATGTAAGTAAAAGTCAGGAAAATCAGGAAAATGTTCCCTGTGACTATTATGTAGGCCTATGCTGTCATTAGAAGCTGGATTTTACTGGTGTAGTATTTTGTAAGCTCTTCATATGTTTTGTATGTAAAAATTAACTGAAGCTGTCAGATAAATGTAGTGAAGCACAATAATTCCCCCTGAGATGTGGCGGAGTTAAAGTATAAAGTATTGTAAAGCATAAAGTAGTACTTAAGTCTGGTACTTGAGTAAATGTACTCAGTTACATTTCACCACTGTCAACAGTTCACACAGAGTTAGAGTTAATCACAGTAAACTGATACTAAGCTGCCTAACAGATTACACTGGCATCGTCTCTGTGTTACATTGTGTGTTTTGATATTGTGAGATTCATGTGGTGTCTGTTGCATAATGTCCTGAGGCTGTCAAAGTATTGCATGTTTCAGACCCTGACCACAGCCAGACCCTGACCTGAGTCTGTGACTGCACAGCGTAGGGGTTGGGGTGGTGGGGTAACAGGGAGTCTTTTAACGTTTAATACCCCTCTGTACCATCCACCACATCACGTACAGTATGTGAACAGAAGTGAAAGGCAGCTTAGCTAAAAAAAAAAAAAACCCACACACACACGCACACAACATCTGTCTCCATGCGTTCACACACACACACACACACGTACACACACACGCTGTCTACTAAAGTGCTACAACATCTGTTTGTGCTTTCAGGCTCGATGACAGTTTGAAAAACAAACATCAACATCTTCTGAAGCATATCACCAATTTACAAGAATAGAAACTTCTGCTTTTGTGCACCTTTCAGTGTGTGTGTGTGTGTGTGTGTGTGTGTGTGTGTGTGAGGGGGGGGGGGGCCTTAACCCCTAGAGGCGTGCAACCTCTGACATACATAGCAGCACTATTAGCTGACACTTGTAAAAGTTTAGGCAAATAGTGGTCGAGTGTCCCCAAAAGTGATGGAAACACAACTGTGTGTGTGCAAAGAGGGTCAAAAACAAGCTCAATGTCTATTAGCTAACACAAAATAATATTTTATAGTTTTTCTTTTTGTATCTTGGAGATGACCTGCTTAACATAATATAAAGTTAAATAAATACCAGACAAATTAATTTGAATTTAATCAAATGTAAGTTTTAGTAGAAAGGCATTTTTCCCAGCTACTGGGGTAAGACCTCCATTTGTTTGACACATTAAAGAACTTTTTATTGATTTTTTTTGTATCTTTAAGAAGGCTATGCTAAAGCAAAATAAACAGCTATAGTTGACTAATTAATTTGTATTTAATGAAATGTATGTTTTAGGGAAAAGGCATTTTCCACATGGGGTAAGATCCCCCCGTGAAATCACTTTCATAGGTGCAAATTACAGATAAAATAAACTACAACTAGGTGGTTCCTAAAATTTATTTCTCAAACTTTTATATAGTGAGTTTGCTGGAACTTCATTAGCAGAAGGTCTGAGGTAAAATAGGTGATTCCCTGCTAGCTAGCTGCAAATGTGAGCATATGTGAGCTTATAACCTCAGAATTTTACCTCTGACTTTCTGATAGTCAGTGTCTAAATAACATCTAACTTACAAACGATCAACCGGAAAAAATTTGATCAGTCAGAATTGCTTTGATCTCAAAACGTACAAAATTGTGATGAAACAGAGGGGAAGCCACGCTGTCCTTTAAATATTCCGATTTACTGCATCACCTGTCCGGCTGTGATACCACCGTTAAACCTTTGGCCCCCTTCACGCGCTCCTGTGCACCTGCACCCCGTGGGCGTGTCTCTGCTCGTGCGCTCCTGCGAGGCGCAGCGGGCCGGGCAGCCAGCAGCGCGCGGCGGGCTGCAGCGACATGTCTCTTTAAGTTGGTGTCAAAGCCGATTACCGCTGATCTCCGCCGTGTTTCTGTTTTCACCGTCTGTTCCCTGTTTCTATTTTTGTTTCGCGCTGCTGAAGATACGATCAGCGGTCTCGTTTTGAAACGTTTTATACCGGCCGGGTGGAAAAAAAACGCTCGTCTCCTCGCGTTAACTCCTCGTCAAAGTTTGGAGCATGGAAACGTCGTGAAGCGTTGTTGTTGTTTTCTGCAGCTCTGCTTTGTAGGAAAGCCCACGTTAAAGCCCCAGACTGGCGAGCTGGTGAGTGAGATGTGCGCTGCGCCGGGGACTCTCCAACTTTTTGTACCATAGTAAGCCTGGATTACCTCTCCCTGCACACGGAGACATTAACCGCTTTCTCTCTGGCGTCCTCCTGCTAAAATAACGGCAGTGATGTGATGTGATGCCTCGGGTTACTGTTTGAAGTTGGCACCAAAATAAAAAAAGCAAAATCCGAGTGAACATAAAATGCAGAAGGGTGTGCGGTACAATGAGGGCCACGCTCTGTATCTGTCGCTGGTTGCGCGTAAAGAGGGCACCAAGCGCGGCTTCCTGAGCAAGAAGACCACCGAGAACAGCCGCTGGACCGAAAAGTACTTCGCCCTCTACCAGAACGTGCTCTTCTACTTCGAGAACGACCAGAGCACCAGGCCCTCCGGGATGTACCTGCTGGAGGGATGCACGTGCGAGCGGGCACCTGCGCCCAAGGTCTCCGCCATCAGCAAGGAGCCCACAGAGAAACAGCAGGTGAGTCTTCACAGCTCCACTGGACCGTGAGAGGCAGGGAGGGAGAGCCAGGTTAGCTAAAAGTTTAAGAATGGAGGGGTTAGCTGTTTCATTAGGGAAATATGCTTCTACCCTTTTCATTCATTTAAACCCTCGGGAGTTCATGTTGGTAATTTTCTTTACCGACTTTCTATGGATGCATTTTTGTCTTTGTTCCACCTTTTACTCCTCATGCATGGTAGCCTATTGTGTTCAGCACGCACTCTGCTGTAAGTCGGACATCTCATTTTGTGAAGTTAACAAAATATCAAGCTGCAAGGAACCCAAAATACAAGAAAAATGTCACAGGTGCTAATCAAAATAGCGAGAATCCCTAAAAAATATTAACAGTTCAAGGTTGTAAAAGTTTCACTATTTATATGCACAAATAAAGCAATATTACATTCTGCCTACATGTTAAATGATTTTATCTTAACTTATTCATTAAAAGTCTACAGTATGCCACCAACAATCTCTGAGGAAATAAGAGTTAGGAGTATCCAACCAGCTATTTATCAGAAGTAGCTGAGTTTACCGACTAGTCATTTCAGAACTGAAGAAGTCTCTTGGATGAGGGAGGAAACGTCTTCTAGTATCTTCAACCAAAGTTGACCTGGATGACTGAGAACCTTCAAAGTAAAGAGTAAGATGAGGGGAAGGTTTTTTTATAGTCTACAGACATGATTGAGATGCTGACAGCTTGTCTGTACATGATATCTGAAGTTATGTTACTATAAATAAAACATGCTCACTGTAAACATAGGTGAATAGAGGAACTCCAGACTAGCTAATAATATTCAAACTAGAGCTGAAATGATGACTGACAGAAAAGTAACCAACGTTTTAGTCATTTTTCAAGCAGAAATACCAAAAACTCCCTGTTCCAGCTTCTCAAATGTGAGGATTTGCTGCTTTTCTCTGTTTTATGTCATTAAAAAGTGAATATCTTTGAGCTTTGGGACTGTTGGTCGAACAAAAGAATGTGTATGGTGTGGTGTCGGCTATGTTAACTGCTTAATGAATACTTTATGTACTGGTTTTGATAGTGGGTTGTTATTGTTGCATATGTAAATAGGTAAAAGTATAAATGTTATTGATTGTTTTGTGTCGTTTTATGTTTGTACTGTCGGACTTGCTGTTCTGCTCCCTTTCTTGGCCAAGCCGCCCTTGTAAAAATGATTTTATCTCAAAAAAACAAAGGTTAAATAAAAAGAAATACCTTACAATAATTACTAGATACTTTTAGTCTGGCCTTGATCGAGACATGAAACATTAGACAGCCTCCTGTTCATTAGTCTGATCAGAGACAACTTGCTAATAAAAATGCACTCTTGCAGAAAATACAACACAATTTAATCTCTTTTTTTTGACAAAACACGTATAAACACAACCTCCACTGAACATTCTTAGCCTTGGGATGAGTGTGTGTGTCAGTCAATCCGAACCAAAGTACGGCTGCAACTAATGATTATTTCTAGTGTTAGTCAGCAGAGTATTTTTATTGATTAATCATTTGGTCTGTAAATAGTGAAAAGGGCCCAGCAGAGCCCAGTGTGACGTCTTCAGATGTCTTGCTTTGCCTGACCAACAGCCTAAAGCCCCAAAATATTAAGTTTACTATCATGGAAAAGAAAAGAAGATATTATTCACGTTTGAGAAGCTGGAAACAGTGAACGTTTGCCTTTTTTTCCTCCCTTAAAAATAATTTAAAGGGTGATCGAAATAGTCCCATGTTTTAATTTTCTGTTCCAAATTCGAGCATCTCACCGTCTTCGTCATTCATCCTCCTTACCGGACGCCTCTGCCTGCAAGGCCTTCTCTGTTTTAGAGAGAAACCCTGTGTGATGAGGAAGACACAAAGCGCCTGGTTATATTATTGAGAATTCATTGTTAACAGAATTAGCCTTTATGAAATACTTGTTCTGTGGAGGCTAATGCTAATTTTTAAATGACCCATATTCCTGTTTTTGCTGCTGCAGGGTATGAAGATGTGTTTTCATCCCATGAGCTGCTGGCATAACGTGGAGTGGTGGTTATTTAATAATAAACGGTGTGCTCTGAGAAACAAGCTGCACGTTCGACCCACAGATCCTGTTTGGCAACGGGTCATTTCAGTTTTTATACAAACTGGATTATATATCAGTGAAGTCTAATCTTCTTATCGATACGCAGGTCATCTGTCACGCCTCGATAGGCATTAATCACATGCTGCCTGTGACAGCCTGACTCAGTCGTGACTTCACATGCTCCGTTTATGGAGGAAGCAGATGTGCTGCAGTGTTTTTACAGCTTTAGTGTGCTAACAATTATTCCGCTCACGAAGCCCCAGTAGGGTGAGAATCCGCTGAATTACTCTGATCTGTAAATGAGATTCTGAACATTAATATAGCAGCAGACAACTATTTGCTAGGCAAAGATTTAGTGGAGTAACGGCAGAGAATGACAAAACACTTCGTTTTGAGGAGAGTGATGCAACGTCTGTTTCTTTGCACATCCGACGCGGTGAATTAATGGTGTACTCTGACCAAACCAGAGCTGGTGATTGTAGTGAAGTGGTGAAAAGACTTACAAAAAGAGTTTTGTTGAGTTTTTTTTGTTTCTGATCAGTTTGAGTGAAGTGTGTATTATGATGATCTGTGAGGTAAATTGCTGTTTTTCTCAATGCGATCTGCTGATTTGTTTCCGTCTGCGATGCTGGTGCTCTAGTGGGACATGCGGTGGCCGTGAATGTCACTTGCAGCTCTTCTGAACACGCCACATGTTTAAGGTGCACTTAAATCTCTCTCTCTTGTTTTTTGCATTTCTATTGCAAAATACAGGACTGTATAAAAATGCTTACGCTGTCTGAAAAATTGAGAGGTTCTGTTCTTTTTTTTTTCTTACCCCATTTATATTTAATTTCAGCCCTTTCTTGTGAGAGATGTTATATAAAGAGATTACATAGTTTTTGTTGGGCACTGTGGTTCATAAATGTGCATTTGTTTTCAGACACTATGCAGAGGACAACCATCCCTCTGGAGACACTAAACGTGTCATACAATTTCCCAGCACTTGGATACAGACTTTGTATAATATGTAAAATTGGGGAGATCCCCTTTAAACAGCTTCTAGCATGGTTGTAGAATCTTAGTCTTGTTTAGCAAAAGGAAGCGTTCAAAGAAAATACAAATAATCCTGGGGAGGGCCTTGCATCTGTAGAAAGTAAACAAGGTTAAGCCCCACTCCCCACCCTAATATTTTATTTCTAAAAGACTGTCAGTGCCTCATAAGATGAGGGAAACTTTGGGCTATCTTAAATAGATTAAAGGTTCAAGGTACATGTATACATTTATAACACAAGGCAGCACAAAGAAGTTGTAGCACCCTTCACACCACGCACACAGGACATATATACAAATATTTAAAATTAGAATAGAATAATAATAAAACAATATGTACAATCACTTGATTACATTCTGTATTTCACACCAAGATGGTAGATAGATCAGTTCTATGTCATTTATTCATGGTGGAGTGCAGACGATGAGTTGAGGAGTCTCACAGCCTGAGGGAAGAAGCTTCTCTGCAGTCTGGTGGAGCGACAGCAGATACGTCTGCATCTCTGAACAGGCTGTGGCTGGGTATTTTAGGCTGCGTTCACACTGCAGGTCTTAATGCTCCGCTCAGATCCATTCCTCGGGTCTGAATTTTGTGATTGGTCAACTGTATTTTTTTTTAGATGTGTCTCATATCAGACTAGAAGTGGGAACAGGCCAGTGGCCTGAAAGTGACTCGCATGCGTAACAGTATCCGTCTGGTGCAGCATGCTGTCGTAGAGAAGTAAACATGGAGGCCACAGACAGTACAGTTTTATTGTTAAGTTGATCATTGGGCTCCCGCAAGCACAGAATTGTGACGACAGTCGTTCTAGAGTTACGTCAGAGTCGCATGAATTCTGATCTGACTCCAGACAGAGGTAACATTTCAAAAAATCTGACCTCAATCTGATTTTGCATATGAAAGTGGCCCAAATCCGAACTGGTAAAGATCAGATTCCATGTGACTTGTTCACACTGTTATAAAACAATCTGAATGCAGCCTTAATATCCTTTGGGGCGCTGCAGGCACCTCGTCTCAGCGATATCACTGATGCTCAGTAGATGAGTTCTAATGATCTTCAGAGCGGTTTTAATCACCCGCTGCAGAGCCATCCAGTCCTGGACCATGCACCACATCTCACCAGTTTGTGATATTTCCAGTCAGGATTCTTTCTATTGCTCCTCTGTAAAAGTTAACAAGAACTCAGCAGAGGAATTTTGCCTTCTTAAATTTCCTTAAGACAAACAGCCGTTTGATGTTGTTTGAAATGATTCTTCTGTCCTGTTATTTTTAACGTCAACATCTTATTAGAAATTCAGGCTGGATGAATTTCCTTCTCTCTGCTGAACATCTGTGCATCTCTCAGTATTATCAACAAAGTCAGTATTTGTCCATTGGTTTTGCACCTGGGCCCTCTGTGTGCAGATAATAGAATTTTCACTTATTTTGCCTGCATGAGGAAAGTGCCTGGAGGGCGGCCTTTAAGTACTAAATATTTGTATTTGTACAATAATGTTATTGCTAAGCAGCAACTTGCCTTTCAGGTTTTCCGGCCTTTAAAGTACACTTTAACCAAGGATCTAAACTCCACAAAAGGCGCCAGCACCTCCAACCAGAGGCCCCACGATCTGGCATTTGAAATAAAAAGCAACGCTGCATGGTAGGCAGACTCTAGTTTTCTTAGCAGTGATGATGAAGCATGCATGTACGACAGATCACCGATACTCAAGCGGGAATTAAATTGTAAAAGCTTATTTTCTTAGAAAATCTGCATGTGTAGTAAAATATATGAAATTGCTCCATAATTTAGTAGAAGTGAGAGTCTGTATCCTGAAACAAAAAATGAATAAGGCAGCACTAGAGCTGAACTATTTTTCTGATTAATTCTCACACCTAAGACAGGAAAAGAGGACAGTGCGATGCAGTGTGACAGCTTGGCATTAGAGCCATGGGGGGCCGTCTGCCTGCCAGCCTGCACTGTAGCTACTGTTTACTCCTCACTGCTGTGAGCACTGCCAGTGATAGTCGGCCAAGAAACCAGACCGGACAGTACAGCCACATGCAACAACTTCTAAAGTAGGCAGCCAATACGATGTCGTGATAGAAAAGAACTAGTTCAGACTAGGTGTCCAATAATAATCGTACTGGCCGATTATCTGCGCCGATTTTCAGCATTTTTCCTATAATCTGCATCGGTCATTTTAAAAACAGGGAAAAAAGCTCCTTTGGCTCTGATGCAGCCGCCTCTCTCTGTCTGCCCACAGAGTGTTGAGCACAATGAAACTGACTGGTGTCTTCTTTCTAAACTTCACTCGGTATTTTGATGTCAGGAATATAGTTTATTTATGTTCCATTTATTTCCAGTGTGATACTGATTTTATATTGTTACTTTTGTTGCTGTAAACTTTACTTTTGCTGCTGCTCTGAAAACAGTTAGTTATTATAAAATATTAAATTTGATTACTGTTCTGAATTTATTCTTTTTTAAATAACATATTTTTAAAAGGCAATTATTTAGTGATGGAAAACCAATAAGAGTAAAGATAAAGAACAGAACCAATAAATAGTATTAATAAATGTATCAATAAAATCCTAACAATATAAAATGGATACAATATAAATGCCAGCCGGTAAAGACAAAGTTTATGATAGTTTATCACACATAGTTAACAAGTCCATCTCTGGGATGGATCTCTAATTCATTTAATTTACTATTTATAAAGATTAAACATGACAGTTAACTTTATTCTTGTTATTTTCAAGTTTTTGTGTTGTGTGTGTTATTCTAAATTTTGACACCAAGATTAAAAATTTTACAGCAAATATCGTTTCCACATATCGGTCATCAGTGTAATTGGATACTGATAATCCGTATTGGTATCAGCCTGGGGGGGGGGGGGGGGGGATATTGGTTGATCCCTATTTCAGACTTTTGGGGGTGAAAAGCCAGTTGTCAGTCGAGACACAATAAAAGTTGAAATCGGCACGTTTTCAGACAGTTTCTCCTGGAAATCGTAGTGTTTTCCTCACTCAGTCAATCACTCCATAATTGCTAGAAATAGTTATCCAACGAAGGTTAAAATGAAGGGCAACTGGACTTGGTTGAAGCTACTGGAAGACGTTTCGTCCCTTATCCAAAGGACTTCTTCAGTTCTGACTGACTGGCAAGGAAACTCAGCTATTTAACCTCAGTGGGGTCGTTATCTCGGGTCATCGATACCGCTGGTTCGTTAGTGTTCCTTGTTGCTGTGACGACAGTCGTTACAGTCGTTGAGACTACCTGTGGCCAAGACTGAACGACCATCGTTGGTCTTCATAGACATCTAGAAATAGTTGTGTAAAGAGTGGGGGGGGGGGGGGGGGACTCTCGTTTTTTGGGGGGAAATTTACAGAAATTGTCGGACGCAGCCAACCAAGAAAATCATATTGTGACTTTGGATTGTTCACACATTATTCCAAGCTGGTTAGCCTTACTGCTAAAACGGCCTAAATGAGCTACTTTTGTTGTGCTAGCAAGTGAAAGCAGAGACAAACAAACAGTTTGAAGGCCCATAAAAATAGCTGAATCAATTGTATTAGTGTTTATATTAGATTTTATTTTGATGTAACTGGCGGCACGTTTACAGTTTGTTGACATTGTCTTTTCATCAAGTGGGAAATGTGGGGTGTCGATATTATAGATGTCTCCGTCGGAGGCTGATGTGAAGGTTTTTTTCTCACTCTGACAATTACCATCTAAGTTTACCGTGTTAGCATGCTAACATTTGCCAATTGGCACTAGAAGTACAGCCGAGGCTGATGGGAATGTCATTGGTTTTGCAATATTTGGTCATAAACCGAAGTGTTGAACAAGTTAAATTTTGACCAGATAAAAAAGTTAATTGATCACCAAAGTTTCAGCTCAACTTCTTGGGACCATGAATGTCCATTTCATCACAATCCATCCAATAGTTGTTGTGATATTTCAGCCTGGACCAGTGGTCGACTGACTGACAGTAACTAACAACTAATGATTATTTTCATTATCAATTTATCTGCCAATTTACTTTCTGGATTAATCGTTCAGTCTGTTACACATCAAATAAACTGTAATAGATTACACATAGTCACAGTGCAGCTGAGAGGAAAATAACAGACTAAACAACAAGATTTACGACACAGACGGTCATTGTTTGATCTCCGTCTGACGAAGGCTGCTCTCTGATTCTGACAGCGGCAGGTTTTTAAATGGAGGAACATTAATGTCAGACAAAACATCAGAGAGCATCAAAGCACTCTTAGACAATTGATAACTTGGCTCATTTGATGTCCACTCTCTTCACAGATACTCTGATAGCAACATTAATTATTCAATCGCCTGTATCTGTGGCTGATATGGGGATAAAACCTTCTTCATTAACATGACTGTGATCAGTATATATTGACCTCAATATACTAAATATGCTTCTTTGTTCTTGTGAGCACAAGTCAAGATCTCATCCTCTTAAAGTTGCTTTTATCATTTTATTTTAACTTAGCTTTTAGCAAACTTGAACTAATTTACTGGTAGAATGAATAATTTGAATTTAAGAAACGGTAAAATTTAAACTCTACTCAATTTATACATTGAAATATTTTACTTAGTTGAATTTACATATGTTCCCATTGACCCTTCGCTAAGCCACGCCCCAAACACACAGCTGGCCAATCACAGCGCAGTATAGGCCTCGCTCTAACTGAGGTCCGACACTTTCATGGCTGCGCTCCGTTGACTCTAATGCAAAAAGAGTTTTCTTTGGCTGTATTTTTCCAAGATCAGGTCAAACGCTGTTCAAGGGGCATCTTGTAACAGTTACAGTCGCTACCCAGAGAGGCTGAAAGTAGACGTACGATTTATTCTCTTTCCAAAACCTCAAATAAATCCAGATAAATGTCGGCTGTGGATTGTTCCTAATGTGATAACTAACTTCCTGCTGAATGGAACGTAATAAAGCCCTATTGTTCTGCTTCTTAATGATTGTAATAATGAACATAGGCCTACTCAGCTGTACAGGAACAGAGTTGATCGTTCATATCGTTGTCTTTTGTCTCAGACGTCGGGGGATACGGTGGTTCACTTGTGATCGGTTGGTTTTAGCTTCTACCTTTCATTTTCTTCACGTCAGTTTGAGTCAGTCTGACAGCCTGAATAAAACCTTCAAATGTATAATATAACTGCAAAACTGTCTGCTTCTTTCTGAGATCACTTTTTCCAACAAATTAGACAATATTTCAGTGCAGTAATAGACAGAGGCAGCGCTGACAGTTTGTCGGACTTAGCAACACTAACTGAGGGGGGCGGGGCTTAGCAAAGGGTCAGTTACCCATTGTAATTTCAAAACCTTTTTGTTTTTAGGGAGTTTCAAGTATCTAATGTTCAAAAAAAAACTATATTTAAGTTGCTTAAATAAAAATTTAATAAAAATTTAAAACAAAAATAAAGTCAAATAAGCTCCTGTTGCTCCAGTTTTTGGTGGTGTTTTTTGGATTGCTAGATATTTAAATTTGAATATTTCAACTATAATTTCGGTTGTAATTTCACAAAAAGGCCTTCATTTCAAATGATTATCGCTTCCACAGTAGTTTTACACTTAAGGTTCAGTGAGGTAAAGACTCCCACTGCCTGGTCTCAAATGTTTAACGTGCTTTTGCTTGGGGCAAACATTTCCTGTCGGCTGCATGCCAAGATGACACCAGATAAGATGGACAATCCTGGCGTTTTTTTGACATGATTTAAGGGCTAATCTTAGCAAAATGTATTTCTGATCTGTTCTGGTTGGATGATTGTAAAATAATTTTTTTTACATCAGTGATTTTTTTTACTGTTGCAGATTTTATTTGCAGAACCCGAGAGAGGAGACAACGTTCTGTGTTTGCAATGTAAGATTGTTGGAAGTGTATCGTAAATGTTTCACTTCTGCAGCTGTATTTTCAGTGTCTTTTTCGTCCATGTGGCTGGACCCTTGTATGTGCATGACAATAAATATGTAAAACTAAACAAACTAATGAAGCAGAAACAGAAGCGACTGTTTGTAACATCCGTCTTCATTTGATTAGTCAAAGCATGTAACTATGAGTTCAGTAGGTTATTAAATATGAACAACAGTGAGTGAAAGTATAATTCTCTGCTGTCATTTACTGCCTAATGAACTGGAAACATAAGCCATGCTGAAAGCTCCTGTAACTCAGTGAAGGACAGGCCAACGATTATTGTTTTTGTACATTCACTGGTATCCCGCTGAGTCCGTTGTTTCAGAGCGAAACAACTTTCTGATTTGTAGCTTACAAGGGAATTGAATTGTGTACAAATCTACACTTGTTTATCTTGTCATCCTCAGACATGATTGGTCTGTGACAAGCACTTTTCCACTTTAGTGTGGGTCTGCTGATATGGCGTTTATAGTGAGTGGTAAATTCATAGCTTTTGTTTTTTCAAGTCTGCTCAAATCGAGCGTTTCCCAAAGAATTTACTGGTATGAACCAATTGTGATACCTTTCACATCTGACCTGTTGTTAATATAAAACTACTGATTAAAGCAGCTTTAAGTAAAAACTTTAGGCAAGGCAAGTTTATTTGTAAAGCACTTTTGAGCAACAAGGCAATTCAAAGTGCTTTACATAAAACAAAAAAGCAAATAGGGAAAATGAAAAGACATTTAAATACAATTTTTAAGATAGAAAATAAAAACAGGTTGTATGTAGGAAACCTATTTGTTCACTTATTATTCTAATGGGTTACGAATAATCAGGCTTTTTACCTTACATTTCAAAGCTCGAACGACATTTATTTCCTCTAATTCACGATTGTCACAGTGAATCCAGATAGTTTGCGCTACAGTCTTGGTTAAAGCAGTCAAAAAAGCCAAATTCTCAGTATTATCAGCATGTTCTGGGTTAAAGTACGGCGAGCAGCAGGTTGATTCAAAGTAAAATCAATTGGATTGGTGTTTTTTCTTGTAAGGGGTCGGGACAGATGTGAAATCTTCCTCAGAGAATCCCTGCAGAAGGGACGAGACGAAGATTATGATGTTTGAAAACGGAGATTGGATTTTAAGATAGATGACAAAGGAGAGGCTGTGTGCTGGAAGACAGTATGTTTTGATTATATGTTTGACTGCCTATGCTCTTAAATAGATATACACAAAACCAATGAATTGTTAACTTACATTTAAATGTTCATTTAAATGAATCTGAAATATTGATATTCTGTAGTACTCTGAACATGTAAAGCTGTCTGTGTTTGCAGCTAACGTGCTCTGGGATGCTGCTGTGCTCGACTAAGAATAGCATGCTTGCTGGTCCTTTTGCCTGCAGTCACTGTCTGAATACCAAGTCAACACAACTGCACCTCGCACACAAGCTCTACTACACACTGCTGACCTGTGCTATTTCTAGTCCGCCTTTAACTGTTCTGTGAGTGGATCTGTCTATTAGCCTGTCTTTCACTGAGTGCGGTAGATGTGCAAAGCCTACAAAACAACAAAAAATCACTTAATTTCTCCAAGCTGTGAGTCAGGAGGGAAGTTTTAGGTGTGGAAATGTCCCGAAGCCACGCTGATGTTATAAGTCCTGTGGAAACTATGGATAGGGGGCTTTCACACCTACCTCTTTTGGACTTTTCAGTTTGGTCCGAACCAAAGTTGCAGGTGTGAAACCTCCCCCGGACCCCGGTCTGGACCAAACAGACGAAATTTGGTCCGACGAAAAGAGGTAGTCTCGGTCCGGATCAAACTGAACCACGGTTCAGTTCGTTTCTGGTGTGAAGGCATTTTTTGGATGGTTCCGACTTTCAGACCATTTACAGGAAGTTACAGGAAATCTGCTCTGCTGCTCCTCGGACTTGAAACGCCCTCCCTGACCATCTGAGGGCACCACAGACTATTGAGACTTTTAAAAAAGGACTAAAAACATTTCTTTTTAGCAGAACTTATGAGTTTTAACCTTGCACAATAATGTCGTTGCACTATTTATCTATATTTCACACTGATGTTTTTACCTTGCTTTTATGATCTTATCTGTAGCACTTTGAGGTTTGTCTTAAATGTAAAGTGCATTACAAATAAAATGTGTTATTATTATTATTATTACGTTTGGCGTTTGGCGTATAAACCGGAAACAAACAAATACACGGGGAAATGCATTGAAATAAGGACACAATTATAAATCTCCTGTGAAAGCTCATCTTTTCACACTGCCACCCATCTCTCTCCTCAAACAGAGGTGCAGAAGGATTGCCTGGGGTCTTCTCCTCCTGTCCTGTCGCGACATAATGTTTGCACCTAAACTGTTTTGCTGCTTTTTTTCTGCATTCTTTTTTTTCTGCAGTTTGTCTGATGTAACATAATTCACTCCACTTTAAGGGTTCTTAGATACACGGAGTTTGTTGGTAGTTATTGATAAGCAGGCTCTGCATGAACAACAAAACACCAATCACAATATTGTACGACAAACAGGCCCCGCCCCCAATAGTTGTCGAAAACAGCTTGAAAATGACCATTGAAACAAGGGATTTGATTGCCAAAAAAGCAACTTTTGTAAACCACTCAGGGGGGCTGGTTTATAGCTGCTCTTTTATTTTTATTAGGATAGTTTGCACTCAAACTAACAGACTAAAAACATTTTTTCAGCTTATTTATTTTATGTGTTTTCCAAAATCACCCCTATATTACTAGGATGCTTAATTCTTTTTAAATAGAGGAATTGAAGTCATCTGGTGAAAATTCCTTAAATTTTTTCTTTGGGAATATATATCTCAGAAAAGAAACGTATTGTAATGTCAGTTTTTTCCAATATTGTACAGCCCTAGATCTTAACATCCTGTCAAGTTACATAAGAAAACAGTGTCCTAGAAATAATTTTTATATACTGCTAGTTTTTCTTTATTTTTATTTGATTAGCTTCCACATAGTGGTCACTAGTCTTTTTATCAGTACTGATTTGTTTTACCAGTTACATCTTGATGGGAAACGTTTTTGCTACCTGGATTAACTTTGACTTTTTCTTCCAGTGAAGAAAGTGCTATGTTTTTTTGTTTTTTAAACCATGCACAAGTTGTCGGTACTGTAGAAGGAATTATATGGTCAATTTGAAGATTGAAATCCCATTAAAACAAGTCATGTGACTGTGCTGGAAGTTTTCCCCTCTTCGTTGCAGCAGAACAAGCTGTAAACACTTGTTATGGTCATGGGGCTGACACTGGAAACAGGGGTTTTGGACCCAGATGCAGACACTAAAACACAGAGAGGAAAAGTTTAGTGTGATCTTTAAACAAAAAGGGTAAACTTACAAGTGAGCTGAAGTATGCGGTGTAAAAACGAAAGCAAGTTAATCTATACACAAACAGTGAAAATCCATAAATCTAAACTGCACGAGGGAAATGAGGAATAATCCCGAGACATGGAATGAAACAGGGATTTGATCCCCGGTCAAGGCGGCTGGTTGGTTGGCCTGAGCACTCATCTTTTCTATTAAACTAATACGGAGATGCTTTATTGAGCTGATGTAGTGTACACCCTCAATGTATGCAGGCGACGCAATAACAAAGCCGCTCTTTTACTTTGCCAGGAGCTGGTAAACAACACACACACACAGGAGCCTCCAATCAGAAATCCAGTCGGCGATCATGTCTGTAAACCCCTCACACTACTACAGGATCATTTAGGCCGATAATCGTCCCCGAGCAGCGTCAGATCGGGAACAACCCTGGCGAAACTGACCCACAAAGCGGCCCAGTTGTCCTCTAGTGTGCCGCCAGCATTAGTCTCTCTCTCAATCTTCCCTAACCACTCCTAAGCCCATTGGTCCCTACGAAGACCTACATCTTCATACATCTTTTTTTTCAAGGCTCAGTAATTTCCAGGAGTAGATGGTTAATTTGTTGGGGACTATTTTCAGCGGCGGATGAATCCACATGTGGTGCTGTAGTGAGTATTCGGGGCAGCAGGACTGTGTATGTGGGACTGATTCAGAATAAACTACAGTGTGTGTGTTAATGGTGATGAAGGAACATGTGACCCAGTGCAGCAGTGAGGCTCACTGGTGGGTTTAATAGTTTTAAGACAACAATTGAGCTCTATGGCTCAGAAGAAGAAGAGACGTCAGGCGGTGATACACACGGGACTTGCTGCTTTTGGTCTTCTTTTCAGTATTTGTTGACAATAAGAAAAATGTCACCAGACGTATCCTTGAAACTTGGGTATATTGTTCCAAAAGGTAAAAGAGGCTAAGAATCCATAAAAGGATACACAGTTGCTCAATCCTGAGACATGAAGCGAGATGAATCAAACACAGGGCCCGCCGTCCTGCTAGTCATGCTGTGTTGTAAACGATGCAGAGGCTCAACCACTGAGAGCCGTCTGCAGGTAGCAGCTCTCATATTTGTGTCTGTGAACGGCAGACAGATGAGCTGAATTTTGTGACTGGACGTAGTGACGCTGGGTGCAAAGCATGAAAGCTGCCTCTGTCTGTCTCTCTGTCATTGTTATCCTCTAGCTTAAAGTAGGCTTGTGGCTGGGGAAGCCGCATTAGCAATGCGAGAAGCTGAACAAGCCTTGATGGTTATGTAACCCCCCCCCCAACACGCACACCAAAACACACACAAACAAGCCCTTAAGCCTCTCTCTGGTCCGTGGCGCACGCTAGTAAGTGTCTCTCACCCGCTTAGCGTTACATCATTACTATACAGGCCTACTTTCTCCCTGTGGCAGCCTCAGAGTAAAGCATATTGTCAGATGTTGTAATACAAAGTACAAATAAATGTGCAGTATGCAGTACTGTCAGTGTATAACTATAATTCAATAAGCCAAAACTAGTGAAACAATAATGTCTCTTTATCTGCAGAAAAATATTAAGATGTATTTATTATGCTAACTTTCTGTCAACATTTAAAATTAAGTTTATTTACGTTTATAGTTATCCTCCATGTTCATTGTTCAATGTTGTTCGTTCTTTTCATGTTTATCTGTCTGCAGTCTGCAAACGCGATTATTAGGAACAGATATATAATATGTCTGTGGTAGCTCGTTATACTCAGAATATCTCAGTGGTGAGAAAAAGAATTGCATAGTGAAGTCATTACTGTCTGTGCTCATTTCCATTCGTAACGCCTGGTGCAAGTTAGAGTATTTTCAAATCTTAACCGATTTTAAGAACCCTAACCACAGACATAACGACAGATTTTAATCTTAAGAACGCACACCAGATCGTCCAGTCCAGAAGCAGGACCGCACACTCGGCGTTTAGAAGGTTTAAACGGTTTCAGAGTGGCGTTTCCGGGGACTTTGGATCTCACAGAATCCCACGTGATAAAACGTGACTTCAGACAGAAACAAACATGGAGGCAGACTGTCGTGGTCAGCTGGTTGCACTTGTGTGTGCTGTGTTTTGTAGAGAAAAACAAAGAAGAGAATGAAACTGTGGAAGAACTCGAGGCTGAGAAGAGGGAATCAGCAGGTTCATACAACATTACAACATTACATTACATTTATTCATTTAGCTGACGCTTTTATCCAAAGTATCTTACAATTGCTATACATGTCAGGTCGCACGCCTCTGGAGCAACTAGGGGTTAAGTGTCTTGCTCAGGGACACAATGGTGGATGGGTCACAGTGGGGGATTGAACCCGGGTCCCACACCCCACACAACACACTGGTGACGCGTCCCGCTCAGTTCTGATCAGACTCAATGAATCAATTTGAAATCGGGGTGCTTCCGATCCACTCAGCGACTTAAAGGTTATGTCTGTAGCCATATTTTTTTTAATGCTCATTTTGAAGTATCGCATTAGAAAAGGTTGATGGAAACTGCAAAAAAGTTTTTACGCTCGCTTGAGGTGCTTTTTGCCTTTGTCTAAAAAAAGTAAATGTGGGCAAACGTAGCAAACGTATAAGTCGCATCAGATCAGCTGTTTACGCTGTTGGCGTCTTGTCGGATATTCTCATAACGTGCTGAGACATGGCTGGGAGCAGTTTGCCCTCTTGAAACACATTTCTGAGGACCTCTTTCCAATTTTCCATGGCCCTCAGATTCATGCGACCGGTTTTGTTTCTGGTTGGAACCCATTATTACAGGCATGTGTAATGTCAACTACTGATGTAACCTGGTTTATTCGCTCCAAACCAGCTTATTTTTTCTTTTTTGCAACATTTCAAAAGTCCGCTTAAAATTCACATGACAATTGGAAACTTGGCTTGAAAGCCGCTCATATTACAGGTTCGGCTCAGGAATGCCCCTGTGATTGTCAAGATCCAAATCTAGTATGCTGCCAACAAGACTTCCCTCTTGAGATGTTGTCAAACATCTGTGTGAGATGTCACAAATATCCATCCATCCATCCATCCATGGTCTTACCCTACATCGGGCGAACCCTGGACAGGTTGTCAGTCCATCGCAGGGCCACACATAGACGAATTTTAGAGTCACCAATTAAGTTAGTCCAGGAAGCTGGAGCACCCGGAGAGAACCGACGCAGACACGGGGAGAACATGAAAACTCCACACAGGGTTTGAACCCACAACCTTCTTGCAGTGAGGTGACTGCACCACCACGCCGCCCTATATGTATTATAATGCAGCTTTCTAGGCGAAAGAGAAGCAACATGAAACCAGATGGATTTTTGGTAAAATAACGTTCCTTGCTGGATTGATCAATTCGATTAATCGAAGTTTACAAATGACAACAAAAGAGGCGAACTACAGTGAAAGAAAGGCCGGTGGGTTGTTAAATAAAAACAAAAGAGGACTCAGTTTTTCTTAGATCCTACCAACTTTTCTCTAAACAAAAGGAAAAACTTCCTGTCTCTTACCTAATAAACTTAAAAAAAACAACTGTGCTCCTAATGACTTTATACATCCAGATTACTTTAATTATTTATGTGTGTGTGTGTGTGTGTGTGCACGTAGCTACTAAAGTTGACCTGGCCCAGTCCCCGGGTAGTTTGTTCGCGAGTGCTTCAAAGTGATTGGTGGGTCGATGTTTAAATGGTTTATGATGAGCTTCGTTGTTATTCGTGCAGCTGTCACAGTTCACCTAATGAATTATGAACGTCGTAAATAAAACCCAAACCGTTGTTGAAAACAATGTTTGCACAAGCAAAATGTGATACTGTTGTAATTTGCCAAGTGTAAGATTGTGAGGTTTAAAAGGGAAAACCAGTACCCATAGCTGACAATCTTTGCCATCCATTCAAACCCACATATAGACGCTCGGTCAAGACCCGTTGGCATCGCTTTTAATCGCCCTGGGTACCGCTTTAGCATAGCTTTTGCACGTGTAGGGCTCTGCTGTCAAGTAAGTAATAATAAATATGCAACACTTACACTTTCAAAATAAAACTAGTTGTTAACGTTTAGGAAAACATTGTGGTTTGGGTCAGAATACAAAACAGCAGTACGTTCAGTTCAGTGCAAGCACTGTTTATAACGGCTCAGCAAGTAACTATTTGCAACAGTTATCAGATTATGATTGTTTCTGTGGCCTTTGTGGTCTTTTAATAAGATTTTAAGGAGGAAGTAACGTTTTGTGCTCTCAGTCACCAGTGGTGCGAGCTCCACTGCTGAAAGCCACTGATTCGTTCAGGGAAAATGGTGATTTATTAAAGTCAGTTCACCTGTCTGCTGAACAACAAGGCATTACAACAACATAATCAGTGAATACTTCTAATGACAGTGCAGCTACATTATGGATGTCTGTGATCCGGGCAAAGTCGGTCTGCAAGGATCAAGTTACTGTTCCATTTTAAAGTGGGCAGAGTAATGCAATATAATGCAATAGGCATTACTGTTGCAATCACCAGCAGGAAGCATCGATCTGTACAGAACTCATAACAATGCAAAGATTGAAGTGTTGACATTGCAGTTAGCAGGTACATTTAGCAGTTTTGACTGTTAGAGTGCCGTGGCTCCACACTTATTTAAATACACTTACTTTAAATTTGAATTTAATGTGTTTATGTTGGTGATGTAGATGTTAAAGCTTCGGTTGTTGACACTGAAACACCCGATGTGGCTTTGTTGAGTGTGTATAAATGGCCTTGACCGAGTGATGGAGGAGAAAACTGGAAGTGTCTTCACTGGAAGTTAAAGTGATGATGGAGAAGTGACACTCGAGTCGATAATTGTCAATAGATCAGGATGTTACAGTGTTTCCCACAGGATTTTGTGAGACTATGGTGGGTGGAGGCATTCATTTGGTGCAAAATAAAATGGCTAGATCTATGAAGAACTTTGCACTCTTGTTAACAAATTTGTGGCCTAGTAAAATTTTTTTATCATAAGCAAACTGCATAGATATAAATGGTGATGAAACATCAAAAAAGTCAATTGATTTATTTAATGTTTTTCCAGCAAACGTAAATCAAAGAATAATTTGTAAGTAATTTACCAAACATTTTATTTTACTTTTAATGGACACATGTAAGATGTTTTATGCTTCCTGTGAATATAAGCCAATTAATCTTATTTCCTTACTGTATAAGTTGTGTTAGACTGTATAGAAGAACACAAACACCTTATTTTGAATACCGGACCTTGTCACATGTCTATACCGCGCTTCATTCACCAAGTCCGATGCAATTTGATAAATTATATTGTATGTTGTGCTCGTATTGTGTACAATTGGGACCTAATAGCTTCTCTTCAGGTAAGACTCTCGTGAGAAAAAGACAGAATAAAGTCACTAACCCTGTCTATATGCCCGCTCTGCTCCTATTAACTGCATTTACCATAAAGGCTCTAATACATGTGCACTCCAAAGTTAGCGGCTAGCTTGATTGTGTTCTCACAAACGAGTGACAGTGGAAACGCTGTTCAAACCCTTAGTTAACGTTACCGTAATTGCCTCAAAAGAAAAGTAGTTGTCTTGAAGCCAAAGTGTGTGAGCGCACAAGTTTACAGCAGCAGGGAGAAGCGGCGCTGTAATTTATCCTGACTCACATACACCCCCCTGCTACCCCAGATACTCACTAGAGCACCACATGTGAATTCATCCGCTGCTGAAAATAGTCCCCTACTAATGCACTAAATCCTCCTGTTTGAGAAATCACAGGTGCCAGCTGGATATTTTAAATAAAAGTATTAATTTGGCACCAAAGATTTACATTTTTTTTTTTTTTTTTTTTTTGTGGGAACCAATGGCCTTGGAGCTGGGAGCCACAGACAGGAAGGCAGACGGTACCTAGTGATTGATAAAATTTTATGGGATATTTTGACAATAAGAAAAATGACCCAGCTTCACACTTTATGTTCGTTGTTGAACTTCAAAGACACAGTGACAAAAATATACACAATTTCAAAATATCCCAAATATAGAGAAGTTAAAAACACACGTTATACTGCATATTGTAAGTTCGTCTTTCTTAGCTTGAATACTCCAGTTGTGCTGATTCGGGATCTATATGCATCAGGTAACTTCGATAAGACCAGATCAAATTTTACTGCTGCAGCCTCCATGTCAAAATAGATGAAGTAATACAGACATGACAGTCTTGTTCCTGCAAGTTAGTGAAATTATAACTGAAAGTTTAAAACTCAATTTTTAATAGTTGTTCTTCAATATATAATGAAATTCACCTCTGATTATTTCGCGACTTTTTTCTGTAATGCAGCACTACTTCCTGATCATTTTTGGCCACGATGGACAGAAACCTTTGGAGCTGCGGACCGAGGAAGAGTCAGACTGCAATGAGTGGGTGGAGTACATCCAGCAGGCCAGGTAGGAAGACTCAAATCAAGTAGTACAGTTTCTAGTTGCTTCTCATATTACAGTTTTATTCATTTGCCAACCTGCATCAGTCAAAACTGAAGTCACGTTGTCTAAACTCTTCACACAGCTGGTGAAACAGAAGTGACAATTCTGATTCGACTATGTAAATCCTTAGTCAGGGACAGCCCTAGTTTAGAGCTGCAGACTGAGTTTGAAGCAGGAAATGTTCTTGTATTTTTACAGAATTGTTTCGAGGGGTCGGTACATGAATTATGTATATTATGGTCATTGTGTCTCAGCACCAGTGCTACTGTGGAAACAATAGAGATAAACTGCACTGCAGCATTGAATATTCAGAGATTTGTTTTTTGTTTCATCTTTTTATTCATCACAATGTAGAAAAAATAAAGACGTTTCTGCATTTCTGTTGAATTCTTGTTACATAAACTTTAGTACAGTCAATAATGTAAATATATGTTATTTGTATTCTGTTATGAAACACTAATTTATGTGAAAAATCATTCAAACTTCAAAGAGAGAAGTTCATTATTTCTGTATAAAGCTCTCTATTAGTGTTTTTTAGGTCAGTGTGTTATGAGTGAGAATTGTTGCCAGTGTTTTGGTTGAATGAGTTTATTTTGAGATGATGTGATGATGAAGTGTTTTGGCGGTTTGAGTGCGTTTTGGAGGTGAGATTAACCGTTTGGCAATGCAGGTAATGCAGACTGTATGAAGTGTTTTGAAACAGTGGCCTCAGTTTTGACCGATGTTTGTTAGCAAATCCAAAGAAAACGTACTTGTCCTACATATTTAACAGAACTGAGGCGTTAAATAACTTGCTGGAGACTCAAAGTGTCTCTACATTCTGCTTTCTTTTTGCGCTGATGCACATTAGACATACCAAGTGTTATTCCATATGTGTTTACCATCTGAGAGACTGTGTGTGTGCGTGTGTGATCGCGTGCGCACATGGACGTGTTTCGCTCGCAGCGGTTCACATTTAGGTCACACTGGTGCTGTATTGCTACACTGGTTACATCACAGACTTGATCTCGCCACTCGACCTCTATTCCTCTCCTCTCTCCCTCTCTATTGCTGCCTTTTCTGTCTTCATCTGAACATTCAGTAGAAAATATGATGCGCCTCAAACCACCGTTGTTTATTCTTGCATGATCCCGGCAGGTTGCTGCTTATTGATCTCAGCATAGTTTGTGACTTAACGTGACTCATCAGATAAAACTGAACCCTTGTCTCCAAACACTGCGCCTGTTCTTTTCCCATGCTCCCCTTTAGTTACTCTGACGTCATCATCGAGCGTGAGATCCTGATGCAGAAGTACATCCACCTGGTCCAGATCATGGAGACTGAGAAGGTCGCAGCCAATCAGCTTCGCACTCAGCTGGAGGACCAGGACACCGAGATCGAGAGGCTTAAAGCTGAGGTATGCATGAGTGCATCTGCGTGTGCATGCATACATAAATCCGCATGCACAGGCGCTCAGAAGGAGCACATGCAGATCAAAGCATGCAAATGATCTGACAAGATGGGAAAACACTTGAGTTTAGAGCGCATGTGTCTAAAGCACAGCAGGGCTCCGGTGATTCCAACTCATTACTTCCTTATCATGCAACAGTATATCTTTTTGTTTTAAACCTCCAAAGTGGTGTCATGAATATTTCAACCTCTGTGCCCGTGTTACTCACATGGAGACTGTTGTTGCGCCAGATTCTAGGGCTGAACAAAGCCAAGGAGAGGATGCAGCCTTACCAGAGCAACCAAGAGGAGGAAGACCCAGATATTAAAAAGATCAAAAAGGTAAATTGTTGGTTTTACATAATAATGCGCATGAAAACAAAGAAAGAAGAACAAAGAGAGACCCCTACTGTGCTGTGCCTGTGCAGGTGCAAAGTTTCATGCGTGGCTGGCTATGCCGGAGGAAGTGGAAGATCATCGTCCAGGATTACATCTGTTCCCCTCACGCTGAGAGCATGAGGAAAAGGAACCAGATTGTCTTCAACATGGTGGAGGCAGAGACAGAATACGTCCACCAGCTCTCCATCCTGGTGAATTGTTTCCTGAGGCCGCTCCGCATGGCTGCCAGCTCCAAGAAACCTCCCATCAGCCATGACGACGTCAGCAGTATATTCCTCAACAGGTACGATTAGCTTCGTACAAATAACTCTGACCCTCCGTTAGACTGGTCAATGCTGCTCATAGATCGAAGGCCAAACCCTTGAGAAACTCTATGAATCAGCCTACCATAATAACATAATAATGCTGGCCAACAATATTGTCTTTGACCCCTGACATGTCCTGAACAGTGAAAACAAGTTGTTGCCATCAACCTTGAGATGCAGGATGCCACGAGTTAATCGGGTTAGAGGACTGAAACACTTTTATACACCAGTCAATCCTAAAATTAAATATGGAGCCTAATCCCAGATCAAATGTGCATTGAAGGGCCTTGAATATCGTCTTCTGTGACTGTAATGGTTTGTAAAATGTACAGTACCTCACAAAAGTAAGTACGGCCCTCACATCTTCACTTAGTGATGAACTCACTTTTGTTGCCAGCGGTTTAGACATTAACGGCTGTGTGATGTGTTATTTTGAGGGGACGGCAAATTTACACTGTTATACAAGCTGCACACTCACTACTTTACATTGCAGCAAAGTGTCATTTCCTCAGTGTTGTCACATGAAAAGAAATAATCAAATATTTACAAAAATGTGAGGGGGGGGGGTACTCACTTGTACGTGAGATACTGTGGATATTTTTATAACTTGTCTTGATTTTTGTCTTATCTTTGGTTTTGCAAGCGGAGCTGCTGTGATGCAGGAAAAATGTCAGACTCGATCTGACAATAAAGTATTATTTTTCTTTTGTGTAACAGTGGATTTCTTGCTGGTAGTTTATCTTCTAGTTTAAAGTGAGTGAGTGATTTGAGACCGGTTCTCCCTCTCTAGTGAGACCATCATGTTTCTGCATGAGATCTTCCATCAAGGTCTGAAAGCTCGGATTGCCAACTGGCCCACGCTGGTTCTGGGTGAGTACTGCAGCGCTGACAGTCGAGTCTCTTTGTACAGTTTGCATGTTGATTAATTACAATCTGCATATGCATTACATTACTGCAATGCCTAATGAATGCCCATGGTACATGGTGTTCCTAACGAAGTCAGTGCTGACAGTTTGCAGGATTTAAATTCTTTAAAGCATGATTTAATTCCTGTATGACAATACTTAGTTGGACATTTCAATCAAGAAAAGATCCACAATAAAGGCACGTTGTATCACCTGCTGCGTTCAATCCAGGCTGCTTATAAAACTGCTTCGCTATAACGAATTCTGTAACTGTAACCTGTTTTTCAATTACAGAGCACAACCATGTAAGGTGCACTGCAACTAATGACAGCTTATTAACTACTGCAAGTCAACACCAACCGCAGACTCTCAAACCAGTGTAACGTTATAACTAAATAAAACATTACATGATCAACAATAAACCTGTAACCTGTTTGCAGCCACCGTTAATAATTAACGTGATGGCAGCCAACGAAGGAGAGACGGAGTTAACCTCATGGAGGTCGTAGCTAAAGCAAGAAGCAAGCTAACGTTAGATGGTCAATGCTGAGCTAAACATGTTTACTTGTTGTGTGAAGTTTTAAAGCCAAAGTTTATTATGAATGGCTCTGCAGCTGCCGGTGTCCTCATGCGGCCGCGAGCAGCCGATGCTTCGTGTTACGTAAGCAGGTTCTAGGTAACGCAGGGAAAAACAGCAAGCTCATCAGAAGTTTACTAAAAAATAAACATTGTTCACGAGTCCTGCACCTTGAGTCCGAGTCAAGTCTAAAGTGTGTCTCAAGCTGAGTCTGAAGTCACTGTGTGAGCGACTCAAGTCCCCATCTCTGTCTCAAGGTTATATGTGTTGTGTTTTCTTCTTCCCACCCAGCGGACCTGTTTGATATCCTGCTGCCCATGCTGAACATTTACCAGGAGTTTGTGCGTAACCACCAGTACAGTCTGCAAGTGCTGGCAAACTGTAAGCAGAACAGAGACTTTGACAAGCTGCTGAAACAGTACGAGTCCAACGCTGCATGTGAGGGCCGGATGTTGGAGACTTTCCTCACTTATCCCATGTTCCAGGTACACTGCTGCACGCACGTTTCTAACGTGAAACTGATCAATTATTATTGGTTAAGAAAACCAATGTGTCACCAATGTCACGTCTTCTGTATTTCAGATTCCACGATACATCATCACTCTTCATGAGCTGCTGGCGCACACACCCCATGAGCATGTGGAGCGCAAGAGTCTGGAATTCGCCAAATCCAAACTGGAGGAGCTGTCGAAGTGAGTGCGAGCACGTCGCATTGATATGTAGTGACTGATTGGTGATAATGTTGACGCTAACGGTGATCGGCCGTGTTGTCAGGATGATGCACGACGAGGTGAGTGACACCGAGAACATCAGGAAGAATCTGGCCATAGAGAGGATGATTGTCGAGGGCTGTGACATCCTGTTGGACACAAGTCAGACCTTCGTCAGACAAGGTGAGCTTCCTCCCTGCCTCTCGCTGCCACTTTGCTCCATATCTTTTCACTCACCGCTGACCGTCTCCTCGGCCAGGCTCTCTCATCCAGCTGCCGTCCAGCAGCGAGCGGGGCATGCTCAGCAAGGTCCGCCTGGGCTCCCTGTCACTGAGGAAGGAAGGAGAGCGACAGTGTTTTCTGTTCACCAAACACATCCTCATCTGTACCCGAACATCTGGAGGAAAGCTTCACTTGCTCAAGGTCGGCCTCACCTGTTCACAAATATTTATCCAAGTACACTGGAATTAATAACCATCCTAACAAGTTTAGACAAGTTTAACTTGTGCAAATACAACAAACATAACAAAACATCTATCAAAGGACGGACTTGAATAATAATCAAGTATTTTAAACCCATTGTAAAGTATTAACCCTAGCAGATACATTATTACTTCTTTTATTAAGAATCACATATCATCATCATCATTTCTTTTTCTTTTCTTTTTTACAATATAATAGTAGAACATAAGCAGATAAATAAAAAGATAATTAATAAGTTACATGAAACCCAAATTTAAACAAAAGAAGGGCATTTCAGGGAAATATATGCAATCCAATTCTCACAAATTTCTTAAAATTTCCTAACCGGGAGTCTCATGGAGAAAAAAATTCTTTCCATTACAAAGATACCGGTCTTGTACAGAGGTACACAGGTCAGGGTTAAGCCATTTCTTTGATTGCTTTTCTAGGTGCTCTGCTCAATATTCCAAATAGGAACTCATCAAAATGAATGTATTTGCCAGAAATAATCACTAATTCTGTATAGACATTACACCAGAAGGTGTGAACCTTAGGACAGAACAAGAAAACCAGTGGTAGTGATTGGCTTCCTGAGAGCCACAATATCTCCATAGAGCAGGTGGGACTTCTGAACAAGGTTATTATCGTCAACGAAGACAAACGAAATAATGAAAATTAGATGTGAACAAACATAAAAACTAATGAAAAATCCAAAACTGTAATGTGTATGTATGTGTGTAATAAAATACCTACTGAGAAACCTCAAGCCAAAAGCTGTCCATGTGTTTGAGCATATCTTCCATTGAAATTCACAATATTTTAACCAGCCCTGAATATTATGTGGGCCTGAAATGATAAAGTAAAGGAACTAGTGCTCTGCTGTGGTAATTGTTAATTCTGCTTTTTAATGCAGTCATACATAATATAAACATCTGCCTTTATGAAAAATATTATGCATAATTATTAACAAATGTCACATTCAGGCTTGTTATATTCATGAACAGTTGAGTGAGCGTCAGAATTCATTCATTTGTTTAACTGGAGGTGGATGAATACATACGTAATAAAGTTCTGTTAAAGAGGTTCGTGATTTCAGCAGCTAAGGTGGCTGTTTGCGGGAGGACCGGCTGCTCTTTCCACCAGCCCACACAGCTGTATGAAACTAGAGGCCTTAATGTCGCACAGAACTAGAGAGGGAACATTTAGTTTTAGATTTTCTGATTATACCACATGAGTGAGAAGCACAGTGGAAACACAACAGCGCTGAATGCTGGGTAAAGATGCCATTGAATCCCAAAGAAAGATCTCATTGATGGCTACGTTGAAATCACTTTCTGGCAATTTTTCACTCTGTTACATCTGTTTTTTTTTTTTGTCTCCCTCAACAGCAAGGAGGAGCGCTGTCTCTGATAGAGTGCACTCTCATTGAAGAACTAGAGGCCAGTGATGAGGACTGTGAGAATCTTTTTACCAAAACAACATCAATCCCTCTTGTATGTTTCTCTGTCTTGGTTCCTTTACGTCAACGCTGGCTGTTAACTGAGGCGTGTTTACCTTTTGCAGACAACGCAGCAGGTCAAGGCTTCAACCATCTGGAGTTCAAAATTGTGGTGGAGCCTCCTGACGGTCAGCCCTTCTCCGTTGTCCTCTTGGCTCCGTCTCGCCAAGAAAAGGCCGCCTGGACCAGCGATATCAGCCAGGTAAGCCCGACTGTCTGAAAGCGTTAAAGATCTCTTTAATGTGGGATTAAACTGGACTGAAAGTGTCACCAGATCTTATGTTGCTTCTCCGCCCTCTGCTTCAGTGCATTGATAATATCCGATGTAACGGCCTGATGACCAGTGTGTTTGAGGAGAACTCCAAAGTTTCTGTGCCGCACATGATCAAGTAAGTGACAAGGATTTCTGATCCGTCTAAAAAACAGGAAGATTTAGGGCTATAACCTCATGCATTCGTCAGATATTTTGGTTTTACTTTTATTATGCAGATTAAAGTGAGAGGCCGTACAGTTAACACATGGAATCTAATTTAATCCTGAGTGAAGTGTTGCTTCAAACAAACAAAAAACAAAAAAAAGGAACAGAAATCTATTTTTCTATGTAAGACTAGAAATTGTAAATATAGTACCATGCAGTAAAATAATCATACAATTGAAATTATGGTGGGTTTCTTTAACTCTTAAGGTAAAGTCTTATAAAATATTTATGTTTAAGGATAACCTTGAGGATTTATATAGTTTTATTGTCAACAAATCTGATGAAAAGACCAATTTATTTTGACTCAGTCCCACATACACCAACCTGCCGCCCCAAATACTCACTAGGACACCAAATGTAAATTAATACGCACTGAATATAGTAATAAAAGAAAAAATCCACTATTCCTGTTTACTGAAAACTACAGTGAGCAGCTGTTTTAGGAAATTACTGAGATATTTTTAAACATAAAACTATATTTATGAGGTGTTTTTAAAAGATTTACATCCTCTGTAGGAACCAATGAGCCACAGACAGGAAGGTCGAAACAGCTGACAATAATAAAATATCACCAGCCTTATCCTTTACCTGAACGTGGTGATTTAACTTGATTATTATTGGTTATTTATTGGTTATTTTTTTAGGTCTGATGCCCGACTGCATAAAGACGACGTCGACATTTGCTTCAGCAAGACGCTCAACTCCTGCAAGGTCCCACAGATCCGATATGCCAGCGTGGAGCGCCTGCTGGAGCGACTCACAGACCTGCGATTCCTCTCCATAGATTTCCTCAACACCTTCCTGCACACGTACAGGATCTTCACCACAGCTGCCGTGGTCATGGACAAACTGGCGGACATCTACAAGAAGCCGTTTACCTCCATACCTGTCAGGTACATGTCCCTACGTCAAAGTGCTCCCCCTGGGTACGGTAGATCTCTGAAATAGTCAGTAAACATCACTGTGGTTGTGTTAATTTGTTTGCACATGTTCACCGGCCCTCGTTGTCCCTCCCTCTCCCCTCATGTAACAGACTCATGCATGGCTACATTCACTCCATCTTTCCATTCCCACATGTTCTGTTGTTCTTCTCACTCTCCCCTCATGATTCACCTCCTCTCTTCACCCCACCATACACTCTTCTCCCTCCTCTTCCTGTCACTGTCCCAGGATCGAGCAACATTCATGTGATCGTCTGTCCATCATGTCCCTCTGTCCCGACTACAGTCTGAAGATCACGCAGCTTGCGCTGGACCAGTCCAAGTAAATACCATCAGCAGGACTGGTGTTTCACTTGTGCCAACGTTTGTCAGAGACCGAGCTACAGATCAACTCTCCTCCTGTCTCTCAGGTCTCTGGAGCTCTTCTTCGCCACCAACCAGGGCTCGTGGGCGACAGACCCCTTGAACAACAAATCTCCGAGGCTGTGCCGCAAGTTTTCTTCTCCTCCTCCTCTCTCCATCCCCCCTCGCACCTCCTCCCCCGTCCACTGCCGCAAGCTCTCCCTCAGTTCCCCGATCGGCACGAAAGTGGGAGCCTTGGACCTGTCCACCACGCCTACCTCCTCTGCCGCCAACTCCCCCACCTCCAGTCACTGTCCCTCCATCTCCTCTCCTCCGCCCACTTCAACCAGGCCCCCCTCTGGCTTTTCCTCCCCTCCGCCCACCGCCACGCGCTCTCCCAGCCTCCCCCAGGCCTCTGGGATGTCCTCTCCGCCCCCCTTCTCCACCAAGGCCCCGCTGGACCTCAGCCGTGGTCCCAGCTCCCCAGAGCTGAGCCCAGCTGCAGGGGAGGACGTCAGCGGGGAGCTTCCTCGCCTTGACGCCTTCTGTGGGAAGCTGAGGCGCAGCATCCGCAGGGGTATGTTGCTGGAACACAAAAGCATATGATTCACACTCGATCAGTCCCATGTGAACATGTGTGGGCACACGCCTTAGTGTCGACTCACACATGCTGTTGTAGTGTTACGAAAGTGGAGTTTAAGAACAGGTAAATGCAGAGCTCAGGTAGCTTTTCTTTCACTTGAAATTTGAACATTAGTGCATCTACTGCAAATCTTCAAAGTGTCTGATTTATTTATTCCTGCTATCATTATACTTGAATCTGACACATCACTGTTAGTGGCCTGCCAACCCAAAAAAAGACAAGAAAAGCAGGGACATAAATGGGTCACCGTTACCCAACGGAGGAATAATCGTGCTCTTAGATCACCATCTGGCCACAGCTGACAGCTTGTTCACTATAAATACAGCGGCGGAGCACTAGGTCAGAAAATCTCTGACAACAATTTGGAAAGGAGAGAAAGAAAATGAAGACATAAGTAGAGCTCTTACATGGCAGCAGAGTGCCTCCTAAGAGGAAAACCACATATTGAATTGTTGAAAAGGAAAGCTGTCCAGTAAAACCCAAAACACAGCAGCTTATGATCCAGTAGGTCACAGTCGAGCGTGCGTGCTCATTCAGAGGTCAGACTGTTGACTGTTTTTTGTATCCAGACACAATATTTTTTTATATATAAACATCATCTGGGGTGGTGATGGCGCATGACACATCCACCAATGTGCCCCTGAGAAAGACACTTAACCCCTAGTTGCTCCAGAGGCGTGCGACCTCTGACATTTAACAACTTTAAAGTCGCTTTGGAGAAATGAGTAAATGTTGTAGATCCCTTCTGATACAAATACATGTGTTTGTATTTTACTTTCTTTACTTAATATTATCATAGGATTGTAGTATTTAAAGCTGACAAATCCAGAGCCCCTCAGCTCTACGAAGCTTTTAAGTGTCTTTCTGCTCGATACCCAACCCTTAATAAAACCTTACGCTTTAGCAGACCAATACATTTCTTAGCGGTTAAAAGAGACCAAAGCAGAGCCAAGGAGAGAGTGAACATTGGAGAACTTCATTAGGTCGACAGAATCACAACTCTTAATGAATGTTGCTCTGTGTCTGCTGGATGTGTAAATAAACAATTCTTTACCAACACAATCAACTTTACAAGGTGATATGTATGCCAGTTAACATGTCACATCGGGACTCATAAGTGCCACATTTCAGTGATCGAACAGAAGCTGTGGCATTATCCTGATTTACTTATTTGATGACACGTCGTTTGCTGCTGTATTAATGTTTTCTAAGTGCTTCAGGTGCTCTGACATCACTTTACTGACGCTGCTAAAGGTGTTTGCTGATTTCTGACTGCAGGACCGTGTGTAATTTTTCTTTTTACTTTTTAGTAGCGTTTTTGTGAATAAAAAACAGACAGAGCAGAACACTGAGCCTTATTCTGCAGTTGTAGGGGTTTGCTTGTAATGGAGTATTCTTTTACAGTGTGGCATTAGTACTTTTACTTTGAGTAAAGGATCTGAATGCTTCCTCCACCAAGTTTTAGAATACAGAAATGTTTCTAGCACGAGACCTCGTTGTCTTGTTACTTCATGTTACTTCATGTTACGGAGGCCATGTTTGAGCTGTAACATTTTTTCCCTAACAGCTGTCCTGGAGTCAGTATCTCTGGACAAGTTTCTTCCTGAAACACCAGCCACCAGCGAGGCGGGCGACATGTCTCCCTGCCGCTCACCTTCAACGCCAAGGCATCTCCGCTACAGACCGTCAGGAGGTACATACACACTTTATACATAACAGTGTACAACAAGTGCCTACAGAGCAGGAGCGTGTTGCCCTTTCTCCTCATGGTGTCTCTTGGTTTCTTGCAGCCACATCGGGGGAGAACTCTCGCTGTACGATGTCGCCGGCTTCAGCGTTTGCGATTGCCACTGCTGCTGCTGGGCATAGCAGCTCCCAGGGTGAGCACGACAAGCCATGAAGGTCAAAAGACGCGCAGCTGAGGGAGGGAACTGTTGCGTTGTTGCCACTCTACCTCCAGATAGCATAATTCACTGGCTTTTAACAGGCAGCTAAACAGCAGGAATGACCTCACACATTTAAAAAGATTGCTCTTATGTTTTTTTTTTCTCCCAGGTTTTGGTAGTTCTGAGAAAGTCTGTGACAAAGAATTCATCATCCGGAGAGCTGCTACCAACAGAGTTCTCAATGTGCTGCGACACTGGGTTTCCAAGCACTCCCAGGTGAGTCCTCAACATCTCTTTAAATCCTAGATTAGCAGGACCCTTTCCATACAGTCCAAAACCTTCTTACAAGCTACTCAACAAGTCCTTACGTGCGTCCAACTGCCTCAAAGGTTAGAGGAGACCCGAACCTGTAGAGGACACTTTCAGACCACCTGAGTCTGTTGTCTGTTTCCATTGCCATCACCTCCTGTTACTCCTTTTTCCCCGACGGAGCTGCTCTTTGCTCTGCATGTCTTTTCTCCCACCCAGGAAGCATGCAGAAAGGTCAGCATCCTCCCCAGGGACACTAAAAGGATCATTTTCATTTAAGATTATATAAGATGCTATTTTTGTACCTGGATTTTGTAGCCTTAAAAGGGAGCATGTAGTATTTGGTCTGATTGATGAACACAGTTCTGGGTCAGTGTGGGCAACGACCTTCAGTTGGTGAACTACCACTAATATCAACAGCAGTTAGTATGATAACAAATACAGTGATTATTTTCTATTTTGTTATTCTACAAAAAATAGTTCTGTAAATTAAGCATTAGTAGTTTTACCATCACTACTTTCTTGCTATTGATCAACATTTTCTGCCCATATATATTAACAGAGTAGTTATTTTATTCTACAGGTGCATCTCATAAAATAAGAATATTGTGGAAAAGTTCATTTTCTTTCATAATTTACATAAAACATTGAAACTTTCATATATTATATATTGATTAAACATAAAATGAAGTATTTTAAACCTTTTTGTTGTTTTAGGCCCCATCTACAATACTAAGTTCTAGTTTAAGAACGGGGTTTTAAAATGAATACGATCTCCGTCCACAGCAGCGTTTTGGCTGCGTATCAGAGCTGATCTCCGTCTACATTAAAACGACCGTTCAGTTACACTGGGCATGCGCGTGCCGTGTAATCATGAAGCGGATGTTCTACTCCGTAGTTACAGAAGATTTGGCGAAAGAATAAAGTACTGCAGCCGAAGAATCGCACCAGATTTTATTTTGCCAATAACGAGTTGGAACTGTTACTGAATGTAACACGGGAGTTAAAAGCAGCTGTGGTGGAAAACAGACTGGGAGTCGTCGCAAAATAAACGGCGACATGCACAGTACAAATGTAGGCTGTAAGTGTTATTTGCACGGTTAGGGTTAATATTTTAATAAAAATACTAAATCATAAACACTGTCAGTAGCATCGTGTTTCTGCTTTGCATGACTTATGAGACCCAATCAGAAGGCCAAACGTGAGCGTCTGCGTCATCGTTTCTAAAGTCCTCCATTTTTGCCTGTCAGCACTAAAACGCTACCCAGAGTTTTAAAACGAAAAACGTGGTTGGAAGCGTTTTCAAAGTGAAAACGCAGTAGTGTGGATGGGGCTTTAATCTTCATGGAAATCAAAACTCCAGTATCTCGAAATATGTTTGAATTTTAGAATAAAGAATAATAATACAGAAATGTCAACCTGAAAAGAGCTCTGATTAACTCAAAACACCTGAAAATGTTTCCTGAGCCTTTAATCTTTCAGTCTCGTTCTGGTGCTCACAATGAACTTTTCCACGATACTCTATTTATTCTGACAAATGTTGCAAAGTCACTCTAAAAAAGAGAATATAAGATTAAGATAATGTTGTTAGATCAATTAGAAGCACGTAGAGCAATAATATAGAAAAGAAAAGAATTATGTATCATACAGGACACCATTACTGTATATTACAATGTCAGATACTATTTAAAACATGCAACACAGACGGACTTTATAAAAACACTGAAATGGGGGTTATTAATGTTAAAAGAAAAATTAACTAAGTTAGATGACGTTGTGCTGCATTATAAGACACTGATTGAAACATGCAGAAGCAGAAAAACAGACTTACAGTACATGAAATACATAAAAGACTCGCACTATAAAAGCATAGTTTTTTTTGCTGATGATGATAAATAGTAAAGTATTCTCTAAGTACTTATTCCCTGTCCTCTTGTCTTCTCTTGTACATGTTTGTCCTGTTTATATGTACACAGTGATATCACGTCTATGCTAAATAATGAAAATATATTTGCGGTTTGTAATATAAAGCATTGCCACTACATTTATTGTAACTCGGCTGTAAATGTGTTCCCCGTCAGGACTTTGACATGAACAGTGAGCTGAAGATGGGGGTGATCACTCTCTTGGAGGAGGTCCTGCGAGATCCAGACCTGCTGCAACAGGAGAGGAAAGCAACAACAAACATATTAAGGTGCACAGCCCAGCCAACCAATGTAAAAAACAACAGATATATAAATAATAACAGCAATGTTTCATAACATGAAATCACTGAATCGTCCAGAAAAATGTCTAATTTCAAGCAAAATATTCAAAAGATCATATGCAAATAAATTGGTTTATTAAAATGTTGGTTAAAAAATTATAAGAACTTCCTTGGACAGTAGATTAGTATATGTAGGGTTCTTATATATAGCTAAATATATAAATTAAAATTAATCAAATGAGCACATTCAAGGGAATCAAATGGTTTGTTTTAGTGTCTACCGGCATGACTGATAAATCTTTATTCTGCTTTTTTGCGAGAGCTAAAACATGTCCTTATTTTTCCAGCATTTTATCTTCAGATAGATGAATAGATTTATTATATTATATATTTATATTTATTATATTCAGAAGATATTTTTATTTTCTGGTTGTTTTACATTTGTTGGTCCAAAAAAAAATTACTGGTTTTACTTTTAATTCTCCGCGTTTAGCATTTATAAGCAGGATATAAACATTTAATGTAGTGGAAGCAGATGCAAGAGTTTTCAATGTATTTGGTCTAGTAGGAGAAGTTATACTTGTTGACAAATACTTTAACATCTCCTGACAGCTGCATATAACTCCATTATAGTGTTATTAACCATTTATTAAGTGTTTGTAGACTGCTTATAAATGCAAAATAAGGGGTAATAAAGTTAAGTTTTACTGAATTGGGATGCGATAAATTGTGTTTTTCTGATTGATATACATTTAAATAAACATAATTATATATAAATATGAAATATAGCTACACTTTATATACAATGGTGTCTGAAGAACGAGTAGTTGCAGGACTATAGGCACATGTTCTAGCAGTGTCTGTTTTGCTCTTCAGTGCCCTTTCTCAAGAAGAACAGGATGACGCTCAGCTGAAGATAGAGGACATACTACAGATGGTCAGTACTACAACCTGTCACTATTACTAAGTACTAAACAAAAAGAATGTAGTTATAGCTTTTACTCATAAAGCAGAACGTTTCTTCAGACGACATTTTCAAGCAATTGTTGAAATAATTTATCTCCAGAAAAGCTGTCCGCTACTACACTTCATTGTGGTAAGAATAATGTTGTTGTTATGAAGAAGTCACCCCCTTAATGAAAACCACCAGCTGTGCAGTAGTTCATGTGTATTGTGGTGATTTCTGTCACAACCCAGTCACATAGGTGGAGTCTCAGTATGTGGCGTTAACTTAGTGTGATAGTGTATTTTCAGCCGCTTCTTTCTGTACTACAAAAAGTCTGTGTGTGTTTGTAGGCGGAGAGTCCGAAGGCCGAGTGTTTTGATTCCCTCTCTGCCATGGAACTGGCCGAACAGATCACGCTACTGGACCACATCGTGTTCAGGAGTATCCCCTATGAGTGAGTACATCATCCAGTACAGATACTGGTCTGTTACACCACATTGCACAAGACACAACAAGCAGGTTAGACTTTTTGGTAATTCTTTATTTTACAGGTGTGTAAGTTTCCTAGAAAGAACTATGTGATTTGGTATATAAAACTTACTGGAGAAATAAATACTGTGTTCAGTTAGGAAGACCTAGAGTAATTGGAAGTACAACCTAGAGAGTCAGTTCACAGCAGGAAAGCTGAAAGAAACTTAAACATACGTATATGGAAAGTAAACGTATACACAATGCTGCAGCACGCCTCGTGTTCGGTCTACCAAAGTTCTCCCAGCTAGCTCCAGGCGTTAGTCAAACTGTGTGCTCCAGCTAAAGCGCTCCACTCAACTACCACTGCAGGCTGGCTGGTAGCGCCATCCCTCAGAGCAAGCCACAAGTCACGACTCTTCTCTGTTAGGGCGTCACTTTGTGTTGGAAAGTGGTGGGGACATAAGGGCTCAGATTAGGGGCGTCAAATACACTTCGGTCACGAGACGTGACGATGCACGAGAACAAGACAAGAAGATTTTTAACTCTGTTTTAAAGAAATAGGAAATGCTTAAATATGTGAGCATTAAACACTAAATTTCCTGCTTTCTGGAGACATTTTCTGCTCCAAATTATGGTGGAAATGTCTTTATTTAGAATAAGGAATATAATGCAGTAATCAGCTGCCTTTCTCAAAAGCATTTTCATTTGTTAGTTAACATTTCTTGGAACATTTTTAACAAATGCTTTCTAAAAGTGATGGGGACAAAATCAGCCATTTCAAAATGTGTTGGGGACGTGTCCCCAGCGTCCTCAGTGCAAATGACACCTATGGCTGCCAGCCAATGTCAGGACAGCCGAGTCGCTCACCAGCAAGAGACTCAAGACTGGACACTGCACAGCGCCCCCCTCCATTTTTCACTTCCTTCTGACAAATGTACTTATTGTCAATTCAAACTGGAGTCTGATATGGGCAGCATTTAAAAAAAAATAATGTTCATGCGCAATGACTGCAAAGGCAGAGTGCGTGCAGGTAGGCTTGTAAGTCAACCAATCAATGAAATGTGCGATCCCCTGCGCATTTAATATATAGATTGCAGGGCTGTCAAACGATAAATTTTTTCTTAATCGCGATTAATTGCTGAATTTCAATAGTTGCATGTCTTATTACATGATTAAAATTCTATTATTATTATTATATTATTATTGTCTCATCAACAATTATAACAATTCTTACCAGTGTATCGTGATTAGAAATCAAATTAATGCAAAGAAAGTTAGTTTATGAACTTGACTTTTAGATTTATTTGATTATTTCAAATCAAAAGATGAGACTGAGGTAAAACAATCAATGTCTTAAATAAAGTCTTCCTTAAGCTCGCTTTTCATTTCAATTCTATATCAAAAGTGCATGCACAAAATGTACACACATTATTATAAAGTGCATAACAAACAAAATACTCCATTGCTACATTATTTTTTAGTTCAGTTGAAACCAATGAGGCAGCACTTGCTTTAAGTAGGCGTGCAACAATTGTCTCCCACGACGACAATATATATAACTTAATAGTGCTTTGCCTGCGTCCACTAGCATCAGTGATTCTGTACTAGCTGCATGCTTAGCTCGTTGATGGTAACGTTAGCTTAAGCTCGAAGTGCTTCGTTGATATTTTAATTCCATTTCACACAAGGTGCATACTGCTTTTGACTTGTCAACGTAGCCGTCTGGGAGTTCCTTAAACTAAAACTCGCCATTCAGGACTGTGTTGTTGTTCATCTCCATGGCTGCGGCAGGAAGTAGGAAGTGTCTGTGGCAGTATGACAACAAGTAAGGGTGCATCGAAGGGCCAAAATAGTAACAGCCAAAGATCTTTTTAGCAAAGATTCTTTGCACCAGTGACAGTGTAAAACAAGAATATTTGACACATGCAATTAACATAATTAAAACGCGTTATGAACGGTCCTTAATCTCATCACGATTAACGCGTTAATGTTGACGGCCCTAATAGGTTGCTGTCCCGGATGTAGATCAGGCAGCTGATTCAGAACGCTGCTGCTCGAGACCTCAGTTCTGGGGTCTTTACACTGTCTGTCAGAGAACTGACTTTAACATACTGCTGCTGGTTTATAAATCACTGAATGGTTTAGGGCCAAAAAACATATTTGATCTACGTTACGAACCATCCAGGTTGTCTGGGATCAGGTCTACTTTCTGTCCCCAGAGTCAAATCTAACAAAGGACAGCGTCAAATCTAACCAGCGTTCAGTTTTTATGCTCCGCATATGTGGAACAAACTCCCAGAAACTACAGGTCTGTTGAAACTGTCAGTTCTTTTAAATTAAGTCTGAAGACTTTTCTTTTTACCATTGCCTTTAATTAAATCAAATTTAAGGCTGTAGATTAATATCTTACACTGCACTGTAACTTTTACCTCGTTTTTATTTTCTATTTGTATTTTTTTGTATTTTTTATTGACTTATAATGTTTTTATGTTTTGTGTAAAGCCCTTTGAATTGCCTTGTTGATGAAATGTGCTATACAAGTAAACCTGCCTTGCCTTGCCTAAAGACAATTCCAACAAACTGAAATACATTACCTACCTGTGGACACACTGACTGTCTGACTGTCTGTCCTCCTGCAGGGAGTTCCTCGGTCAGGGCTGGATGAAGGTCGACAAGACAGAGAGGACTCCGTACATCATGAAGACCAGCCAGCACTTTAATGATGTGAGAATAAACAGAGAGCCGTGCATTGCTGTCTGCCACACACGGCAATGTCACTACATGTTACATCAGGGCTGCCCACATAATGCAGCCTAATCCAAGACCCCTGCATTGAATTAGACCTGAATTGATTCATCGATTATTCGATTGACAGAAAATTATTCAAGGTAATGTGTCATATTACAGCACGGGGTTGCACAGTGAAATGTAAGTTTTAGCGTCATCATGCTACACACAGAACATACAGTTTAAAAATAGAGTTAATTTCACACATATATATATATGTTACAGAAAGTAAAACTTCTGTAGTGCATTTTGTGAATGCACTGCGTCTGGGGGAACGTGAAGCAGCACTCACAAGATGAGATGTTTACAATATATTTATATTAAACTCAACATCTACTGCTTTGATAATTGATTAATCAACAAATATGTCAAAATTTCACTGGTTTCAGTTTTTCAGTTGTGACTATGTGATGCTTGTGTTTGTCATATATGATAATCAATAGAACATCTGTGGACTGTTGAATATGTTTTGGGAAATTGTTCGGGCATTCAAAATCTTTTTATTTTTTTTTTAAAGATCATTCTAACATTTAATATACGAAAGGATTAATCTATTTAATCAAATAATAATCAGGAGATAATTCAACCACAAAAGTAATTGTTAGGTGCAGCCCAACATGAAATCCTACCTTCATGGAGGTTATAATGTTCAGTTATTGTTGTTGTTTTAGAGACATGTTGATGATCATTACCAGGTATCGAACTGCAGCTGCAAGTGCTGTGGCGAATAAATACCAACTTTAATACTAATACAAGAAAAACTGTGTTAAAAGATGGATGGTAAATGGAGTAAATTATTGGCATTCTTTTAGGTAGTAGTTGGGTAGTTTAATCTCTTAAATCTATACATCATATTGAAAGTTTATCAAATATTTTGATTGTAATATCATTATCTGCAAAGTGACGTGTACCTATAGATGTCAAACAAATGTAGCTGAGGGGGGGAGGTCTCACATTTAGTGATTTTAAGTAAATGATAATGATTTTTTTTATCCATTCGGTCGATAACATTTGTCCCATTTTAACCCCATTCAAGTTAGCAGACGGCTAAACTGAAAGTTGGCCGGCACGCTCAGCGGAAGTCAATACAGTCAAACGTAGAAACTCCACCGCCAACTAGCGTTTTGGCGGTGTAACGACTCAATGCACAAGTATAAATGCTCACAAAGGTGTGAGGACATGTAGCGTAGACTATAGTATAAATTGGCCTTAAATGTTAGAAACAAGCCCCAAAGTAACATAAAAAAGTTATACTCAGTCATAGGTTGTCTGCCCTGATTGATATAAATAGGGTGGACATAATATCAGAAGCACCTCTCAGGATAAATCACTAAAAACTCCAGCAGTGTAGGATATTGGCTGACACTCGTCAGTAACGTAGAAGCCTCTCCCTCGTCCCCTCACCACAGATGAGTAACCTGGTGGCGTCTCAGATAATGACCCACACTGATGTGGGCTCCAGGGCCAGCTCCATAGAAAAGTGGCTTGCAGTGGCTGATATCTGTCGCTGCCTCAACAACTACAACGGCGTGCTGGAGATCACGTCTGCGCTCAACCGCAGCGCCATCTACAGGCTGAAGAAGACCTGGGCAAAAGTCTGCAAACAGGTTGGAATCCATTCATTCAACATGTTACGTTACACGCTGCACACAAACCTATAATGAGTTTCCTTTGTGTCTTTTGTAGACGAAGGCGCTCATGGACAGGCTGCAGAAGACGGTGTCATCAGAAGGGAGGTTCAAGAATCTCCGAGAGACGCTGAAAAAGTTATTACTGATAATTAAACAGTTATTTATGGTGGTAAATGATTAAATCCAGTTGTTAAATACTGTCTAATGTGTGTGTGTGTGTGTTTGTGTGTGTAGCTGTAACCCTCCATGCGTCCCATACCTGGGCATGTACCTCACTGACCTGGCTTTCATTGAGGAGGGAACACCCAACTTCACGGAGGAGGGGCTGGTGAACTTCTCCAAGATGAGGATGGTAAAGATCTACACAATCCTCATAAAAACCCAATTGACTCTAAACCTCTCCCCTGAACTAAAGTCTTTTCAAAAACACAACAACAAAAGAGTTCTCAAGGTTATTCACCAGATTGTTTCTGTATTTTTAAACCTGGGCCCTATTTTTCACATATGTTGGTGTTGCAATGACTAGTAGGTACAGAAAGTTTTGAATCCGTGCTGTAGATTTTTCAGCTGAACCGTCAGCAGTGGCTGCAACATAGTCCTTCGTGTGATTGCGTCCGTCAAAATGTCGTCCACAAAGAGCGCTTCTTTTTGCCAGGCTCAGACTGTTATACCAGGTATCTGACAACATCAGGGAAAACGAGGGAGGGACTCCCAGTGAAAGTCTCTCATAAGGACAAGTCTCACTCTGAAAACGCGTGAGAGGAAAGTTGTTGAAGGAAGACGCCAGTGGAAACGTAGAGGAGAAGCTAGCAACGTTACTCCAACACAACAACTCTGACTCACATTTCCACTGTCGTCTTCCTGCTACTAACTAACTCGACACACAACTCTTTTTTTCTGTCAACATGGACCGTCACTTCCTGACTTTTTGTCTTTAGCCTCAGTCTTTTAGTCTTTTTTTAAGATCATTCTAACATTTAATATACGAAAGGATTAATCTATTTAATCAAATAATAATCAGGAAATAATTAAACCACAAAAGTTATTGTTAGGTGCAGCCCAACATTAAATCCTACCTTCATGGATGTTAAAATGTTCAGTCATCGACTGTACGTTTAGGACTGATTTTACAGGATTCCTGGTTTAAAACAAGTCAACTAGAGACGGCATTTTCTACTCAGTAGAGCTAAAGTTAGTTTAATTAGCCAGCTAGCTAGCTATACCAGCAACGCCACCAAACACAGTAGCAACACGTCCACAGACAGCAGTTGGTAAGCACATTGTGTATGAAATTTTTTATGAGACACAGATGCACAGAAGTGCTAATAAACAGTATAAACTACAGCTTTCATTAACTGTTGATACTCAGAGCAGCCATCTTGGATCACTTCCCATGTCAAATGGAGCGCACTATTATATTATATCCTCACTTGAACAAGCTGTCTATTAACTCTGTCTCTGCTGTCTCAGATTTCTCATATCATCCGGGAGATTCGTCAGTTCCAGCAGTCACCTTACAGGATAGAGCACCAGCCCAAGGTGTGTCTAATGAAATGCACTCTACCGCCTTTTATATGAACACAGTGGAACTATTTTTTTAACACAAAATATTCTGTCTGCTCTGTCCTCCCCCTTCCAGGTGACCCAATTTCTCCTGGATAAGACACTAGTGATGGATGAAGATACCCTCTATGAGCTTTCGCTGAAGATCGAACCCAGAGTACCACCTGGCTAAGACATGATAAAGCTGTTTTCCATCTTACAAACTCAGTCATGAGCTAACACAACTTGAGATTCTTTCTTAAAAAAGCAGGGGTTGTTAATAAAACACCACCAGTTATTGTGCTTAGGAAACTCAGGAGAAAATGTGCCTTGTTGTATAATAACCGACATATATGTATATTTAATTAACATTTAACACACACAACTCTGCCATACAATCCTACAGTTATGACTGTAGAAAAAACATGTTAGCCACTGAACATGGCACTAACTAGAAAGTAACCACGTTGTAAATACCAAACTATCTGCCTCTATAGTCTTGCACATAAACATTGTCAGACGAGTTTTACATTATTCGTTTGATGATGGCACAGAATATATAAAGAGAACTTGGAGGATGGAAAAAAGATAAAGCAGTAATAATGGATATTTTGGGGGGCCACTTGGGGACAGCAAAGCGGGATCTAAACCCAACACTGACATGTTATCGCAAACATTGCTTATTTAAACATCGAGCAAACATTAGCATTCCTCTGGAGTTGTGTTTCTGGCCATCTAATAACCCAAATATTCACTCTGTTTTTACAGCTTTTCAGTAAAAACCAGCTGAAAGATGCTAAATTGGATGATAATCCTCTGTGGCTTTGTTTCTACAAGTGACACCCATTGTATTGTATAAAATTGAGCATTTAGCAGCTAAAAAAAACAGATATTTCCCCTCAGGAGCTGGTGGGGACCAAAAACAGAGCTAAAAGGAGTGTGAATATTTGATTAAAATCGATTGTAAACACGACTCTAAATTAATTGCTTCTTTTGTGTTGGATTAGTAAATTGGCATCTTTACACAATATGTTAGTTTGTAATAATGTTTTAATGAGTTTGTTTGTCTCGGTGGCCAAAAAATCAATTATTGCTGCTTTGAAAAAATTTTTTTTGGACCTAAAGGCTTAAATGAAATACAAAGAGTAATTTCAGAGCGCGACACTCTGAAAATGTGTTTATTGTTTTAAAGCTGCTTCTTTTGTAATGATGTGTGTATCAGGGAAAAAGTATTTGTGAGTGTCCCAGCGGGGGTCACATGACAACTCTGAAACTGCCTCACAGGCCAGCTCTTGCTTTGGGGATTTGGCAGATATAACGCGATTTTGTCCCAAGGACATCTTCAATCAGGAAGTAAAGTATCTTAAAGCCCCTATCATATTAGTTTATACTGATCTTTAGTACAATGAAACAAATGACTACAAACCAATTTAAAAACTGTAAACCTGAAACATTTGGGGCTCCTGGGGGTCTAATCCTCCAGGGGAGTTGCCCACTTTAAGGAGTGCAGCTGGAGTACAGTTTAAAATGGACCTTAATACCTACCTTGGTGACTCGACACGAGATGTTGGCCCAGGTCAACATTTTTATATCTTTACTCTGTTAACACTACAGGTTTATGATGTTAGAGCAAAAAAAAAGTAAAAATCTTTGTAGTTTCTCACATTCCAAATCTGAAAATATGGTAATCTCAAATTTAAGATCTAACAAAAGCATTTTCCGCTGCAAATCATGTCGTTTCAGTCATTTTATACACAAAATGTTCCGATTTTGAAATATCTGCTTCTTTTATTAATTTATTTTTTTGAAGAGAGCGGGACTAACGGGTGTCAAACATGCTACAAAACTCTACAGTTAAATTTCTTTTACATGTTTCATATCATCTATTATTATTATTATTATTATTAGTTCCTTGTAAATGTCATCAATTAATTAATCATATTCATATTTTAAGCCTTGTTGTCTATATTAGTAATCAACCTGTTTTCATCCCAGGGTGTCACATATGGACACTTGGCGTCGCATTTTAAAATTAATCCTTGTGTCGCTTTCCTTGCGGGGGTTTTATCGCTGGACAACTGCTGAGTGTTCACACACAACGCGATAACCACGAATAAACACAACACGTGATTACTACAGTTGTTTGAACATTTTTCCGTGATTAAATTGCGATAAATTGATAAAACTGATGCTGAAATAAATACAACATGATGCAGATTTGTTTGACATATGAATTCATGCTTTGTCAGGTCTGTCAACGAGACAGCAGAGCAACAACTTCTAAAATGTTTGTTTTCTGAATGGAGTTCAGATCGATCAGGGCTATGCTAACTTGTTCACAGTAAATTACAACGATAGCTGGAGTAAAGTTAGACACACATTTTCTGAACTCACCATGTAGTTCAACCTCCTCACTTTCTTTTCTCCAAGTAATGTCCAGTTTTGTCCTGTTTTTATATAAATATGAAGTATTAGTCCAACTGAGCTCTGCCCACCGACGCTAACAACAACAGTGGAACCGGATGTGCACGGAAGCTGCTGAGACGCTCCAGTGAAGATAAATCAAAGCTGTAATCCCAAAAACTAAAAGGCAATTTAATAAAACCAGTTAACTCTGAGCTCCTCCCTCGAGTACACAGCGTAGTTTTCAGAGCGTAATCCAGCCCGACTACGGGTGTTTATTTGTCCAAAAGCTGCAGCGCTGCTCCGGGCCTTTTCTCCTACATCTAGTTTAGCAGCTCTTCGTCGGCCAGCGGCGTTTTACTCCCCGCTCTGCCTGGCACTCTCCAGAGAACGCTCTGAAGCAGTCAGTGACGTCCAGACAATCTCAACGCCATCGCAACATTTCTCGCTCAAGTTGAAAAATTTGACCTCGTGGGGCTCCGCGGTCAAGTTTGCGCGAATAAATATGCGACGTCTGGTTAGACTTTCAAAATAAAACTAGTGGTTAACGTTGTGAAAAGTCGCAATTTGATTAGGTTTAGGCACCAAATCTACTTGGTTAACTTAGGTTTAGGTAAAACATCACGGTTTGGGTTAAAATAACTACGTAACTTAACTAAAAAGAATTGATGTTCACACAGGAAACGAACACCAGCCTCCTGGGCTAGTTTCTAGCCCACCCATCCACCCCAAGCACCTCCTTACTCTAACTTTCTATTATTTATACAAAGCCTACTTTTAGCGGTGAACAATGATGTTAAAGGCTGCCATGTGCGTTGGTACCAGACCGCGAAGGACGTGACAAAGAGTAGGTGTTTGACGCACTGGGAATGAGAACGGGCTGTAGTAAAATAGCGATATCTTTGCATTTTTGATTTGTAAAGAATGTCAATAGATTCTAAACTTGTTTAAGCATGAATATAGCATGACGTCCCCTCTGTCCTCGTTCTTGTAGTTGACTGTAACAGAGTTTTATTCATTTATTTTCGGCACATTCCTGATGTCAGGTATCTTCAAACGCTTAAATACGTTAGTATATATTACCCTTGCTTTCTTACATTACTATATTCTTTCAAATTCCAGTTTTGCTGTTGTATTTTTCCATGCATTCCTCTCTGTAATGTACAGATATTTACACACAATAAAAGCAAGAAAGTGTCAATTGTAATGCAGTTACAAATTGTTCTTAAGGCGGCCAGAGTAAGATAACGGTTGGCCCCGAGTGCGCAATGCACATGCAAATAGTAAATTCAGAAAACCTATTCACCACTTTAATAACTCTTTCTCTATAAAGCATTGTGAAACACGCTAAAAGAACAACCAAATACAGAAATGCAGCGTAAATACAGAAGCATGATACTAATAATAAAAACACAAGCAACACTAGAGAAACGCTGCTAACAGAACTGTTACATAAGACGAAGAAGAAGGGACACTAAACTCTTGTTTAACATGTGGTGTTATCATGATCCGTGGAGTTACTGAAATCTGCAACCAGTGATTTGAACGTAGAGAAGACTAATGCTAGTTGTCCCACATATTTGTATATTAATTATCAGAATGTACAATTGAATTGCCGTACCACTGATAAATTGTCAGTAACTCCATGAGCCGTAAACAATTGCAAAAACTTGCGTGTCAAGTGTGTTCATCAGTTTTTAGCAGCCCCTTGGAAACTTCTGCAGCGTTTTTTTTTTTTATTTGCTTTTGTGTTCTGTATTTAATTGTGTGGTCGGTATTTGCAACACGTAGCTTTGTGTCTTGTATGTGAAAATGTTTACGTCATTACTATTTGCATGTGTTTTCTTAAGTTGCTGTGTGTAGAGCTTTCAGGGTCAGAGTGTGTGAGATGTATAGTAGGAAGAGATTGACTGTGTGTGGGGGGGGGGGCTTTATTTAATATATATAAAAAAACAGAATTCCACTATATTGTGGGGTCCAACAGCTTTACAGCCCCACAAGTTTAAAGGCTTTTTTGAGGGTTTTGGTTTTAGGATTTAGGGTAGAATTAAGGTTAGTGTTAGGGTAATGGTAAAGGTTAGGTATAGTTGTAATGAGTAAGATTAGAGTGAGGAGCTAGGAAGAGCATTTTATCAATGAGATTTCCCCATGGGGATAGAGGGAAAAAAACGTGTGTGTGTGTGTGTGTGGCTGCAGCTGAAAATATCAAGGTCAAACTGGACAGCAATATGGGGCCCTTGGTGGTCACGGTTAATCACGGCTCAACATGAGCGGTCTGTGCTGTTGTAGCTCATGCTGGTGGCCCTCCATTGGTTTATAAGGGTCTGTTTCTGAACTAATGATTGGCCTCCAGTTTATAATCCCACATGAGGGGGTGGAGCCCCCTGTGAGACCAGAGTGGAAGGCTCTTAAACCAGAGACCTTCAGAAAGAAGGCAGAGCAGCTTTTCTACAGGTACAGTACCTTTCTTTCTTGTTTCTCTTGCAGCAAGACTCCATTCATTTCCACTACTTGTACTTTCATGTCAAGCTTGTAAAATTATTTGCAGAGCCTGAATTAAAGATGGCGATAGAGCGTGTTTTGGCATGCCTTTGACATTTAAAGTTAATCAGGGGTTAACCTGTGAGTGAATATTTCAAAAGTCAAAATGTTTTGATAGGAAAGTGGATGGGAGGAAGAGGCAGGACGCTGAACTGATTCTGCAAAGAGTGAGGACAGAGAGAAAGAGAAAAGATTAGGAGTATTGAGATTTTAACTAGAATTTGAGCTTTGCAGGCAAAAATCTTTGTATGGCAGCTTTTTGGTGCCCTTTGCAATTATTAATATACATCTTTCCTAAATGTTTTATTTGCGATACTGTATGCACTGTTAACTCTGCTGTGTCCTCTGGAGAGGACGAAGCCCCTCGTACCTCCTGCACGTACTCACTCAGAGTTAAAAGGTCACACTAGTCAGGGGAGGGGAGGCTGATCCCAGGTCTGTAGTGGTTTAGGTGTAATCCTGATCATATGATCCACAGTGTCAGTTAGCAGTGGAGGCCAGAGCACAGGAGGCCCTGAATGTCTATTGATAATTATTTCTGGGGTGGCGATGTCACAGTGGATAAGAAACATGCCTTTGTTGTGAGAGAGCCCGGTTCAATTCCCGCCGTGACCCATCCACCAACGTGTCCCTGAGCAAGACATTTAACCCCTAGTTGCTCCAGAAGTGTGCGACCTCTGACATATATAGCTAAAAGCATCAGCTAAATGAATAAATAAATATAAATATTTTTAGTCTACACTTGACCTTTCTTTCTGAGCACATTCTTGCATTTCCATCCTGTCGCTTCAACTCCTGTCCTGATTTCTATCCTTATATCTCTGCTGTTCCATGTTCTTTACCTGCCTGTTTCCATCCCTCTGTCCTGCTGACTGGGCCTCATGGGGCTCTGGTTCTTGTGAACAGATCAAAATGTCACTGCGTTGTGAGCCAGAGATGTTTCTTGGCACTGGGTCCTGGCAGCACAACTGTCCTACTCTGATCTATAAATAATATAACCACGGAAGCAAAGCGTTCACATTCATGAACCTCCACAGACTGAGAGGGAGAGAAATCCTCTGACTTACTGGGTGAATGTTACTCCGCAGTTATCATTTCACTGCAGTGTTATAGCTGCAACAATTAAATCATTCGCCAACTATTTTGATAATTAATTAATAGTTCCCTGATTTCAGCTTCTTAAATTTACATTTATTAATTTAGCTGACACTTTTATCCAAAGCGACTTATAATTGCTATATACTATGTCAGAGGTCGCACGCCTCTGGAGCAACTAGGGGTTAAGTGGAGTTGAACCTGGGCACCAAAGGCATGTGTCATTTCCACTGATCCATCACCACCAAGTACTGCTCCAGACACTGATGCTTAACCAATTAAGCATAGAAATTTTCTTCAGTTTAGTATTGGAGTCAACGTGCCGTGACCAGGATTTGATCCCTCAACCTTTGAATCTGAAGGGCAAGCCCTTAACCACTGTGCTACTGAGATGCACGTAAATGTGAATATTTCCTGTTTTTTTTTACTCCTTTATGACTAACTTTATGAGTAAACTGAATATCTTTGAGTTGAGACATTAAAGGTGTTATTTTGGGCTTTGGGAAACCATGATCGACATTTTTCACCACTCTGAGATTATAGACCAAACAGCTAATCTAATAATCAAGAAAATAATCAACAGACTAATTCACAATGAAAATAAGCGTGAAATGCAGCCCTAATGCAGTGAAGCAGAGTGACCGGCCATATTTCCTTCTGATAAGGATTAACGGGAGAACTGACGTCCTTCCCTCTATTTTAAGACACCGTCTCGTGCACACTACCCACCCTCTGTGAAGGACAAGCTAGAATATGACCTTCCAGTCACAACAGGTTCAATAAGAGGTTTTAATTAAGGTTTTTTTTTTAAATCCATCTTCATGGACATTTAGAGAATATCAACATAAATCATACTTTTGCCAAACTGACAACTACAAACTGTGATTTTCTTCCTGAGCATTAGATCTTTCTCAAGTCGTTCTGTGAGCTTAAGACATTAGTGGACATATGAAACCTGCCATCCTGTGGGCGATAATGCTAAGAGGCTAAGAGCATCTGCCACGGCCCCTCCTCCTCTAAGCTCGTTACTGTATTAAACAAAAAACCTTGGTGGGAGGGGGTTCGTCAAAGCAGCAAATGAGAGGCAGTGTTTTCATTTTGTGCACAAATACAGTTCATTCAGAGAATTTTTAAGGAATTGAACATTTAATGCAGTTTTGGTTGAAAAAGGCTCTGCTGTCTGATGCGGGATTCTGCTGGAAGAACTAATCCCCCTTTAAAGAGGTGGTATTCTGCTTTTAGGCTTTTCCCTCTCCTTTATTGAGGTTATATATCTTTTTTGTGCATGTAATAGGTTTGCAAAGTGACAAAGCCCAAAGTCCAGCCCACTCAATCACATCCTCAATACAACTCTATGGGGAAAGCCCATAACAGTAAAGATGGTGGTTATCACGCCCCTCCCTCTAGACAGCCAATCGTCTGCTTTTGACAGCCAAAGCGGGAATCATATTTCAGCCAATCATTTGGTTCCACTGACGTAAGGGTCCATTATTCTTCTACTGCACATGCGCGCAAGTGGTGACGCATGCGTAGCAGAAGTACACCCGGTAGGGAAAAACGCCTGCAAGTCATGCCGAGTGGCATGAGGACTTTGGCAGCACACAGCTCTCCTCTCCCTTCCAAACACTAGCTAGTCAGTGCACATAAAGTTGTTACTGTGATGTAGAGACAGAGCTCAGTTAAAACTTGAAGAACTTGATGAAAGATCCTTTTGTTACAGATTAATAACTCTGAAACTCTTGCTCCAGTCCATGTTGCCAAGCTGGTCGGCATCATGTAGCCTACAGCTGAACCGAAGCAGTGTTTACCGGCTTCTCGCTGACCCGCCCTTCTCTGCTTCTGATTGGCTAGTAGTCCTTAACTAGGAACTGCACATGTTCAACTCCCAACAAAGATCATTTCAAGACAAGATGTATCACTCCATAGATAAAACAAAGCCTTCAACACAGGGTGGAAAGAGGAGCTGCAGCAATGTGCAGTATGACAAAAAGGAAATATGGTGTTTCTTGAAAACTAAACCATGTAAACCTGTTCTGGTACAACCCCTTCGAACCTGAAAATGAGCATAATACCACCTCTTTAAAGCATCAGTCGGTAACAACTGAACATACAATGCAAATCCTTCCATGTCTCTCTCTGCTGCTTGTATCTCTCCGCTAAGCCCCACCCACCAAACCCACAAGAAGGAGCCAGTTGACCTGGGAAACCTAAGGCCGAGAGCGTGACCCCGTGAAAGAGAGTGTCCCGGCGAAATCCATCTGCACAACTCTAGAAAATTGTTCCAGAAAATACTTTTACTGGCGAGCTAATCTCTAACATGCTAGGCATCCGAGAACATGCTGGTGCTAACACAGCTAAGAAGCTACAATAGCTTTCTCCATGTTGGACTCTCCGGCTCTCCATGTTGAAGGATGGTGCAAATCAAAATGTGAATCCACTGAGCGTGTCAGGTTGTACTGGCGGCACCGTACACCTGCATGAATATGATTGGACGAGATTAGCTGTCTGATAGCTGCACAGGGGTGAATAGGCCACTGATTATGATGCATGAGTGAAACAGCTAACGCTAGTCAGCTAATGTAGGTGAACACAAGGTTTTACAAATACACTGTCCCTCACCAACTGTCTATCTGTTTTTTCTCGTAGCTAATTTGCTACTGACAAAGAGTTAGAGAAAGATGGCGGGCTCTTTCACGCGTCTGATATCTGGCCGCAAGACGGCGGTGCTGTTGGCCAGCTTGGGAGCGGGAACGATAGCGACCGGCTTCTTGCTGAGCGAAAACAGCTCCCTGGCTGCTGAGGCGAAGAAGAAGCTCTATCCTCCCAGGTAAGACAGGTCAACACCACAGATGCAGCACGGAGGTGTTCAAAAAGGGGTCCACTCTCAGGATGGATGACCTTGTGAGTCCGAGCTCTATGATCAACTGTCTTAACAACACGGAAACTGACCACGTGTTTCACAGCGCTTGCACATTTCAGAACAATAAATCCTTGGTTTGTTTCCACAACAGAAGCAACGGAGTCAGTAGAGTCACTTGGACAGTTTATTCATAGCATGTAAAGGTGAAAAGTACCAAAACTGCACAGCACCAATAAACACATTTCAAGGATCAGTGTGTGAGCATGTGGACTGAGTTAGTCTGAGAGCATGAAAGAGCACAGGAGGTCACAGCAGCGTCACCAACGCTCAGGTTTCATCTGTGTTACCTTTGACTCTCTCTCTCTCTCTTCTCTCTCTCCTCTCTCTCTCTCTTTCTCTCTCTCTCTCTCTCTCTCTCTCTCTCTCTCTCTCTCTTCTCTCTCTCTCTCTCTCTCCTCTCTCTCTCTCTCTTCTCTCTATCTCTCTCTCTCTCTCTCTCTCTCTCTCTCTCTCTCTCTCTCTCTCTCCTCTCTCTCTCTCCCTCTCTCTCTCTCTCTCTCTCTCTCTCTCTCTCTCTCTCTCTCTTCTCTCTCTATCTCTCTTCTTCTCTCTCTCTCTCTCTCTCTCTCTCTCTCTCTCTCTCTCTCTCTCTCTCTCTCCTCTCTCTCTCTCTCTCTCTCTCTCTCTCTCTATCTCTCTCCTCTCTTCTCTCTCTCTCCTCTCTCTCTCTATCTCTCTCTCTCTCTCCTCTCTCTCTCTCTCTCTCTCTTCTCTCTCTCTCTCTCTCTCTCTCTCTCTCTCTCTCTCCCTTTTGTCTTTTGCACTATTTTTCTCAGGATTAACACTCACAAGCTTCTAATTAAAGCCGAGTATGAAACGTGCAAGGCTCTATTGAAACTGAAGGAATTATTTTTTTTCTTGCTTGCTTGCTTTTTCTTTTTTATGCGAAGTACACTCAATTTTGCACACAATTCCGGCAGGGCGAAAAATTCCGTAATTTATGGGATTTGTGCATGGGCGTGACAAAATGAATCGCTAGCGTCCCGTACAGCGCAGCCCCCAGACAAAGTTTGACCTACGTGTACGAAATTTCTGTGGTACGTGCAACCAGTCCAGACGTACAAAAAAGCCTCTTTGAGCAATGCCCAACACCCAACAGGAAGTCTGCATTTTTGGATTAAATGATCATTTTTGGCAATTTACACACTCTGTACTTTAACAAACTCCTCCTAGGGAATTAGTCCGATCGACTTCATATTATCGCTGTGCAGTCTAAACCCACTGACGATTATTACTGACGACCAGTTTGCCCGTGGCGTGTTGTCAAATCGATGATTCGCTATGAAACAGGAAGTTGTTATAACTTCAGTCTGCATGCTCACATCTGCACCAAATTTGGGATGCATTACAAGAGTCCCGCCCTGAACACATCCACATGCCAATATTCACTCAGAGTCATGTCTGTTTGCTAACAGGTTCACCTTCAACTTTATATGTTTAATTTTGCATTTGAAGTTTGTTGCACAGCGATGCCCCCCTAGTGGTCAACAAAATAATAAATACAGCTTTAAAGGCACACAAATCTGAATTTGAGACATGACTTGACTCAAAAGCCAAAACAATTTGTAAACGTAAAATCCAACCAAAATAAAAAGTAAAACAAAAGTAAAAACAACTCTGCTTAATAAAAACTTTAAAATCTTTCAAATGTAGCGCTGACTTCCCGGACCTGAGGAAACACAACAACTGCATGGCCTCGGCTTTGACTCCGGCCATTTATGCCAAACTGAGGGACAAGGTCACCCCCAACAACTGGACCCTAGACCAGTGCATCCAAACTGGAGTTGACAACCCCGGACACCCTTTCATCAAGACGGTGGGCTGTGTGGCTGGTGACGAGGAGAGCTACGAGGTAAGGGAGGTCAAAGGTAGACACAGTTTGTGTCTAAATGTCTCAAAACTCACTCTGTCTTCTTAAATAAAATAAACAATTTTGATTTGGGTCAATGGTTGTCATTTCTGCAGGGACACGTGCCCCCCTCACTTTTACAGTTTCAGTTTAATTTACTTGTTAAAATACCTCTGAGCTGTGTCCTCTGACTGTCCCAGCTGAATCTAAATGAGAGAAGATCTGAGTTCATAAAAATGCTTGTGTATGTTGCCTTCACTTATAACCGTGGCTCAAGGGTAATGAGCTTAATGAGCATCTTAGTGGAGGTCGTTGGGACTCATAAGGGAAGACTAAAAACTGGGGCTTAGAAAAAGTCCCTTCACCTCATGTGTGTGTGTTTTTAAAAAAACAAAACATTTAAGCTTTGTTTTATTTACCTGTAATATTCTCAGAAACAAACCTGGAATCGAAAATCTATCAAAAGCAGTTACAATGCAAAAACACATTATCTACCATGGGAGATCTCTACAACCGAGTATTAGAGCCACATCATTTTTTTATTAATGATGCATTTCAAAAATAAAGTCAACAGCATGAGAATAAAGTCAAAATGACGAAAATAAAGTTGAAATAAAATTTCGAGAATAAAGTCAAAATAATTTACTCAGTAACTTCATTCTGATCATGGTGACTTTAATCTCGACATTTCCACTTAATTCTCGACACTTTATCTCAAACTTCAGCTTTACTCTCATCATGTTAAATGCATCATAAATAAAAATCTTCGTCCTCAATTTTTTCCCCTTAATGTGGCCCTAACACACCTTTGTAGGTCTCGATAAATGAAGTTAAACATGATTTTAAGTATAGGTTCAAACAAATTTTTTTTATCTTGAAAAGAACAGGGTTGGAATTGTCGCCCTCCTTGCTCATAAAACCAAACCTACAACCTTGACTCTGTCTAATGTTCCCTCCAGGTGTTTGCTGAACTCTTCGACCCCGTCATCAAAGACAGGCACAACGGCTACGACCCCAGAACCATGACACATCCCACCGACCTGGATGCCTCCAAGGTGTTGACACCGTAACGCCCCATCACTGCATGACCCCTCCATCAATCTCCCTACATGTGTAAAACAATATTTTCTGTCTTGCCTGTATCCTTACCCCCATTCCTCCTCAACCTCCAGATAACCAGCGGCATGTTTGATGAGAATTACGTCCTGTCGTCCCGTGTCCGGACCGGCCGCAGCATCCGCGGGCTGAGCCTCCCCCCGGCCTGTTCGAGGGCTGAGCGTCGCGAGGTGGAGCGGGTGGTTGTGACGGCCCTGGCCGGTCTGAAGGGAGACCTGGCTGGACGCTACTACAGCCTGGGAGACATGACGGAGAAGGAGCAGCAGCAGCAGCTCATTGATGTGAGCCTTGTCTTGCCTTATACAAACCTAGAAAATCCTTTGATAAATCATGTTTGTTGACTCAAAGTCATAATTGGGGGATTTTAAACGTTCCTTAAAGCTCTTGCAGTCATTAGTATCAGCTACACCCAGGATTACATAAAGGTCCTGTTTCCACATTGTTTGCCCCACATTTAAGTTGATGGTGGTGCTTTTTTGGGTTATTTTTATATAAAATGATTTTATAAACGGCCTTTAAAATGTAATCTCTCAAGCTTCAAGCTCTTTTGTCTTGTGACCATAGAGCCCTCCTTTTTGCCCCGTGGGACCTTCTTTCAGAAAGAATATGTACGGTAGTCAACAGTGAGACACTTATTTATTAAGTTATGTTTTTATCCTGTTTGAATTGTGCCCTGAATTACACACATGGTGTTTGTCAATTTAAAAGTTAATTTAAGTCAAGAAAGTCGTAGTTTGTCGTAAAACAGTGTTTAGTTTTGTGTGAAATCGCAAAGTGAACTACATCTGTCGTCTTGCACAATATACGTCACCCACATGTTTTGTGTAATGCTAAGCTAACATTCATCGCTTGCTTGCTACTAGCTAGGTAGCTTAGCTATGTCCCACGTATAGATGTTTTTCACCTGATGTGTTTAATCCAACGACTCCTGGTCCTCTAATCACAGCATCTACACATGGAAGCTTTTTAACATTAGCTTCAGTAACATTAGTTTCAGAAACGTTTGCGTCAGTGACATTAGCTTTAGTCATTGAAATAAACAGTTATGATGTCACATGCACGACTTTTTGGGTTTGTGGGGGTTTTTTTCACTTCAACTGCAAACAGACACAAACTGTGACTTTCTTGACTTTCAGAATTATCTTTTAAATTGACAAACATCATTTGTGTAATTCAGGGCACAATTCAAACAGGATCAAAACATTTTTTGTTCTCTTGCAGTTGACTACTGTACATATTTTTTCCAAAATAAGGTCCCCTGGTGGTTTAAGGGGAGGGACTAGTACATAAAGATGGACAACATGACAGCCAGATCTGTGACATGGGCCAAACTGAAAAATCTTGGTACACATTAAATACATTTTTTATTTCAGGTTTAATAAAACATGTTGGCATCTTTAATTTGGAGGCCCACTCGGTTTACCAGTGGACTGCACTCTCTGGACTTTATCAAAAGTACAATGCTTAACTGCTGGACCTCTTAGGACATAAAGGATAAATATTTTAGGCCAGTGAGTTCCCAAATTCAAGCACATACACCTCTTGTTATCTATGGACGCGTACCAATCAGTCACATAGCTAAAGTAGGTTCACTTTTATTGACCACTCTGTTCTGATTATTTCCTGCTGCACTACACAAGGATCACTTCCTATTTGACAAGCCTGTGTCTCCATTACTCACCTCGGCCTTCATGGCCCGAGACTGGCCTGACGCCAGGGGGATCTGGTAAGGCCAACCCAGTTTAGTGAAATCCCATCCCAGTGCTGTTAGTGCTGCAAGTAATGAAAGAAAGTGCAATTTAATGCATTTCCATCTTGAAAGACCAACACCTTCTCCTATACTAGAGTCCTCCCTAAGCTTTATTCTGTTCTCTCCACCTCAGGAGGAATATGCAGTAGTTTTTTCAGTCCTTCTACTCCTTCTTTAACATCCTCCTACCTCTTCTTTCTCCTTTTACCTGTCTCTACTTTCCTTTTCACCTCCCACCTATAGGACCACTTCTTGTTTGACAAGCCTGTATCTCCATTGTTGACATGTGCCTTTATGGGCAGAGACTGGCCAGACGCCAGGGGCATCTGGTAGGGGTATATTCAGCTCTCATGCATGTCTGCTGTGTGACCATTTAGACTTTAACCTCCAGACTAGGGTTGGGTACCGTTTCAGTTTTATTGATTCTGATTTTATTATTATTATATCTTATTGAATATTGGGAGAGCACGACACGTTCTTCAGATTCACGCCGTGTTGAAGTAAACGCTTCGTCATGTTGGAGCTGCTTCCTCCCTCGCACCAAACCTCCTTACTGCTGGTGTTGCATTTTGCTCTGTCGTTCTCCTTCTTAGTGAAGCTAAGCTGGACCATGGTCCAGGAATGGAAACAGAAGGTAACAAATATTGTGCTGTTAGGTCGGGAACCGATAAGCAGAATCCAAATGCGCAGTTCTTAATGAATCCACAGCTCTCGGAAATTTGGTAATGGCCCCAACTTGGAACCGGTTCACAATACCCAACCCTACACCAACTTCCAAACTCTACAGTCCACATCATGATCTATGTGAGTGATTAAACGTGTAGTTGTTGATTTTTTTTTTTTACCTGGGGCTATATGAAGTACTGATACACAGTCAGTGCATATCCCCTGTTTGGAGAAGCACAGAGTTGTACAGAAAGCTAAGCAATGTCCTGTTGTGGGCAGGGTCAGGAGCAAAACGTTTTTAGCCACCTAAAAGAAGGCCCACCCACAAAAATCAGTGTACACTGTATTTGGAATATTTTCAGCGCTTTACCGTCAGACAGCCATTTCTTTGGAACTATATTTTCTCAACTAAGTGCAACTTAGCTGCGCAGTGTATAAAGGAAATAAATGTTTAACTGTAGGCTGCGTACTTAAAGAAATTCTAAATAAAGCATAGCATACATGACTACTCATAGATTTTTTTTTTTGAGTGGGCTTTCTTTTAGGTGGATAAATTACGTTTTTCTGCTGACCCTGTCCGCAGCTTAGCTTGCGTTGAACTCTCGGCTTCTCCAAACTGGGGACAAGCTGATTGCCATCTACTGCAGGTAATACAACAACTGCATATAAGTATCTCGTACAGCCCCACTTCAAAAATCCTGAGCTAGCCCTTTAATTTTTAAATATCTTTCTACATCCTGTGAAGCTCAATAAAAAGCATTCATTTATTGCCCTGCTTTTTGACGCATTTTGGTTTTTAAAAAAAAATACTTTCCAGGGGCTTAACCAGAACCAGACAGGAAATTGTTTTTGTGTTTTCTGTTTGGTGTGTATTGTTGCTTACAAAAGCATGTGTCTCTCACATACACTGTGGCACAAATTAATTCTGCAGCATCTACGAAATCAGGTCCTTCATGAGCATGAGTCATCTCCGATAATGAAAAGAGTGTTTTACCTGGAGAGCTCTTTATTTACCTCCTTCGGCTGGTTCTGCTCAGGCACAACAATGAGAAGACCTTCCTGATCTGGGTGAATGAGGAGGACCACACCAGAGTCATCTCCATGGAGAAGGGAGGCAACATGAAGAGAGTGTTCGAGAGATTCTGCCGTGGACTCAAACAGGTAAAGTGGAGTCTGTGAAATAAGCACAAATATAATGCAGGAACAGAGCCGTCTGATGATTTACAGAGCCAATAACAGCTTTTTGGCCACGTTAGCCACTGTGTTGCTTTAGACAGTCAGTGTTGTTCTGTCAGTCCACCACTTTGATCCAGTCTAAAATATCTTAACGACTATTTGATGGACTGCTATGAAATGACACTCATGGTTCCCAGAGGATGAATCCTGCTGACTTTTGGGATCCCCCCCTTTTTCTCTAGCACCATCATGAGGATGCCTTTTTTGTTTTTTAGTAAAATATTTTTTATTTTACTATTGGAGGGATTGCCAGGATTTTTGATGCAGACACCATGTTCCCCTGAAGATGAACTATAAATACTTTAGTGACCATCAAGTCAACACTTTGGTTCATCCTCCCATCAATCTCAGCTGTAGGCCTACTTTGTGTTTAGTGCTTTTAGCAAATTTTAGCATGCTAGCATTCATTACGCCTTTATCCAAAGTGAAATAAAATTGTCATATATGTCACACTCCTCTGCACTAACTAATTAATGGCTCAATAAATCATCAACTTGATTAAGATGTTGAACATGGTAAACATCTGCAAAGATCCTCACTCATCCAGGTCAAATTAATTCAAGTAAGGTTAAAATCAAGGGCAACCGGACTTGATTGAAGATGTTTTGCCTCTCATCCAACAGGCTTTTTCGAAATGCATTCAAGTATCTTCAACGAAGTTCAGTTGCCCTTGATTTTAACCTTCCTTGGATAACGAGGTAAAACTGCTAAACATCAGCATCGGAGCACGTTAGCATGGTGACATTTCAAAGAGCTGCTAGCTGCCGTAGACTCTTAAGAGTACGTCCACATAAAGCCGGCTAACTATCTTTTTCTCTCTGTGTAAATCTCAAAGGGGACCTATTTTTCATATTTTCTGGCATTTCTGTAATGTTACAATGTCAGATGTTCATGTTAAACATGACCAAGACTGCTGGCCACGCCCACACATTAACATGCAGCCCCTGTCACGATCGTGGTGTGGAGGCAGGTTGGAGGACCCAAACGCAGGACACAGAGTGGAGCAGGTATAGTTCAACAAGGGGTTTTAATAAACAAACAAAAGCGAGCACACTTACAGGTGAGTGGCTGAATAACAGAAATCCAAAATCCAAAAGTACAGGGAGACGAGACGAGACGAGACAAGCAAGGCTGGTTACAGGCAGAGAGTACACACACGACAGACTGGGGGGTAACATGAACAATGACCGGACAAGGACAAGACAGAAACACCAGGTATATATACACAGGGACTAACGAGCAGGGCGGGAGCAACACAGGTGACAGACATAAGACTAACGAGGCAGAGAGAGAGAGCAGAGGAAAACAGAGAGACTAGACATGACAAGCAGACTATATAACAGATACTGGACACAAGACAGGACAGAACCCAAAACTCAACATACCAAGGCAGATACCAAACTCAAAAGTAAACACAAAGGATGGCCAACCGGCAGAGCGTGACAGCCCCATCCCTGTGGCAACCTGCTAAACACATAAGACATTGGCCAATCAGAAGACAGTAGGATTTAATGGGGGGGGCTTAAAGAGGTGGTATTATGCTCATTTTCAGGTTCAAAATCTTATATGAGGCACATTTAGCTTTCTCACACTCTGAAAGGGAAGCTGCTGGACTACAAACGAGCTGTTTTCAGGCAGTTCAGAGCAGAGTTTTCTGTGGGAGATGGGAACTCCCTTTGGGCTGGACTTTGGGCTTTTTCACTTTGCAAACCTGTTACATGCACAAAAAAATGTATATAACTCAATAAAGGAGAGGGAAAAAAACAAAAAGCATAATACCACCTCTTTAAAGAGACAGGATCATCTATCTACAGCTTGTTTCAGACAGAGGCTGAAATGAAGGCCTACATGAAGAGCCAGTATAAGATTTCTTTTTTACTTTGAATCATGTAAAGCTGCCATAGAGGAGTCACAGAACTACAATATAGGGCTGGAAATGCAGTATAATAGGTCTCGGGATAAACAAAAGCTTTTATAGAACGGTGACTTAAGCCACACCACTGAGGGTTGGGGTAATGTGTGACAGTTAAGAAGACAACCTTCAGTCGCCTCTAACTTTTTCTGTGGTTGTTAATTTTTTATGTCAATCTAGCTGAATGCACAGCAGAACAAAGAGTCTTGGGAATGACTGCTGGTGAACATGTATTGTTCATAGGCCACGGCTAAATTACTATTTCATACTCATTCGGCTGTCTGACAACGATGAGAACAACTATATCGTTTATCGGTTCATTTTAAAATCGGGTTTGCAAAAAATACGTATTTCTCACTTGACAGCAACAAACAGACAAGGTCAAGTCTTATCATGTGACGTCCGATAGGTGGAGCATCTGATCCAGGAGAGAGGCTGGGAATTCATGTGGAATAAGCGTCTGGGCTACATCCTCACATGTCCCTCCAACCTGGGCACCGGCCTCAGGGCGGGCGTGCACGTACGCCTGCCAAACCTCAGCAAGGTAACACACTCATTCAGATGGACACAAAATCTTCCTCAGCAGATGAAGTTTGCCCATTTGTTCTGTGAAATTGTTGATGAAAAAATGTCTAGTGATATTCTATATTGTTCTTTTTGTCAACAAATCCCATGAAAAGACCAAAACCAACACTGAATGAATCGACTAACTAGTATTGTGTATCTGTGTATCCAAAGACTGATACATCAAATTTGTATTTTATTAAAAAAACTATTAAACCCAGTATTAAAATCAGTGAGCTTCACTGCTGCGTTGGTAAACAAATTCCTCCAAATGCACTGTTTTATATTCATGCTGTTTTATCTTCAACAGTAACCAGTAGGCTTGGGGTGGAGTGCTACGGACATGTTTGGGAAATGAACAGACATATTGTGAAACAAACATAAACACATGATGGTTTTGGTCTTTTCATTAGTCGACAAAACATAGAATATCTACAGCTTTATCCTTTATACTATATCTGCTGAGATAAGACTGATTTGTCAGCAAGTGTTTTAAAGATCAATAACGAATTTTCTATCTCAACTGTAGCCCTAAAAAGATTACAGGATGCAGTAATGTACACTCTTAAACTAATGTGTATTGAAAGTCAAATCACTATTAACGTTTGCATGTGTGCTCTTGGAAATAAGTGGCAAAAACTGCAGTCACAGGAAGTTACAAATGATTAAAAATCACTCCGCAGGACGCACGTTTCTCCAAAATCCTCGACAACCTGCGGCTGCAGAAGAGAGGCACAGGAGGAGTGGACACGGCTGCTACCGGAGACACCTTTGACATTTCCAACAACGACCGTCTGGGCAAATCTGAGGTGAGGATCTTACTGCCTTAAAAAAACATTGTGTTTTAGTTCTCGCTGATAGATTGATTTTGTTCACTTTAATAAGCATCTACAGTTTATAACTTCATTTCATAGTTTCAACACATCGCATCAAGCACACCAGTGGCTTTAGATCATAAAAAGCCACACTGAGCGACTATTTTGCTGCAGAAATGAACTGCGATGTGTGTTTTCAGGTGGAGCTGGTCCAGCTGCTGATCGATGGGGTCAACTACCTGATTGAGTGTGAGAAGAAGCTGGAGAAGGGACAGGACATCAAAGTGCCGTCTCCCATTGCACAGTTTAGGAAATAAAAGCTGGACTCATCGTACCATGAGGAGGGCGGTGCTCTGCTCGGCGTTCCCTTCCAAACTGAGCCTGCGGAGAACCTCAGAGCAACGTCTGTCCACTGCTACAGAGGAGGCTGTTTCTTTACTCCTCCTACACAGATTACAAATCTTCAGGGTTTAACCTAATCTTAAACATGATCTGCAGTTCAGGAAGTTCTACCTCGAGTGAAGGTCTGCACTGTAACCCTGACTTCAATAAAACTGTATTTAATACTTTGTCTGTGCTGCAGTTTTCATTTTACAAATCCCACTCTAACAAGACATTTTCTGACCTTTTTGTTAAATGTTTTTACTAATTTAAAAACATTTGGAGAACAAAGTTAAACAGACGCTGTTGCAGCATCATAGGACTTTTAATGAAATTCTGAAACACTCCTTTGTCCAGAATGCAATGTATTTATTTACAGTACAGCTGTATATTTAGTTTTATTGATTCGTGGAGCCGGGCTTGCATGTTGCCTTTCTGCCCGCACTAAAGATCTTTCATTTATTTTTATTTTATTTCACTTCCTTTGCTGTATTTTCCTCATCACTGTTTCACATGACCACTCTTTATTTAAGGACTGCACTCCATTTCGCGGCATTTCTGGTGAGAGGAGTTTATTTTACTCTTTAGCTCTTATGCAGTGTCCATGTTAGTTTATCTGAGCACACATCTACCTTTCCTTCTTCCTTTGAGATGGACATGTGAAACTAAGTTGACTTTAGGTTCTAATCTTTTGTTTGAACAGTCCTTGGCCATGTGTCCATCTCACCCCCTTCTAAATGCAACCTTAAGTTTTGCAGAAAATAAACTTTAAGATTGAAGTTTTCCTGGCATATTCAATGCATTCTGATGCTCATGACACTAAACTCCTGAAGCTCCTAATTTACACTGCCAGTCTGGTGTTGAATATACAAATACTGTATATCTGTTAAATTAGGACTGACAACACCAACAGTCTGTGGCAGGCCTATTCAACTGGTGGCCTAACGGCCAACTCCGACCCAGCAGTTCTATTTAAAAATATTATTGAACACCTGAAGGAAAAAAAATCTTGCGAATAACGTACAAAAAATCTGTCAAACCAGCAAACCTCTGCTGTCAGTAACGCCCGACCACAAACGTGCATTACTGACCAGCTTCTCTCACGTGAACGCCTATTTAAAAGCGTGCTTGTGCCTCCTTGACAAGACGAGCTTATTTGCGTCCCTTCATTACATTTACATGACATTTATTCATTTAGCTGACACTTTTATCCAAAGCGACTTACAATTGCTATATATGTCAGAGGTCGCACGCCTCTGGAGCAACTAGGGGTTAAGTGTCTTGCTCAGGGACACAAAGGGTCTCTCACACACCAAAGGCAGGCATCTTATCCAGAGCGCCATCACCAGCCCCTTCATATGAAGCATCCACCACTGCCCTAGCAAAGAAGTGTAAATCTCTCTAATTAGGTGTTGATTTCTGATTTTGTGGGAGTTGGATCTGGTGGATAGATGTGGTGCAGGTTAAGGTTTGTCTGTTTAAAATAAGTGAAATAGTTTATTGACGATTGAGGCGTGGACAGAAAACAAGAGGGTCTACAGGAAATGCTGATGGCTGACCGGATGTTTACTTTTGCAGCAGTATCACAGCTTGTGTTGCAAATAAAAATGATATTAAGCACTTGGTCTAAGTACCTAAAGGTCTATTTAATTTCTATTAATTTTCTTCAGTTTATAAGGCAATGTTTGCAATGAAGCGAAATAAGTTTTGAAAATGAGGTTGTGTCAAGTGTACATAATAATGACAATAATGGCTCAGAGTATTGTCTGGCCCCCGGGCTCTAGCTTCTGAAAATGTGGCCCCCTGAATAATATACCGTAAAAACTTAAATAGGCCAGGCTTTTATTTGCCTAAATCCCTGAACTCACCCTGCCTGTATTTGGGCCAGGTGCCTATATGGGCAGGCCTTTAATTCCTTTACCATGCCGGTAAATCTGAATGAAAAATGAGCTGAACATCTGATCTGTGGAGACTCAAACTGATCTTACGTTGTGTAGCATGTCCATATTGAAAAAAGTTTACACTTTTACATTAGTATACACAATCTAAGGAGCTTATGCCGCGTTCCAGACAGCTATGAACTGGGAAATTTCCAAGTTGAAATATCCGACTTCCAACCTCAAAGCGTTCCAGACGCATGGTGGTGCAGGACGCCGAAAGTGAACGAAAACCATGGCTGACCGTGACATAGTGTGCACACAGTTGCACCCTCAGCAGTGCTTTAGGTGTTAATTAAAAGGATGGCAGTTTAACTGCAACCACTGACATAAATAGGCTATATGTTACTAGTTAACTGTGTACCCCTACATCAGTTGGTAACCCTCAAGTCAGTCAGTGTTGTAGATTACACCTCCTAATGTTTTTGGCATTTTTAACAATAACTTTTATGCAAAGATGACTTTTTCTTTACTGTAGCCAGCTACCTAGTAGGCCGAACATATTTCTACATGAATGTACATGCAGATGAGGTTTTACTATATGATTTTTAATTAATGTATTTAATTTAAATAAATGCAAATATACTTTTTGTTGCCTTTTAGTTTATGTGCTTCCATGACATTGTTTTGTGACGTCATTCAGCTGCTACTCGACTTGAGTCCACAAGTAGGACATCTGACTTCAAGTGGCGTTCAATTGTACTTTTTGTAGTTGGAGATCGGAAATTCCCGAGTTGCCTGGAACGCAGCGGAAGAACCAGCTCAAACAGGAGAACCGGTGGGCTTTCAGAGGTTTTGTACTTCTATAAAAACCAGGCGACCTGCGTTTATTTGTCAAAACTTGTAGCAACATCAGGCCAGTAAAAAGGACAGGTCTCCAGTTGGAACTCTGCTTTTAATAGTCCTGACTTACAGCTTGTATTCTGCTCCAGTAGGTACAAAAGAAAAAATCTATGGTTAATAAACACACCAATACAGGTTTAATTAAGCATCCATCACAAGTCTTTATTCATTAATGACCTGCTGTCCTCCATCTACAGTTGTTGGATGTAATTCCTTGTGTGTGTATTTGCGTAAAGTCTGCTGGTGTGCTATGATTCGTCAGCTATCAGAATATATTAACTGGCTAATGGCGTTGTGTTCACTTATAGAGGAAAAGCCAATTAGAGCAGCTGAAAACATTATGCAGTGCCAGAACCAATCACTGCTTTGTCTATCTTGTTCTCGGTATAAAAGTGTTGCCAGCATTGTGATGAGATGAACAGGCGTTGGTCCAATCGTGTGCCGATTTTCAAGCCAAGGTTGCAGTTTGTCTGTTTAGTGGTTTGTGTTTGAACGTGTTTAAAGAGAAACAAATATAAGGAAAGAAATTGTGAAGTGCCTGCAGAACTATGTCTGACATCCAGACGCACACTAGCTCAAATCAAACGTTAACTCCTCTCATTCCTGCGAGGCCAAACAGCGGTGGAAAGATTTTAATTGTAGACTTTTTTTCCCTTTCAAACATCTCAAAATACAAAAACATTTCAAGGACACATGAATGTTGTTGCATTTTTATAAATTTCTGTTTACATGTGGAATTCAGCGTCGGTAACAAACTTAATTTTCATATTACTGCAACAGGTGATTTCACAAAGTACAGTGTATCTTAAGGGGGAACAGAAGGAAAAGAAAGAGGAGATGACCGTATTAGATGCTCTGCATTTGTGTTAACTTTTGAAAACAAAGCTTAATCTGTAAATAGGTCTGCATAAACTAATGATTATTCTGAGAAAAAACATTCAACATTTAAGTTAGCAGAACAGCACTTTATTTTTTTACTGATATTTTACTTTCCAGGATGCCACCTCTGACAATTTTCTTATTTTTTTCTAAAAAGAAATCTGTAGAAAGAAGTCAAAACAACCAAAATAAAAGGTGACACCTAGAGGCCAGAGCCTGCCTATTCACCAAAAAGTCCCGTTTTTGTTTCTTTGTTTTTGGCAAAGTGAAACAGAAACACAAGCCTCTATTAAGGATCGTTTGGAGAGTGCTTAAACAATGCAGGTACACGAGAACAGGGCATGTCTGTGGTGTGGTTTGGGGGATAAGAACAGAGAGTCAGGGTGGGCTCTTTGAACAGGAAACAGAAAGGAGGCCAACAGCCGTGAGCGTCAGTCAACAGGTCGCTTTTCACTGTGTTTCTTTGTAAACTCCTCAGCATTCTTCATGAATTTCGCTCGGTCTTTACTGTATTCCTCTGCCAGGTCGGCCCTCAGCGGATGCTCCGGCTGAGGGGTGTTCACCAGAGCAATGAGATTCTGAATCACTGGAGGAGAGAGGGGACAAGGAAACACTTACATCACAATTTCTGCACAAAAGTCCCCATTTTCATGCTCATGATACCTGTGGCAATAAAACGATAATCATCACTGCCATTTAACTTTCCTCAATACAAATATAATAAATGTTCAAAAAAACGTTTCATTTGAATCCCAAACAAATTGAAATCCAAACTTGAGGAAGAAGGACTGAAATAAGATTTTACTCAACTTGACTCATGCAATTTTATTTTATTTGATATCGGCATTATATATCGGACATCGGCCACAGACTAAAGCGTCCATTTTGCCACCTGATACACCTGTTGCCTGCAGTTTCATCGGCTATAGCCAAGGAGGTAAGCCAGAGATCTGACAGTGAAGCCGACCAAAGCCTGCATGGAGGGAGGGATCCATGTAGGCCCAAGCCTGCATGGAGGGAGGGGGATCCATGTAGGCCCAAGCCTGCATGGAGGGAGGGATCCATGTAGGCCCAAGCCTGCATGGAGGGAGGGATCCATGTAGACCAAAGCCTGCATGGAGGGAGGGATCCATGTAGGCCAAAGCCTGCATGGAGGGAGGGGGATCCATGTAGGCCCAAGCCTGCATGGAGGGAGGGATCCATGTAGACCAAAGCCTGCATGGAGGGAGGGATCCATGTAGGCCAAAGCCTGCATGGAGGGAGGGGGATCCATGTAGGCCCAAGCCTGCATGGAGGGAGGGGGATCCATGTAGGCCCAAGCCTGCATGGAGGGAGGGGGATCCATGTAGGCCAAAGCCTGCATGGAGGGAGGGGGATCCATGTAGGCCCAAGCCTGCATGGAGGGAGGGGGATCCATGTAGGCCCAAGCCTGCATCGAGGGAGGGGGATCCATGTAGGCCAAAGCCTGCATGGAGGGAGGGATCCATGTAGGCCAAAGCCTGCATGGAGGGAGGGGGATCCATGTAGGGGTCTAATCTAAATATGCACTTGATGGCTACATACATAATATCATGCTAACAGACTGAGGCTAAGGCTACATCAAGGTCCAAATGTGTGGGCGATTTTTCAAGACAGAGCTGATTTAAAAAATTGCTACGACATTTTCGGAGATGTGATGTGCCAACGGGTCCGGCCGTCATCGAGTCTGCTGCTGTTCAAACTGCTGAATTGCTGTGTGCTCCCGTTCCTGGGAGTTTGAACTGTACGAGCCAAACTTGCATAGGCCGAGCCAGCTTGCACTGACTTTGTATCTAATCACGCCGCCCCCAACCCTCGCTTCACGTTTGGTTTGAATGCACAGTAACTGATATGTTTGGTTAACGAGTGTACACTTCCAGAATAGAATTTAAAATCATTCTTCTCACCTACAAAGCTCTTAATGGTCAGGCACCATCTTATCTTAAAGAGCTCATAGTACCTTACTACCCCACCAGAGCACTGCGCTCCCAGAATGCACCTGTGGTTCCTAGAGTCTCCAATAGTAGACTAGGAGCCAGAGCGTTCAGCTATCAAGCTCCTCTCCTGTGGAACCAGGTTCCAGTTTGGGTTCAGGAGGCAGACACCATCTCCACATTTAAGAGTAGGCTTAAGACTTTCCTCTTTGATAAAGCTTATAGTTAGGGCTGGCTCAGGTGAGTCCTGAACCATCCCTTAGTTATGCTGCTATAGGCCTAGACTGCTGGGGGATTTCCCATGATGCACTGAGCTCCTCTCTCCTCTACTTTCTCTCCCTCTGTATACAAACTCATCCCATTATTGCATGTTACTAACACAACTTCTCCCCTTTCCGGTAGTCTTGTGCTTTCTCGTCCCTCTCCTCTCTCCTCCTATCACTTCCTGCAGGTTTTCTAGCTCTGGAGCTGTGGAGTCTGGATCTGTGGTTGCGGGTCACCTGCTGCCCCCGTGTTCCTGCTCGACGCCCTCTGCTACAACGACTATTGTTACTAGTCCTATTGTTATTATAATAATTAACATTACGATTGTTACCATTAACACTACTATAAATATCTGTACCATTTTTCATTTAGTCTACAGCAACATCACCTTTACTGTCTGTGTGGATATTGTGTAGGCTGCCTCTCTTTTACAATTACAGAATACAATCACTCACTCACACACACTCACACACACACACACACACACACACACCTCCCTCGCCTCACCTTGGTCAGTTTTTGTGGCGGGCTTCCAGTTCTCGACGCTGATGATGGACAGGCAGACTTGGCCCTTCTCGTCGATGTTGGGATGGTAGATTTTTGTCTTGAACGTAATCTTTGGTGGCTTGAAGGGGTACTCCGCGGGGAAGATGATCTCGATACGAAATGCTCCCTTGTCATATGGTGGACAATCCTTGGAGGGTTTGTAGATTGGGGGAGACAACAAAAAAAGTGAATAAAAACTTTTAACAGCCAGCAGGACAACTACACAACATACAATTTATTTCAGTATCGGTTCAATACTCACAGGAACAATGACGCCTTGCCAGTTCAAAATATTTGATTCATCCACTTGAATGTTGCGGAAATGCTTAATTCCAGTTTTACGGATGTCTTCCAGCTCCTGAAACAAAACATAATTCATCTTTTAAAAAATGGGATTAAATCACAAGATTAATTAGGTACCCCTGATGGTGCAATCCACACCACTTTAGATTGTACTCGTTAGGGCAGAATATTTTAATATTCGTCCGTTGGGTAGGCATTTAATTTTGCGATTCGATTATTCTGTTTTTTTTGGCACCTCTGACCTCTTCTCACAGTGGTGATTGTAATGCTCTAGTTCACATCAAAAGGAAAACAAAATGAAGACGTCAGCTGTGTGGGAGCACTTTAAATTGAGCTGTGGGGTTTATTCGTTTTACAGTTGCTTTATTTAATTACAGATCGAAAAAGTAAAATAGCCTACATTTTAAATTGAATCATTAAACTGCCAACAAACAAACTAAACAAAAACATCATAATGAACTCATTTCAACAATTAGATTAGGCCTGTTGTAGAAGAAGAACATTTAGTCGCTGTAATAAGAGTTAAAAGCGAGTTTGCATAACGACGAGTTGTTTTAGTCCCGCTACAGGAAATAGCGTTCATCCCGTCCGCTCCCCCTGGAACCCCGCCCGGCCAAAATGTTCCCGTATTCTGCTCCAGACCCGCTCGGCTCAGCCTCTCACACTCTAGACTCTAAGCTAAGGTTCCACCCCCGCTCTGCACAGCAGCACCGACCCCGTTTCACAGCATCTAATCTTCCACTCTGCCTCGCTCTTCTCCAACTCAATATCCAATCCCTTCAACACGGCAAGAAACATTAATTTTTTATCTAACTCCTCCCTCTGATAGTCCTGTCTCCGGTAGGAGGAGGGATGTTCATCCCAGAGTTGGCGGCTGTATTTATACCTAGAGCTGGGCAATAAGGCCAACAGTATCAGAACAAACACACATAAACAGAGGATCACTTTACAAATCTGAGGAAGAACATTCAAAACTATTTTTTGCAAAAAAAGTCTGTCCCTTTTCCTCAACAAAATAAATCTTAATAGAAAATTAAGTGCTAATTCATTCATGATTTATATTAAACATTCATTGAACATTTGTTATATTTTTATTGCTGAAAATAATCCTGCAATAATTATCCTTTAATGTTTTATTGCCCAGACCAATTTATACCCTAGGCGTTAACTAAGGGAACTCGATTCAGCTGTGAGGGTGTCTCCAACCAGAGTACGCTCCATCACAAAGTGAAAGTGGTGAGGGTGTAGTTTCGGAAAGGCCCACACACTCATGGCTTCACTTTCTCCTCACGAATGTCATTGCCATAACTTCTTGCTGGTTCTGCTTCTGTCAAATAAAAAAGCTCTAGCTCGTGATATAACATATCTAAACAATCGGTGTGACCGTCAACCCCAAAAATCAACAAAAACTGAACAATATAACTTTGTAAAGACAGAATTTATGGCAGCGCTTTATTATTGCATTACAACAGATTGTCCAGGTGTACCTAATAAACTGGCCTCTGAATATATTTCCTAATGGCGATGCTAAAACCAGCAGATCTAACATCTGCAGAGTGGAATCGTTTTACAGGAGCTGCGTGGTTTGGCCTTGATGGTCAGTCAGGCAGTAAACAGTTGCATCACTTTCTCCACAGTGAGTCAGATTTACTCTCCTCTGCTCATTTCATTGGTCCGTTACCTTCACAGGAATACTGCAATAGTACACGTTTTAATTCTCTTTACCAGCTCTAGCATGAGGGCTAGGCAATAAAACAATAATGATAATTATCGCAATATAAGTTTCCTCAATATCAATATAATTAATGTTCAATATATAGTCAATAAATATTTGGTTTAATTCATATGAATCATGAACAAATTAGCACTTAATTTTTCTGTTAAAATATTTATTTTGTTGCGGAAAAGGGACTGAAAAAAGATTTACTTATATACTAGTTTAGTTATAATACTAGTTTTGAATGTTCTCCCTCAGATTTGTTAAGTGAGCCACTGTTTGGCATCAAGTGTTTCTCAAATTCTGACCACAAAGAAAAGTTTAACCACATAATTAACCATCCGGTTTCTTAAATTTTCAGTCAGGAGCAAAAATCAGCCTTTAAACTTGAAAGAACTAACAACTTTACATTCATCGTGATAATTATCGATATCGAATGATATGAAGTGTTTTTATCGTGATAACACTTTTGGCCATATCGCCCAGCCCCATCTAGCATCCTCTTATAGTGGCGACTAATGACCATTTTCATTATTGATTCATCCACAGATAACCCAGGGTGACATCTTTAAAAAGTCTGGGTTTGTCCGACCAGATGTCTAAAACCCAAATTTTCAGTTTTCAATTTTCAGACTTTCAGTTTGCTAGAAAACAAAAACATATTCACAGCTGACGACTGAACTTAAACGTGTATGAGATTTTTTTTTTCGGCAATTAATTTTTTTGGTCTGTCAACTAGTGGATTAAGCAGTTAATCATTTCAGCTCTAGTAGCTGTACAACATGGCCCTATATGCCTCTTAATCTGTCGATGTGATGACCAGCCGCTCTGTCTAATATTATGTATAGTATACAATGCAGTACAAATAAAACTTCTGAGGGTGTATTAACAGGCCGTTCCAAGGTGCTTTCTTACTGTAGAAATGTGTTTCAAGGCTTCATTTCTTTCCACTGCTGCAGAATAATTTGACGTTGTTAACTCATTACTTGATACCTGAAAATTGTTTGATTGAAATTTACATTATTTCTCAGTTTTGCTGACCCAAACTTTGTCTTTACCATCTTTGGGTATTCTGCAGCAGTGGAAGAATCAACAAATTCTCACATTTAAGAACCTGGAACTGTGGTATTTTTGCTTCAAATTGACTTATCGATGATCAACTATATATCAACTTTAGTCGACTTATCGTTGCGGCTCTGATAATGACCGCAACTGAACCAAGTTCAACTCTGGATGATCACTGCAGCGTGATGATCGGGGACACTAGGTTGTGCGTCCCGTGCTGTATATTTTAGTCGAAACATCTTTTTTTCCCCAATAAATAAATAACCTGTAGTGTTTCCCCAACGATAGAGTTGACGCGGAATCTTAAAAAAAGCAATTTCACATCATTGGACCATTATTACTACTATATAACTATGGACAAAAAGTTGGAAAAGCTAGAGCAGATTTTAAATAAACAACACCCAAAAAGCTAAACCTACTGGGGAGGAACTACAACTATTAGACCTGGGGAAAAGTCATTTAGTTAGTTTTGATGCTCTCCACAATTTTACACTCATAGCACAAGCACCCAATCAATTTTGGGCCTCACATCCTTATAACCCCAAATATAACATACGGGAGTTTTGAACCGTTAATCACACAAAACAATAGGTCTGATGATGCCGCCTTGCACTGTGGGATGCTGAACTGGCCATTTTTCACTGTTCTCAGATGTTTTATAAACCAATCAATTGAGAGAATATAACAGGCTGGTTTAATCATTAATAAAAAAGCCCCTAGTCGTTTTGCTGTGGTTTCCTACATTACAGAAGAGCACTACTAGATTCATCTGACAGCAGGGAGTCAAACTGTTCCACTTCCTGTCCACGCACACTCCGGTTTACCTGGATGATAAAATATGGGGGTTTAGGGGAATTAAGGAAGTGCTGACATAACCCCGAGATGGTGAATTCCTGAGAAAGAAGCTGTGCAACACATTACAGCAAATCAAAACTAAAACCCAGGTGTCACAGTGAAACTGCAAGTAAGAAGACTCCTCGAGCCAAACACCTTCTTCTTTTCTTTTTTTTTTTTTTTTTTTTTTTTTTTTAAAGAACACATTTAGAAAGCAAATTTAAACATCCAAATCCAAATATGATTATTAGCTGATTGATTGATCGCCCAGCTGAGGCCTGACGTCACGTCCCAGCCCCAAAGTCTCCATGTTTTCGCCTTCAGACGGTGACAGCGCGTAAAAAAACAACACACGCCGCCACAGTTTCCACTTCCATCAACATATGCCCCGGTTTGTTTGGCTCCTTCCAGCTGGATATACCGGACAGCTTCCTGTAAAGTGCTGAATCACGCGTCTCAAACTCACTAACTACTAGTTACCTCTCAGTCACCGCCTGTCGGGCGTCATTATCCTTTCATTTTGTCGGGCAGATAAACGCCAAACACTCGCGTTACCGACATTTTCTGTTGGTCGACGGCTCCGTAGCGGCGCGCACGAGGCCGATGCAAGTTGTTTAAAGCCCCGCAAAGTGGTTTAAATTCAATAATTCGCTTTATTTTTTCTTTACCTTGGCTAGTCTCCGGGTCGAAGTCATTGTGGTGCCGATATTGTCTTCTTCTTCTTCTTCTTCTCCTTCTTCCTGTTTCTTTCCGCAACTCCTCGACTTCTTTTGATTTTGTTTTTCAATGGCTGCCGCCCGGAGTCCAAGTGTGCCAGCGCCCCCTGCCGGCCTGGAGATCAAACAGCGTGACACACCACTTAGAGCAAACCAAACTTTTTCAACTCAAGACCCAAAAGACAAATCCGCCCCGTCTCCCTGGGACCCACATTTACAAAAATACATCGTCATTTATATACTTTCACATAAAGGACACAAACCCTGAATTTAAAATGCATATGAAATGTATTTATTTCAGAATCAGAATCAGCTTTATTGGCAGGTATGTGTACATATATGAAGAATTTGACTCTGGATTGTACATTGCTCATGATGCGCTTACTTACAATAACACAATAATAGAGTAATGAAACCAAACACAGGCTACACTATAGAGAACACATATATATACACACTATAAACAAAACAGACATGTCGGAGGTGGATGTGATATATAGGTGCACATACACACACAAGCATACATGTACACAGTGTGATGAGTGCAAACAATGCTGGAATGAATAAGTATTATGTGCAGGTGGATTTCAAAAACAACAATGGTGTATTCTCCTTAGCGGCCATCCATTTTTCTTACTCCGATAACTTACTTTCAAAGTGTTTTTTAGTGTCACTGGTTAGGTCAGTTAGCAGAGCACAGGCGTCACAGGGTTACGTCTCATAAGAACAAAGTTCTGATGAAGAGACTGTTTCACATGCTCACAATAAAGCACGTGCTGGACTGTGTGCATCCCGGCAATTGGTCCACATCCATCAACCTATGGACTTTTCATTCACCCATCATTCCCAGGCAGAGGAAATTCCTGCGCTTCTCGTTCCGGGGAATCCATTTAACGTTACACATTTTCCTGACGGCTATTTCGGAACCTTTGAAATAGCCGTCGGGAAAAGTGTGATTAGATTCCCCTGAATCTCTTCATGACAACTTTGTTGAAGAGGAGGATACAAAAACAGCCAATCCTCTGAATACCAGTCCTGTGCTCTACCAACTGAGCTAACCAGTGACAGTGAAATTATCCTAAAGAAACACACCTGCCGACTCCTGAATTCAGCTATGGTTTGTCATCTTGAGATCACGAGATAATTACCCTGTTATCATGGGAGTAAAAAAATATTTGAATGGATGGGCGCTTAGGGCTTCACTAATGTGTCTCACTGAAGCTGAAGCTAATGAGAAGCATGTGGCTGGTTAATATTTTCCACCAGCTGATCTTTGGCCGATTTGTTTTCAGGTCTGCTAGTGTCGAAAAAGACAGTTTCACACAATTTATGTGGTTTGAAATTGAATCAACACATCTTTGCAAAGAAAAAATAATGCTTTGGACTTTCTCCTATATTTGTCTGATTTATTCATTTTAAAACTCTCATTACTGAGCACTTCCCCGAATCTTATCCACTGAGGCAACATAAATAAACTGGTGCTTGTACTTTAGTTTCGACATCATAGGATCGACCGTAACAGATCGCAGACTAAGGACATAAAAATTCTGTATGAATATGGACAGCACATCAGGTTAGAGAGAAGGGAGAGCGAAAACCTCACACAGCATCTGATCTGAACAGAGCAGTGTAGCAGAAATGAGCGCTTATACACATATTTACATTTTGAATCATTGTGATGCATTTTACCTCTGCCAATTGGCGACCCATTAAAAATAGGTCTGCAACCCATTTTGGGTCCGCACCCTAAGTTTGGGAAACATGAACTTAGAAAGTGGTTTCCTCCACCATCCCACAAGTCTATGTCAAGTAGGCTAAGTATGTTATAAATATGTAATAAAAGTAATAAACACCATCAGCCACTTTGTTAGGTACACCTGTTCAATAGCTTGTTAACTCAAATAGCTAATCAGCCAATCACATGGCAGCAACTCAATGCATTTAGGCATGTAGACGTGGTCAGGACAACTTGCTGAAGTTCAAACCAAGCACCAGAATGGGGAAGAAAGGGGATTTAAGTGACTGTGAACGTGGCATAGTTGTTGGTGCCAGATGGTCGGAGTATTTCAGAAACTGCGGATCTACTGGGATTTTCACGCACAACCATCTCCAGGGTTTACAGAGAATGGTCCGAAAAAAGAAAGAGAAAATATCCAGTGAGCCGCTGTTGTGTGGACGAAAATGCCTCGTTGATGTCGGAGGTCAGGGGAAAATGGGCAGACTGGTTTGAAATGACAGAAAGGCAACAGTAACTCAAATAACCACTCGTTACAACCAAAGTATGCAGATTACCATCTCTGAACACGCAACATGTCGAACCCTGAAGCAGACTTGCTCCAGCAGCAGAAGACCACACCAGGTGCCGCTTCTGTCAGCTAACAACAGGAGACTGAGGCTACAGTTCACACAGGCTCAGCAAAACTGTACAACAGAAAACTGGAAAAACGTTGCCTGCTCTGATGAGCCTCGATATCAGCTGCAACATTCAGATGGTCGGATCAGAATTTGGCGTAAACAACATGAAATCATAGATCCACCCTGCCTTGTATCAACGGTTCAGGATGGTGGTGGTGGTGTAATGGTGTGGGGGATATTTTCTTGGCACACTTTGGGCCCCTTAGAACCAATTGAGCATCGTTTAAACACGTCAGCCTACCTGAGTGTTGTTGCTGACCATGTCCATCCCTTTATGACCACAGTGTACCATCTTCTGATGGCTACTTCTAGCGGGATAATGCACCAAAGCTCAAATCATCTCAAACTGGTTTCTTGAACATGACAATAGGTTCACTGAACTCCAACGGCCTCCACAGTCACCAGATCTTAATCCAACAGAGCACCTTTGGGATGTGGTGAAGCATGAAACATCATGGATGTGCAGCCAACAAATCTGCAGCAACTTCGTGATGCTATCATGTCAATACGGACCAAAGTCTCTGAGGAATGTTTCCAACACCTTGTTGAAAGTGTGCCACAAAGAATTAAGGCAGTTCTGAAGGGAAAAGTGGGTCTAGCAAGGTGTACCTAATAAAGTGGCTGGTGAGTGTATCTCATACAGTAATTATAGTGTTCAGAGGGAAATCTCAAGAGTCCCATTTTTAAATCATAATTTTCAATAATGACCTTATTTTTTTTGACATAATAAAAGATTATTAAATTGTAATTTTCCTGTTATCCCCGTCCCCATCACAGTTACCCTCAAATCTATCCACTTTTTTTAGATTAGATTAGAACTGGTCCTCTTATTTGAGCTTTACGAGGATCACTTTGAACCATTATTGGATTTAATTCCTTTAAAAGATACTCTTAAATATCTTCAGCTGAAAGAAAATTCATAAAACACTTCAAGCATCTCATTCTAACTTCCTCTGCTGTTGTACTGGATTGTATTTGATTAGCAGACATCTGTGTGTTTGGGGAGAAGACGCAGTTCAGCTGACGGACTCTGGAAGTTTTGTGTGACGTATTTAGTTTGAAAAGAATCAGCTGGAGAGAGATGAGAGAGTTTGAATGAGAGATCCTAATGGAGCCGCATGAAGTCAGCTTGCCTGTTATGGGAGGAGCGTCTCTACAGAGAGATGTCCTGGTGTGAAACACGTCTTCTTCATGGAAAGAACCAGCTCATTCATTTAATAGTCATAATAGTCACTCATCCTCCCAGCTGCTTATCCAGCAACATGTGTAGGTAATCTGAGGGAGATTTAAACACATTCATCTCAAAAAGACTAAATCCACCTACCGAACTTCTACTTATACTTCTATAAGTATACTTCTACTTATTTTCGCTGCTGGTGCTCAGGAATAGTTTTAAGTAAAAAGAATATTTCCAAAGCCATTGGAGTCAAATTATGACTTTGGAATTACCGTAAAACTTTAATTAACATCCCAGTCATGTATTTGCTTCATTTACTGAACTCACCCTGCCTATATTTGGGACAGGCCTTCAATTCTTTACCATGCAAGTAAATCTGAATGAACAATACTTTGGTGCTCATTGTTTCTGTCAAATGAACCAAATGATTGAATTATGGAAAACCTAACTAAACTAATGATGCGTAGCATCCATATTGACAAAGGTTTAAACATTTATATTTGTATATGTGTGATCTAAGCAGCTGAGAACCAGCTCAAACAGGCAACCCGGTGGGCTTTCAGAGGTTTTATACATCCAGAGAACTTCTATAAAAACACACCAGGCTTTTAATTGAGACCTGTGTTTATATGTCAAAATCTGTGGCCACACCAGGCCAGTAAAAGGGACAGGCGTCTTACTGGGACTAGGCTTTTACCTGAAGTGGTGCGCTAATCTTTATACTTAAACAAGTACATTTAAATTATTGAACATTAAGGAAAAAGGTCATATTTATCAGAAATACTTTATTGATCCCCAAAGGGAAATTCTGTGTTACAATTCCAAAGATCAGTAATTAAGATAGTGGTATATAGAGAAGTATATAAATATCAGAGTAACAATATAAAATAAAATAATAAGTGTGGATATGTATAATGTTTACACAGTTAAAGGAATTGTTATGAAACAGTATTTACATAATTAAAGGAATTGTTATGATGAACAGTAATAAGGAATAAATAGTAGCAGCAGAGTATTGCACTATATTTAAACTGTATCTACACACAGCAACAGATGGTAAGATATTTTCCTCTGACAAGGTACAAAGTAGGTTTATTTGTCACATTACAACAGGTTGTAAGGTGAAATTAAGTTTGTAACTCCCTTCTGCTTTGTAGTACACAATATGCGGTAATCCAAAAACACTAATCCAAATAGAAATAAACTATATTCAATGGAGCACTGCTGAGGATGAATTTGAGTTCAACAGTGAATGCGGGTGTATATAAATTTAAAACTAAATTTCTGTAGGATACAAGCTCCTAGAAATACATCAACTTATCAAGGGAATGCATAATTAATATCAAAGACCTTTAAAGGAAAACTCAGTGGGCTCATCTGCTATAATGTGTTTGTACAGATAAATATTTCTGTCCCTAAATAAGTAAATTACCACCAATTATGTGATCTGTAATCCCGCATGGTTGCAGTTTTGTGGTTTGCAGACTGGCTTCCCAACGAGCAGATCCTGTGACCTCCCTGTTCAAGATGGCCGCCTGAGTGGAGAATTTACACATCTCCAAAAAGAAACTAAGCCCAACAGCTAGCTTTCCCCCGAGCAACTTTACCTGCCTGAGCCTCAGAGAGATGACACATCGATACGAGCGACGTCTGTTCCCGTTTTAAAACCGGAATATGAGCGTACTTGTTGAGGACAACGTCGGGGTTATGGAATAAAAACAGTGCTGGTAAGGAATTCAGAAACAAACCCCAGGTAGCTACATTAGCCGGCTAACGCTTTCAGTAAGAATCTGACAGGCTAACTTCAGCTAGCACCTGCTTTAATCACGTTAATTTTAGGTGACAAACAACGTGCTGTTTACTGATGGTTGAAGGTTTAAGAGTGTTAAACAGTCGGATAAAGGCAGCTATATAATTAACACCAAAGCTAAAGGTTGAAGTGTGTTTTGTTGTGGGGAAATGCGGTTAGGGCTAGTTAGCCTGTTTGCTAACTTTGTAAAGATTTTAAACGGTCACTAAATAAACCGTTTGCCTTCTTGTTGACATTGAAACATGTCACCCAAGCTGCCTTTTTTTCTTGTGGATTCTGATGTGATAAGCTACTTGGAAAGTTGACACCAAGCCAAACGCTCTTTAAAAGGGCAGGAAAGAGGATAAACTCGTTAAATTTACTTTAAACTGTAGCTTGCTACGGTGTTACATCGGTGTTACGGCGGTATGTGTTGCCTGTCACATTATGTGACCTTTTTGTTTTGCTGTATTGCAACAGTAAACATCTATTATACCAGGTTAAAGTTACAATCAGGTGTTTGATAGTTGTTATTTAACATTGTGACCTCATAATATTTGGCGAGAGTCGCACATTTTGATAGTTGTATCATAGCAGAACTCGTGGCCAGTAATATACAGTCAAAACCAGTAGTGAATTACTGTTAAGTACTATCGTTAAGTACTGTTTTGAGGTACTTGTACGCAAGTATGTAAGTAGTAAGTAAGTAAGTAGTATTTTTGCTGCTTTGTAATTCTCCTTCAATACATTTCAGGGAAGTGTTTTACCTGTTACTGCAGTACTTTTAGCTTAAAACTACGCTTATTTAATTATTATTATTATTATTATTATTATTCAGCAAGGCCCAGGAACCCCACTGATTCTGACTTTTGGCCTCGTTAATGTTTGCACAACATATCAGATCTGACTCTGATTCTTTTATTGCACATGTAAATACTTTTATATCCTATAAATCTCATATTTTCTAGATATCTTTATATTTATATAAGTTTATGTTGATTGTTGTTGCACACCTAGTCACTACTACAAATTCATTTCATGTGTAAAAACAAATTGGCAACAAATCTGATAATAATTTTAAATACATGTGATCAATTTATAAAATACAATGCATCGTTGGAGGTTAACCTAACCAACAGTGTATAAAGAAGTTGAAATTAGCTCCACCAATAGCTGTGGCCAGAAATTAAAGGGGCTATTCTGCCGTTTCATACTTTAAGTATATTTTGCTGATAGTACTTGTACCTTAAGTGAAATATTAAATGTGGGACTTTTACTTGTAACAGAGTAATTTGCAGAATGTTATTGCTGCTGTTACTGAAGTAAAACATATATGAGATACGATACTTGTTTCACCTCCTCAATAGTTTCTCATTGTTTAACTTCAGAGCTTCCCCTCCCTAGAGAGACACTGTCACCTGGTGTGTAACATTTTTATGAAAGTTGGAGAAGTCCTTTCAGCCAGTTTATTATTTTTAATTGTCTGAGAAATATCAGATGTTAATAACAATATGTAACTCCAAAGGAAGTGCATATTTTAGTCTGGTGATTAAACGTAAGTTGCTTATTTAGAAAGACTCGCTTCCTCATTCCCGTCCACATTTATCCTACGTAGTAAACCGTGTGACACAGCAGTACAAAGAGTTTCTGGAAAAAGGAAACGTCTCTATATTTTTAGCAGTCTTTATTGTCCTTTGTGTTGTGGAGCCACTGCAACTTGCTGCCTCTTGATTTAGACAGTTATTATTATTATTATTATTTTATTATGTATTTTAACACCCTGCTCTTGATCATATCTGGGCTATTCATATCATATCTATTAAACTGGGACTTGTATTTATGCACTTATTTATGTTTTTTTTTTTTTTTGTACTTTTAAATATCTGGCTGCTATGATAATTTTATTTCCCCCTGGGATTAATAAAGTTAACTATCTATCTCTCTAGTTATCTAGAGACTACATCAGTTGTTTTCTGTGTTAAAGTCCACAGTACTTTTCTACTCAGACACACAGGAATAGGGTTGTCTGGAGAATGTTGTCACAAGCAGTTGTACACACATAAATTATGGATTTAAACGTTCTTTTAAAGGTGACTACTTGCCATTTTTGTACAAGAAGGTGTTTGGTAATAAGCATTCAGACTTGTTTTAATCAAGCAGCTGATTTTAGAACATGTTTGATGTTTTCTATCAGTTTAAACAGAGAGTTATATTCTACCACTCTAGAAATATGCTTTCCTAAAATTTAACCGGAGGAGAATTTGGCTTTTCCTGTTGACCTCTTTGTCTTATCATGCAGAAGAAGGATTCGGCTCGGGGACTGCTGAATATAACGTTGGTTGTGCGATTTGAAGCTGATCTTTGTGGGAGTGACAGTATCATCGATCTGCATTTCCAGAGGCTAGAAGCCCCGTGGGTGTTGTTGTGTCAGCAGTTAGCTGTCGGACGGGGGATCAGGGAGATGGCCCACTGTGCCACAAAACTCATTATCATTATTTTTTATTATGTGAGTCTTTCGTGCAGGTATCTTCCCTTAATATTGCTTGTTTTGATGCGCAGAAGATGAGATTAGGACATTTGAGACTACTGTGTCATATTGTTTTCCTTTTATTGGCTGACAAAAAAAAACATTAATATTTCCCTCTGGCAAAACTTCATTCTCAGTCGTGCTGCACTTGCTGCATTTTGCTCAGCCGAGGAGCTGCAGCCCGTCTAAAGCTGAGAAATCACATGATGCAACATTACATGGTTGCTGTGAAACTGGTCTGTGTGAGGAAAAAGGTAGTAGACCAAACTTAAAGCCAGAGATGTTTTCTGTTCCTGCACTTTTGTCATCTGTTGACTTCCAAAAGACACGGCTAATTTAAAATTACAAAATAGATGTGGTAACTACGCAAAAAAAAACAAAGGCTGGCCCTCGTAGAGATCATTTCCGTGATGTTGTGAGACACCTGGTGTAACAGTCTGAGCCAGTTGGTGGAAAAAAGAAGAACTTTTTGTGGACGGCATTTTGACGGGCGCTATTGCCCCGAAGGTTGCCACTGCAACCGGTTCAGCTGCCTGCTGAAGCATCTACTGCACAGATTGAAAACTTGTTCAAAACCAACATATGTGAAAAAGGGCCCTGCAGTTTATTTTCAGTTAGATTTTATTTGTACAAAAACCTGAAGCACTGTTTGATGAGAGCAGATTTTAGTAACCAGCTGCAGTTTTGAAGAAAATATAAAAGTTATGTAATAGCCAGTGTTTTATTATGAACATACAGTTGAATGTAAGAATAGCTGATGCTTATGCTGCTGGTGCTAAAGAAAGAAAGAAAGAAAGAAAGAAAGAATTTACCAATAAAGAAAATGTTTCTGTATGCTGTCGACTATCTAGTTCTTAGGAAGAAAGAAAATTGCAATCAGTGCATCTCTAGTTTTTCACTTGAATATATTTGCAGCTTTTTAGACATTTTTCTTTTGTATGACTACAGTTTGTCATTTTTGCATTTGTGTTATTGTTTGCATTAATCCGTTACTATAAACATATTCAGTGTAGTTTGTTACATGTGGAATTACAACAAGTATTTTATTTATCTTTTTAGGAATTGGAGAGGGTTAAGGGCCCTTTGTTTTAGCCCAGCATGGACAGCTTCTTCAAGGCAGCTGTATGTGATCTGGACAAACTGCTTGATGACTTTGAGCTCAATACTGGTAAGATATACGTTTGTTTGGTTTATCCTTCCTTTTTGTTTTCAATTAATCTGCCTATTGTTAGATGACTGTTAGATGTCATAAAAAGCGAAATAAGTCCTTTTCTTTAATATTTTGTTTTGTCCAACCAAAAACAAAAAATTCATGCTATTCTTTATACAAAATTATAGAACAGAGAAAAGCATCAAATCCTCACTTTAGCAAAACTGAAAATAGTGGACGTATTTGCCTTAATTTTGTATGCACTTTTTTTGTGTCTTAATTCTTGCAAAAGCCTTTTGAAAATATTGTAAAAAGAAAGACATTTTGGTGTTTGTCTTATACTTATACTACTTATAAATCAGTAATAAATATATGGTCTTTTAAAGAATATCTGAATTTAACTTTTTGTCCTCCTTTTTTTATTACAGAGGAACATGAATGCAAGTCTGTTTTCCTGAAGCCGTCTGTGTACCCGTTCTCCTCACTGGGCTCTCAGTGTTTACCCTCAGAGGCGTCCACCGTGCCACCAAACCTCCCTGACCTCAACTCTCTTCATTATGGTTCTGCCACCGGCTGTCCTGACCGCTCCAGCAGTCAGACCCGCAGCACTGATGACAGAGAGGTCAGAGGTCAGCCTCTCACCGCAGTGGACCTTCTCTCCTCTGTGGATCGCAGGCCAGCTAAGAGTTTGGCCCCTCCCTGCCCGGATAGAGCGCTGAAGCCGGTGTGTGACCTTGTGAATGACACGAGCTCAGCCATCCTTGTCCGGGCCAACAGCCACAACGCTTTCAGCGAGCTGGACATGGTGGAAAAGCAAATGGAGGAGGAGGAGGAGGAGGAGGAGGAGGAGGAGGCGCTGCTTGTGGACTTTGATAGCCCTGTGATCACTGAGCATGGACGGCCAAGCCAAAGTGCCGGCTGTAGAGACACAGAGGAAGAGAGAGACTCTGCAGCGAGGGCCGAGCTGCCGGGTTTAGATTCCCACGAGCAGAGCGGCGAATACTCTGCCTCGCTCAGTCTGCTGGACGTCATTCTGCCTGCCGCAGTGGAGAGAGGCTGTGAGTCCACAAATGATTCACTGTCACCGATGACCACTGAGTCAGCTGACAGAGAGGAGAGAGACTGCAAGGAGGTGGCGGATAAGCCCTTAGACCACTGTGAATTGGAGGCAACTCTGCCTGTTGATAGCATTAAAGAAACAACAACAACAACCTCAGTGAGTAAAGAGGATGAGTCAGAAGAAGCCTCAGATGAAGGTGAGGCAGAGTCTCCCGGATGTCTAAACTCAGGGGCCTCAGGCAGCAAACAGTTGGGTTTATCATGTCTGCCCATAGCTGTGTCCATGTGTGCAGCTCTGGTGAGCCAGAGGACTACAGAAGATGAGTCGGGGGCAGCTGCAGAGCAGTGTGCTGAAGCAGACGTCTCTGAGAGCACAGAGGCAGACTCCTTGTCAGCCGTGGAAGCCAGTGAGGACATCCCATCTTGTGTAGAGGAACCCGTCGACTCGCCTGTGTCTCAGCAGATCGCAGAGGGCAGGGTGTCTCCAGAGGGGCAGCGTGTCTCTCTCGAACCTGCTGCTGCTGTTCCCTCTGTAGACCTCGCCTCCTGTGATCGCTCAGAGCCCAGCCCAGACGATCCTCCCGAGTTTGGCTTTGAATATCTGCCCGAGAGCGATCAGGCTGAGCTGCTGGTTACAGACGAGGAGTTGGACGCGTTCCTGCAGGCGCACGCCGAAGCAGAGCAGAGCGGAGGCGTCTCTTATTGCAGCACTTCTGGAGATTTTACTCGACCCGAGAGTTTCTCTGAAGCAAACGGAGACCTGGAGGGCAGGCTCGTGGAAGAGGAGCTGAGGAGCTGTGGTCGGGAGGATCTAGAGGGCCTGGCTTCTCCAGAAAGTGACAGAACAATGGGTGTGTCTGTAAATGGAAGGTTTAACACCGGTGCTCCTTCGATTTTGCAGGACTTAAGCCATGAAGAGCCAGAATCCTCCTCTGGGGAAAGCCATTCCTTGACCAGCAACACTTTCCAGTCCCAGCACAGCAGTAGCCCTGATCAGCAGCCCTCCTATGGAGGTGCAAGACCTAAACAGCTACACTGCCACACAGCTAGATCTCCACCAGCGGGGGAAGAAGGAGAAGAGCAGGCTCAGACACTTTCTACACAAGGGCCAAGTACAGCAGAGGATGAACCGAGTTCCCCCGCAAGCCCCAGTCTTACAGAGGAGCATTCCAACATTAGGGATTTGAGCCCTATGTACGCCACTCAGGACCATCCGGATTACAGTGTGGGGTATGATGAACTCTCAGAGCCCCCACCTTACCCTGGCGAGCCGCCCACAGATGGTGCCAGGGCGGTGAATTGGAAGAGAGAGGGGGTGGAGGAGCTGGGCAGCAGACAGCCTGCTTGGGTTCCAGACTCAGAAGCTCCCAACTGTATGAACTGCTACCAGAGGTTCACCTTCACCAAGAGGCGGCATCACTGTCGAGCCTGCGGGAAGGTGTGTTAGTCAGCTTACACTTTGACACTTCACTGAGTGTGTTACAGGGGCATGTCAGAAAATTAGAATATCGGGATAAAGTTCATTTTTTTCCTCGTGAATTGATGGGAATTATAACTTTTTATTGTAATATTTTGAGATATAGATTTTGATTTCCATGTATGCTGTAATCATCAAGAACAGGGTGTCCGCGGGGTGATTTACGCGCACAACCGACCGTAACCTTCCACCACGCTGGACCCCCAATGCTAATCGTTCAAAACATAGTCGGACTGAGCTCTGTGGCCGCTTAAACAGCCCCGTTATTCAACAGGAAGATGCGCTGTCAGCAGGTGACGCGGTAAGACAGAAGCCAACAGGGAAAATATAAGCAGCGTTTGGGTTTGGCCAACGAAGGCTGTCTATTCAGCTCCATCTGTGCCTTGTATTGAAACGCGTTGAACTGTTCATAAAGCCGATGAGCTCGTCAGTGTCGCTTTTCGTGAACAGATCAATCACAGCCTGAACGGAGCGGGACATTAAAAAAAATTGTCAGCGTTCTGCATAAATAGTTATGATTACTGACGCATTAGTAAGCTACTTAAAATTAAAGTTAGAGACTAACTACCACCATGTAGAGCGTTTTTCTTGCACAAAGTTAATGAATAAAAAACAAAATTAAACTATTATAATAGTGGGAAGCTATATACAGTAGTATTATAATGAATATAGTATAATCATATAAAGAATATATTAATATCAAACTAACAGTTTACTATTATAATAACAATGTACTTTTAATATGATGTTATACTAGCTTCTCCTCCAGGTTGTGGATGGATCCTCATAATAATAATGGGGTGGTGATGGAGCAGTGGATACAACGCATGCCTTTGGTGTGAGAGACACGGGTTCTACTCACCACATGTCCACCATTGTGTCCCTGAGCAATACACTTAACCCCTAGTTGCTCCAGAGGCGAGCAACCTCTGACATAAATAGCTATTGTAAGTCACTTTGGATAAAAGCGTCAGCTAAATGAATAAAATGTTAAATGTAAATGGATCCTCTGCAGCAGACAGATGTAGATTTACCTAAAGCCAGGATGCCTTTGTGCTAATATGTGCTGCTTCTAGCCGCCTCCTCCTGAGAGCAACATGTTCATCTTGTTCTTTTTAAATGTTATATGTTTTACTAAAGTTATTGTTATAAAAATTTACTTAAAACCCTTTTAAAGGTGTGTTTCTGACGGTTACAGCTCAAAGTGGCGCAGCAGTCTTAAAATATGTTGAAAAGGTTTTAAAAAGTATTGAATTTTACTTCAGGATTCCTGAAACAAACAAACAAAAGCCTGAAATATTTCACTTTATATTTAATGAATCTAGAATACATTGAATTAAATTCCAGAAAGAAATTAACTTTTTCACAATATTCTAATGCACCTGTTTATTGTACTGCACATTTTACTTAAATGTGGTTCTGCCTGTTCTGTCAGTTGACTTATTGTCTAATTAATATGATGCACTACATGGTAAGCTTTTTTGCTTGTCCAGGTGTTTCCTCAGGTTACACCAAATCTGTTAGATTAGATTTGCTGTCATTTATGAAAATCGTGTTAAAGAAGATGGTGACTGAGGACATTTAGGACTTTTTCACCACCTTCTCGAAACTCACAAGGGGAGCGCTAACATCGTTCCCCAGTACCTCAGTGACGAGGCTGCTGCAGACACTTTCTGTTTGTCAGTGTTGAAAGTGCAGGTGTCAGCTGATGCCCATTAACTGAAAATGCCAGATATCAGCCCGGTAAATCGATAAATTGTTTTCAAACAGCTGGTCACTGTAGTTTTGTTTTTCAAACGTTACTCCAACAGCAGAAAATAATGCATTTTTAAGGGACTACTTTGAGCGGTGGACTAACCCACATTTGGTGCTCTAGTGAGTATTTGGGGACGGTGTATGTGGAATTGAGTTTTGATAAATAAATAAATACGGTGTGTGTGTTCATGGTGATGAAGGAGCATGTTCTTCTATCTTTTAACTTGTGAAAAAAAGTCCTTTTCGTTCCCGCAACAGAGAAAAAAGGGAGTAAAGCACTGAAATCTATCATAACGTGAGGTGCCTTGTGAGTGCAGGCTGGTTATCTCAAAACAAAACAGCTGTTTTTTTTGTTGTTGTGTTATTGGAATGGGAAAGTATCATATGTAACGTGAAATGAAAGTGAAAGTCCTCATGAAGGGTGCGTGTTTCAGATGAAGTCAGATAAAAAAAGATTACGCCCCAGGGCCAGATATAGCGCAGAGAGCATGAGTCAGCACTTCTTTTTTCAGCTCTTCTATAGATCCCAACTGAGCCGTGTGACCTAAAGATGGAGCTTAGTCCTGTAAACTGAACGCTGATTAAAACAGCATTAGAGAGGACTGTTTAGGTCCTGATCACAACATGACTGCTGCTGAAGGGACTAGAGAGGCCGACACGTTTAGAGAAACTGTAAATTGTCGTATTTTACGTGTGAATGTGTTGTTGCCTTGTAGCACGTGCTTCTCGTTACAGCCGTCTTCTCTCCTCTGTGGCAGGTTTACTGTGGCGTGTGCTGCAACAGGAAGTGTAAGCTGAAGTACCTGGAGAAAGAGGCTCGTGTGTGTGTCATCTGCTTTGACACCATACACAGAGGTAAGACCCTTGTTTGGACTGATCCCAGATCTGGCTCAGCCGCTGACAATTGATTTCAACGTGTTTCTGCAGACGTGCGAGCAAAGACGAGCTCCAAGCTGATCTGTCGGTGTCCAAAAATAGTATGCAGTATTCTGAAAGCGAAGTATTTGTTAACAGAAATGTTTACTCCTTCAGAAGTTGTTTGCCGGCTGAGAATCATTTCAAGAAACAGTAGAGATTATTATTCATCTGTGTGCATCTCCTGGCGGGACATCTAGCGTTAGAAAACTTGTTTTAAGGGCTCTTTAAATATAATGATTTAAGTGATATTACACATATTGCACAGGTGATTGGCTGCACAGAAAGCAGGCACTTAATTTGCATAGTGCATTTTAAAACGAGAGCACGTCCCTCCTTTTCTGAAGTGCCTTTGCTTGCTGATAGAGGATTGACTGAGTGGGTCAATCGGGTTTTGAAGTGGGAAATGGTAGAAAAAGCTGAACAGTAATAATAGAGTAGCTAGACTGAAAGCTTTTTTTGTGGGAGCCCCTAATTGATTTCCAACATATACTGAATGGCTAAAGCTGCACTAATTAATACTTTTTTATAGCAACAATGGATCATGACTTTGTGCAATGTTAAAGGTGTCACAGAGAACTCTGTGACCCCCCTCAGCATTATGGATCCTTTTAGTAAGGACGTACCGAAGTGACTGTCAGTCCCGATACCTGGGCTTTCAGAATCGCTCGATGCAGAGTACTGATCTGATTCCAGTGTGAAATGAATGAGCTGTGTAAAACAAAATGCTGTGTTAGTCTCCCATCCTTTAAGTCCTGCCCCGCTAACTGCTTTTACCTGATTCTGACAAGGTAGTTTTTGTCGGGCCCACTTTGAATTATTTTAATCGTTCTCTCAAAGCATTTCAATCTGACGCTGTTGTTATTTATATTCTTGTAGTTTCTTTGAATTTGATTCAGTACTCTATATTTCTTTTTTATGTGTACTGGTGTACTAGTGTTTTTGTGTATTTGGATACACAGTGGTGTATACTCTTTGTTCTTTTGTTCCTGCGTACTTGTATTTGTGTGTGTTGTGTACTCGGAAAGTACTTTGCGTCAACTCCTGTTGTTTTTAAATGTGCTATGTAAATAAATTGACTCGACTAGCTCTCTTGGCAAGATGCTCAGGTCTACCGGTGATTGATCAGACCCCACCCCCCCTTGTCACAGATACCCAATCCAGCTATTTGAGTCAGAATCTGGCTGATATAAGTATCAGTAAATCTCTAATTTTTAGTGTCTATAACCAAATTGTTTTGGTTTTTACTCCCAGAACAGGACTGTTAAAAGCAGAGTGAATATTGGTCAGAAACCCAGGGCCCAAGATGGATGATGACGTTGCTCTGTGTTTCCTCAATGTGTAAATACGTAACTGTTTGCCATAACAACTTTATCAGGTGATAATATGTCAGTCTAATGTTTACAGCTTGCTTTGCTGCCCACACATGACTGAAAACATCAGCTAATGGAGCTCGAATTTAGTGCCTCTGAATGGGGGTAACTGTATTTTGAGATGAGTTTCCTCCCCTCACGGGAACAGACGAGTCATCTTTAGACAGAATTCACATTCACACAGCAGCATTTTCATTATGCAGTTGATGAATATTTAAAGCACGATACAAAAACAAAAATACAAACGGGCTCAGGGGCTTTCTTTCATGTCTGCATCTATTAAAAATTCAAACATTCACATAACGAATCGTGTCTTTTATGGAACATTAACAGCATGTTAGAGTCCCTCAATTGTCCAAAAAATATATATTTAAAATCAGATGTCTTCTGTTAAGGTTGTTTACTTTTCTGCTTTGATGATAAAAGACGTGTTTCAGGGAAGTGCCTTTTTATAGTTTTAGACTGCAGCGTGGACATGGAGAGAGGAAGATGGATGGAGAGGGCAGGAGAGAGGGAGGAGTGTTACAGCAGGACACTGGCATTTGTCCTTGATCGTGTGTGTTGTGTGTGTGTGTGTGTGCGCTACAGGACCTAACGCAGCGGACATGTGACGCTCACGCACCATGTCTAAATTAAGAGGAAAGAGGCGATCCACTTTTGTGGCTGGTGGATGCTCGAGCGCTGTGACGCGATCCTTCTCTCCTCTCCGTCACCTCTCTGTTTCCTTCCCTCCCTCCTCCTCCTCTGCTCTCCATCTCTCATATCAGTGTGGCAAGCTGGATGTGAGGCTTGCCGCACAAACCCCAGCCTAAAGCTAACAGGCTATTAACGGCTAACAACAAGACAGACACTCATGGAAATAAGCGAGGAGCAGCTTCAGGAAAGCTGCGATGGCAGTGTCTAAAGTCAGACTAAGGAGTAGACTCGCAAAGATGTGGACTGGTTAAGATTTAGAAGAAGTGATGATGAGGTAAGATGCTTCCGACTTCTTAATATAGTGTTGTTGTTGTTTTTTGTTGGTTGATTGTAGTGTTTATAATCTGTGCAGAGCATTTGGACTAGATTTTAAAGAGGAATATTAGTGCTGAACTTAAAATGACGTCATCAATGGATTTTTTTTCTTGCTCTTGAAGACCTTGGTGTCTTTTTTTTGTGCCTTATCATCCTTTCCTTGCAGAACAAGGTGTAACAACTCCCCTTATAGTGACGCTGTTTGACTACAAGGCACTTTTTTTGTCAATTAACAAGGGTCTGAATTATTGTGAAGTGTGCTTCCTCCTGATGTGGCCGTGTTCCTGTGCTTTTGCAAGCCACACTGTGGTTGTTGTCAGTACACAACAGATCGATTAAGATCTATGATGCTAAATCAATATAATGTGGACGTGTGCGTCAGCATTTCCTAGGAGTGCAATGAGAAGGCATTGAGAAAGCCTCTCAGACATCGCCAGCTTTTCCCAGAAGGAACAACTCTTGTCTGTAGTGTTTGCAGTAACCTTAATTCATCTGCAGCTTAGAAATATCCTGTAGGGGAAGTCGAGATATCGTTTAAATGTTAACTGAACCACACAAAACAAGTTTTCTCAAGTCCTTTTATTGAAAACGGTAAAATATAGCTACAGGAATGTTCTGCATTATTGTTCTGTGTTTCACTTCCTAAGCACAAATTAGTCATCACAGTAATCCCACAGTAGTCACTGCCTTGTGGTCATTGTAAACATGTCAACTGTTCTCTGCCAAGCCTCTGAGCTAGCAGTCATATGCATCCTCCGAGTCTGCCTCTCATCCGAAGTGAGATCTGATCACTTTGATTTATAGTTATTCAGTGACAAAATTGAGTCCAAACAGGAAAACCTAACATTAGCAGCTGTTCCCTGCTACATTTATAACATAAAACCATAAAACTATAAAACTAATAGGACAGACACACTTGGATACCTCGGGTTAGGGCTGTGCGATATGTCTGTCGCTACTTGCTGCTGCAAAGCTAACACCAGAGGACGGGACGTTCCCAGAGCAGACAGCGCCTCCAGGCAGTGATGCAACTCTCCTGCTGCTACAGCTAACATCACAACAACAGCATGTCTCGGTGAACTAGACAGTAAGCTGAATGTCCGTTACCTGAGACACCAATAATAGCGATGAATGGGGTCGTCCATACAACAGACTTCTCTCTTTGGTACGAGCTCCTCGTTTCTGCTTGCGAGTCCTCCTGTTCAGTATAACCAGGTCTAAGTAAAGTTCTCTCTCTTGTTTATTCTGAATGAAAATTTCTTCCCTGTAACACCGGGAACGTGTGGAAGAATGGCCCACGGTGAAGTTAGTTTTAAGTTTGTTTTATATTCAACAGATGTCTGTCGAATATCCAACTTTAAACTACACTAATTTGCATTACAACGAAAAATAAACCATAGATGTTTTTCTATTGTCAAACGATAGATATCGTCAAATCGCACAGCCCGAACTCGGGTGAGTCTAACAGTGATATTCAGCAGTTTTGATTCTTTGACACCAGCAAATTGTTCGATGAAGAGAAAGGACTGAATAAAATGACCTCTAAAGGACCGAGGTGTGTATCAGACACCCAAAAACATTACTGTTTCAAAAAACTACTGCTACTCTGCTTTAAGAAAGACTAACTAGAGAGTAGAAAATGGACCTCACAAGCCTTGAAATCAGCTACTAAATTTTAGCAAACAATAAAACAAGACTCTGCAGCATTTAGCTCAAACGCTGCTACAGGCACAGCGGTGATTTGAACTAGATGTGAGCTTAACATGCTCTTTAGCAGATCAACTTTACACTCTTAGTTTAGGATATCGACATGCTACCATTTGCTTATGAGCAGATAGCTGCATTTTATTTGTTTTTCAGGTAAGTGTTGGACAAATAACAGTTTTGATCTGATGACGGTGCTGGAGGAAAAATGAAGGGATCACTGAAGTTATTACACTTCATCCTGACAGGAACATGAATGTAACACATTTCATGGAAATAAACAAAATATCAACTTTATGGTGGCTCTAGAGGAAAAGCGAGAGGATCACTGAACTCAACAGGACACGTCCTCTGGATTTATAACAATCCACCCATTGAGATATTTCAGTCAAAAATAATATTGCCCTAAAGACACACTGCCTGTGAGGCAAAAAACAAAATTTTATAAAGTGAAGTTAACTTGCATTAGGACTTAGATTAAAATGATTTAATCAATTAACTTGAAATTTGCGCTTAAATTAACACACCCTGGGACATATTTCTCCTTGTAGCTCAGGCCCTGGAGCGGATGATGAGTCCTGCGGGTCCCAGTCCAAACCCCAACGTCCCATCTGAGTACTGCAGCACCATCCCCCCTCTGCAGCAGGCTCGAGCCGCCGGCACTCTTAACTCTCCTCCACCGACCGTCATGGTGCCCGTGTCCGTTCTCAAACAGCCAAACAACGACAGTATGACTACTCTTTAGTACTGTGCCTTGTCTGCTTAACTCGTTTAGTTTGTTTTCATGGACCGTACCCTTGAAAAGACGTCTTTCTTTTTTCTGTGTGTTATCAGGTTGTCCTCGTGAGCAGAAGCGCGTGTGGTTTGCTGATGGCATCTTGCCCAACGGAGAGGTGGCAGACACGACCAAGCTGTCGGTGACGAGCCGCAGGAGCTCGCAGGAGTTCAGCGGCGTCGCTCCAGACCAAACAGTAAGACATGGACACATCCTCCACACAGCCCTGCTGCAGGGAAACACAAGATTCTTAGTTTTTAGGACTTCTTAAACAAAGCCAGTTTTGAGAAAGTTCGTTCTTCCTAAGGGGCAACCTCCGGGTCTGCAACGTGAAGCTGAAGTGCCTTAAACCTGCGTTCTCTCTAACGGCCAGCAGGGGGCGACTCCACTGGTTGCAAAAAGAAGTCAGATTGTATTGTAGTTTGTGAGAAAATGTTTCTACTTGTCAGCTGATTTATTCCCTCAGTAAACACTTTCCTAATGAGTCTATAGTGTCAGTCGCTAGTTTCAAGTCTTCTTCTAAATGATGTTCATTTAGTAAATTATGGTCACATTTAGAGGAAAATAGACCAGAAAGCAGGGGAGGCTTTAGGGCGGGGCTTCCTTGTGATTGACATATTGTTATGTTGTGAGCATTGAAATATCATGAGACTGGTGCTACAGTGACTGAGCTTCTGTTTTCAGCCTGGCCCAGCAGAGTCAGAGGTTGGCGTCGATGGCTACTCCTCCGTCCCCGAAGCTTCTGGGGCGGTAGAGGTGGTTCGACCTCCGGTGTCGGGACCCTGGGATTACGCCCTGCTCTCTGGAATCGGTTCTTCGGTGAGCAGGGTTCCCAGTTTGCTGCCAGAAAATGAGAACGAGCTCCCTCCTCTGCTCATCACCACCGGAGAGGACGAAGCAGGAGGTACGAGGCTACATGCACCTCTTTACGACAATGTGTTGATTGGTTTACGTGTTGCCCGAGTCATATAACAATCTCGTAGTTCGGTGCGTTACTTCTTCTACTTCTGTGTTATGTCAGCTCAACCTGTCAAAATATTTTTTCCCCTCAAGGTTTGGGCAAAACAGGTAAAAAATAAATAAATAAAAATGGATGAATAAATTAATATCCAGGAAATAAACGTTGTATTCAGAATCAGAGTGAATAGAAATTGAATGAGCCCCATCTTAACATGTCATTGGCATTTTGTTGGACTTTATAAAACAAACAGCAGAATTCAGTGATTAAATTGATGAGAAAAAGCTTAGGAATTTTAGTATAAAGAGGAAATTAAATTGCAAAATACGGTTTAAAATCTGTTTCAGCCTGTGGGAGAATAGAAAACAATCATTATTTTTCAACTCGCGCTCTCAGTGATACCGCTCCTGTTCATGCACCAGGAGCCAAATGTTGCACAGGAATCAGGCTCTATCAGTATAAATGTGTGTGTCATGACAGAGTTGAGCTGTAATTAACGTTTACGTAGTCGCCTCTGTAGATATTCCATTACAAATCTGGCGTTTGCAGCAGTCATTTACAACATTAACAATGTCTGCACTTTATTTCGTATAAATCTAATATTATTTTAATGGACAATAAATGTGCTTTTCATTAGAAGACAAGGACATTTCTAAGTGTGTCCAAATTTTGACTGGTAGTGTATATCTGAATGACATAAAGCCGTCACTTTGACAGATGGGACCAGTAATGCTGTTTTCTCTTTTTAGATGTTCTTATTGAGGAAAATCCTGCCCCCTGCCAGATACTGCACCTATTAGAGGAGGGAGGACCCCGACCTCTGACATTCGTTCTGAACGCGAACTTGCTCATCAATGTCAAACTGGTTACATGTGAGTAGAATATTTCTCAGATGTTTAAACCATGCTGCATGTACTAGATAGAAACGAGAATCATCGATGCCTTCACGCGCTCTCCCACAGACTCTGTGTTTTTGTTTTGTCCTTCAGACTGCAGTCGGCAGTGCTGGTGTTTTGGCTCTAACGGGCTGCAGGCGCTGGGTCAGAGAGAGCTGGTGTTCCTGTTGGAGTGTTTGTCCGAAGAAAAAATTCTTCCAAAAGACCTCTTCACGCTCTATCTCAACGTTTACCAAGAAGCCCAAAAAGGTTAGACGTCACAGACGGGCAAACGAATGTTTGTGTTTGTATTTCCGTTCACAAAACAAACACTACAGAATCATCATCATGTGTTGCAGGGAAGTTTATAGAGGAGCTGGACAACGTGACGTTCACAAGCAGTTTTCTGGGCAGTAAGGATCACGCTGGGATGCTCTTCTTCTCTCCCACCTGTCAGCCTCTAGATGGCCTCACTCTCCCTCCTCAGCCGTTCCTGTTTGGCGTGCTCATCCAGAAGCTGGAGGTTCCCTGGGCCAAAGTCTTTCCGCTCAGGCTGCTTCTGCGGCTTGGAGCTGAGTACAGCGGTGCGTGGCTTTCTGTAGTTCACTGTTGTCCCCGTCGTTGTGGTCTGGTATAGTTTCATGTTGTCTTAATCAGAATCAGGTTTACTGCCAAGTAGGTGTTAATTAACTATTAATTTTGCCTTGGTATTGAAGTACTGCTGAAGTCAAATCATAAATAGAAAATAGAAATGATATGATTTGATAAAAAAGATATGATAAATATATAAAACGTATTTAAAATCTATCCGTTTTAAACGCTATTGAGATCTTTTAATTTCAGAAACAAAGAGGATGGAATATGCAAAATTTTGTCCAAAATGACTGGATATCAGATTATTAGTAGATTCATTCAAGACTACAAATAACGATTATTTTCATTAACAATTATTCTGTCGATTATTTTCTCAAATAATCGATTAGTTGTTAAGTCCAGAAAATTGCAAACAATGTTGACGACTGTTTACCAAAGCTGAAGTTTACTGTCACAAAGGAGTAAATAAACCAGAAAATATTAGTATTCACATTTGAGAAGCTGAATTCAGAGACTTTGGATGTTGTTTTTTTGAAATGGCTCAAAACGATTAATCACTTATCAACAACTACTCGATTTATTGTTGCAGCGCTATTCATTAATTGTTAAATTATCTGATTCCATCCTCTCAGTTGTGGCGATCTGCTGCTTCATGTGATGGTAAACTGAATAAGTTTTTGGACTGTTGGTCAAACAATACAAGAAATTTAAAGATGTTAACACTGGACTTTAAGAAATTGTGATTGTGAGAAATTAAACAAATGTTAGAATTTTTTTTGACCAAACGGTAATGAAAACTGTTCTTAGTTGTGGCCCAAAAGTTATCTTACAGAAATATTATCCCTTAATGAAAAATGTAACACTGTGTATTTAAAGCAAACCTTGTACATTGTCTGTAAACAAGCTGTTTATAATTTTGCAGATTAAGAGGAATAATTACAGTATTACTACCTAGTAATTTTATGCTCTTATGGTTTATGTAGTGATAACAAACTTTAGTTTTAATATTGTCTCTTTTTCAGTGTATCCCACAATGTTGACAAGTGTGCGTTTTCGGGACTCTGTGTATCGAGAGACGGGGCACACCATTATGAATTTACTGGCTGTAAGTATTAAAACACAAGCAGATCGAGGCCTTTGTTACCACCAGTCTGAGGTGACTCAGTGTTGTCAGAACTAAAGCCACGTACTTTAGTTTGTAATCCCACTGAAACCACATTTAAACAGTTTTTTAATTAAGTGGCCAAGGAAGTCCTCTCTGCTGTTAATCATTCACTTAGGATTATTCCCCAAATGGCGCTGAAGCCTTGTTATTAAGTTTAGTCAAAAGAAAAGGAATTTAGGCCTTCATCATTGTGTCATTGTAGCTTTGTTGACTGTAAACTTTAAAATGTTTTTAATAGAAAATTTTTATTCTCATCATCACAACAGCTGTGAGACAGATGAAGTTAATGCCAGCTTGAAAACATTTGACGCAGTTGATCTCTTGTAAAGAGATAAATGTGTTGTCCTGTGGCAGCGTCGTCATCTGGCTCCACTTCGACACCATCGACCTAACAGGAAGAGAGCTCTTGTGGTTTTGGATCAAAGTTAATTTAAGCAGTATGACATGTTTGCCTCAAGGATCAGTTTTGAGTTGTTTTTTATTTTAATGTGCATGACCTTATTGATCTCATTAGGAGGCATTGCTCCAAAGTCTGTTCACTGGAATTAGTCGTGATCGGCAGATGAAGTCTTCTGAAAGTTCGGGGCTTTCTTTGCGTTTCTGCAGAAAAAAGATTTGAAGCTTTAGGCACAGTGACATCTGGTGACTAGTAAAACTCTCAGTAGCCGTTCAAGGCCGTCGCCGAAGTTTTGCAACACTTCCCTGATTTTAGTTTTATTCTCATGGGTGCAAAAGTCCAAGAAGCCTGCTATTTTATTAATCTGTAATATTCTTGTTCAGAAGAGCTGCATTAATATAGATTAGGGCTGCATGATTAATCTAATTGCAATTGCGATGTCGTTATGTGCGATTACATAACCGCAAAAAGTGTGAAATTTAAGCAGAAAATTTGTGCTGTGTGTGTGAGACTCTCAGTTTGCACTAAAGTCAGCTCATTATCTCCGCCCACACGGGCTCTCGCATGTGCCCTTAAAACAGATAAGTACAAACCACAGAAAGTAATTTATGGGCAGTGAGCGAGTAACGTTAAAGGCAACAACTTGCCATAGAATTGCATGCAAAACTTGGCTACTGCTTTTAAACGCTATAATATCCATCGTGGGGTTCATTATTCGAAGTACAGTAGGGAGAACAAGTATTTGATACACTGCTGATTTTGCAGGTTTTCCTCCTTACAAAGCATGTAGAGGTCTGTAATTTTTATCATAGGTACACTTCAACTGTGAGAGACGGAATCTAAAACAAAAATCCAGAAAATCACATTGTATGATTTTTAAATAATTCATTTGCATTTTATTGCATGACATAAGTGTTTGATACATCTGAAAAGCAGAACTTAATATTTGGTACAGAAAGCTTTGTTTGCAATTACAGAGATCAGACGTTTCCTGTAGTTTTTGACCAGGTTTGCACACACTGCAGCAGGGATTTTGGCCCACTCCTCCATACAGACCTTCTCCAGATCCTTCAGGTTTCGGGGCTGTCGCTGGGCAATACGGACTTTCAGCTCCCTCCAAAGATTTTCTATTGGGTTCAGGTCTGGAGACTGGCTAGGCCACTCCAGGACCTTGAGATGCTTCTTATGGAGCCACTCCTTAGTTGCCCTGGCTGTGTGTTTCGGGTCATTGTCATGCTGGAAGACCGAGCTACGACCCATCTTCAATGCTCTTACTGAGGGAAGGAGGTTGTTTGCCAAGATCTCGCCCCATCCATCCTCCCCTCAATACGGTGCAGTCGTCCTGTCCCCTTTGCAGAAAAGCATCCCCAAAGAATGATGTTTCCACCTCCATGCTTCACGGTTGGGATGGTGTTCTTGGGGTTGTACTCATCCTCCTTCTTCCTCCAGACACGGCGAGTGGAGTTTAGACCATAAAGCTCTATTTTTGTCTCATCAGACCACATGACCTTCTCCTATTCCTCCTCTGGATCATCCAGATGGCCATTGGCATTTGCTTTGGATCGCTTGCCAGTTAACGTTAGCTGTATTGCTGCCTTTGGTTTTTCAACTTTTCATAAATCTATAAAGCCGATGTCAGTCACTTCACGTCAACCGACCAATCACAGCCTGAATGGGGCGGGACATTATAAAAAGTTTGATGTACTACAGCAAATTATTAAATGTTGAACAATATAATTGACAAGTTAATTCTTTGCATTAACAAATTAGAGACAAATATAGATAATTTTGCTTTATACAAGGATTAAATAAATAAAAACAACCCACAGAAATGAAACAGCTGTAAATGATTTTAATATTCAACTTGTGGTAAAATAGTAGGCTATACTATTATGTGAAATTATAATGAATATAGGAATTAATATATTAACATTATATTAACAGTATACTATTAACTGAACATTATACTCTTTATTTAATGTTATAATATTATACTAATACACTCATGTACAATAGTTCCTCCTCCAGGTTGTGGATAGAGCCTGTGCAGTGGACAGATGTAGATTTAGATCCAATGGGCCATTATTTGCTACTTTTAGCCGTCTTCTCCATCGAGCAACACGCACCCCTTGTTCTGTTTTACATCTGTTTTACTAAAGTTATTGTTATAAATATTGTTTATTGTTTAACTTTGTTCAAGTTGAGAAAACACATTTCAGAATGTCAGTATTTCGTGCGTTTTCCTTGACAATCAAGCAAGTAGACTCATAGTACCATTTGTTCTATTATAATCGAATCGCAATTGCGATATTGTCCACAATAATCGCAATATGACTTTTTATCTAAATCGTACAGCCCTAATATAGTTATTGTGCAACACGTTACAATAAAATAATTAATAAAAAAGCCTAAATCAATATAACAGGGCTTCACCTAACAATTATTTTTTGATTAGTAGATTAATGACATATTTAAGTGCGTCTAAGTGTGTTTCCATGTCACTACAGTGTTAACAATAATAACAGACCCTATTTGTCAGTTACCTTATCAGAAAAAATACTGCTGTGACATGCAGATTAATTTAAATGGAAATCAGTATCTTAACGTTAGTATTTGACTTAAAATGGTTCTGACATGGATTCATTTAATCACTGGAGTAATATGCAGCAAATGTATGTTTGCGTAAGTGTGGGACAATTTGAGATAAGTTGTCGCATCAGTCTGTCAAAAAGTAAACGGTGCTCTCTTGACAAAGTTCTCGGGGATGAATTTACCTTACCTGTTGGTGCCGCTTCATCACCACGTTGTTGGGTCTCCATCTAAAATACTCCCAAACTTTATGTGGTCGTTTTTACCTGCAGCTTGTTCCCTGCTTAGACCGAGTGGCGAGTTGACGCATTTTTCGATGAACTGCCCTTGCTGAACCTAAAATATTACTATATTGTGCACCATATTAGTGTCTTTATGCCCACTGTCACTGTGTTTTAACTTTCAATATGTTTTAATACAGTGGTGTGAAAAAGTGTTTACCCCCTTCATGATTTCTTATTTTTTTGCATGTACACTGAAATGTTTGAGATCATCAAACAATTTGAAATATTAGACAAAGATAACACAAGTAAACACAAAATGCAGTTTTTAAATGAAGGTTTTTATTATTAAGGGGGAAAAAATCCAAACCTACATGGCCCTGTGTGAAGAAGTGATTGCCCCCCTGTTAAAACATAAATCAGCTGTGGTTTTTCACATCTTTGGAAAGCTGAGTTGAATTCCTCTAGCCACACCAAGGCCTCATTACTGCCACACCTGTTCTCAATCAAGAAATCTCTTAAATAGGACCTGCCTGACAAAGTGAAGTAGACCAAAAGATCCCCAAAAGCTAGACATCATGCTGTGATCCAAAGAAATTCAGGAACACACAAGAAACAGATTAACTGGAAAAGGTTATAAAGCCATTTCTAAAGCTTTGGGACTCCAGCAAACCACAGCGAGAGCCATTATCCACAAACGGCGAAAACATGGAACAGTGGTGAACCTTCCCAGGAGTGGCCGGCCAACTAAAATTACCCCAAGAGTGCAGCGACGACTCATCCGAGAGGTCACAAAAATCCACAACAACATCCAAAGCACTGCAGGCTTCACTTGACTCAGTTAAGGTCAGTGTTCATGACTCGAGCATAAGAAAGAGACTGGGCAAAAATGGCCTAAATGGCAGAGTTCCAAGACGAAAACCACTGCTGAGCAAAAAGAACATAAAGGCTCATCTCAGTATTGCCAGAAAACATCTTGATGACTTTTGGAAAATACTGTGTGGACTGATGAGACCAAACATTTTGGAAGATGTGTGTCCCATTTACATCTGGCGTAATAGTAACACAGCGTTTCAGAAAAGGAACATCACACCAACAGTAAAATATGGTGGCAGTAGTGTGATGGTCTGGGGTTGTTTTGCTGCTTCAGGACCTGGAAGACTTGCTGTGGTAAATAGAAACAGGAATTCTGCTGTCTGCCAAAAAATTCTGTAGGAGAATGTCCGGCCATCTGTTCGTGACCTCAAGCTGAAGCGCACTTTGGTTCTGCAGGAGGACAATGATCCTGACTTTGGAGTGACCTAGTCAAAGTCCTGACCTGAATCCGATCGACATGCTGTGGCATGACCTTAAAGCGAGTGAAAAACCAATAGTAACAATAGCACAGATGCACATTGTTGGTCTTTGTGGTACCTCTTATTGGCAAACGTGAAAATAGATTCAAGTCCTTTTAAATCCCCTAACCGTTTTCCCACAGGACCTGAGGAACTACCAGTACAGTCTGTCAGTTGTGGAGGGCCTGAGGATCCACATGGAGATGGGCCACAGCTACATTGACATTCCCAAAAGTAGCTTCAACGAGGTAAGAGAGCTGTAAAGGAACAAATTGACTTTTTACACTTCCTGAGTGTTGGATGAGAATCAAGAAATCTCTTAAATAGGACCTGCCTGACAAAGTGAAGTAGACCAAAAGATCCTCAAAAGCTAGACATCATGCTGTGATCCAAAGAAATTCAGGAACAAACAAGAAACAGAGTAACTGAGATTTATCCGTCTGGAAAAGGTAATAAAGCCATTTCTAAAGCTTTGGGACTCTAGCAAACCACAGAACAAATTGACTTTTTGCACTTGCTGAGTGTTGTGTGAGAAGATCAATATCGTACAGATATGAGGGTGGTGTCGATCTTCTCTTTTAACATTGGCAAAAAAAACAACTTTACCAAAATCTCAAATTACTATGTACAACAAGCCTGTAAAGACCAGGGGTCGACCAATAATCAGCGCCAATATTCAGAATTTATCAAATAATCTGCATCAGGCATTTTAAAAACAAATAGCCGATATAATTAATAAAAAATAATAATAATAAAAAAAAAGAAGCGCTTCCTTGGCTCTGTTGCAGCCACTTCTCTCAGTCTGTGCTCACCACTGTGTGGACTGGAGCAATGTCCAATGTCCCAGTACTAGATGATTGGTTACAAGTCACGAGTAATAGCCTATCAACACTGACTAATGTGCAGAGGTAGCCAATAGAACGAGCTTTTCTGAATTTATTCTTTTTTAAATAATATATTTAGTTATCAAAAACCAATAAGCGTATAGATAAAGAACAGTAGAAATAAATAGTAACAATAAAACCCTAACGGATAAAATAAATACAATGTAAATGGCAGCCGGTAAAGAAAAAACTCTAAATATGGTTCATGCGGGCTGTAAAAAAATGTGGATGTGGGAGGCAGTCAAGTAACTTCAGGTGTCGCTAAACAGACCTGTGCCACACGACCTCCTCTCTACCATGTAGACCTGGAACGAGGACAGACTACACAAACACACGAGGCAAAGCTCAAGCACACTGTTCACACAGATAGTGGTTAATGTTTCTTTTAAGGCCAGACACTGCAGGTGTTTTACTAATATCACCATGAAACATTCCTAGTTGATTACTTTTTGAAATTTGTATTACAGGTTTTCTGAAATATTATGTTTAAATATGCAAATGAAGCAGAATCTAATGAAATATGTACTAATTTGCATCTATTTCAACGACTAAAATCTGAACACTGGATTAAGTCAGGTTCAAAATTATTGTGTTGGGTTTTTTTTGGACACATTATTCTATTCTATTATACTGAAGTGGAGATTTTAGGGTTAGAGTATGAGGAAAATTCTACACATTTCCAGTGAAAATCCATATTAACAGACCCAATATTGAATCATATCCTTAAGAACACCAATATATAACATCTCAAATACATTAAAACTGATAACTGAGTAACAGCATGTCTGAACACAATTACACACACTAAACACAGAAACAGACCGAGCTAAACCAGGAAGTGTCAAAGAGCGCCACGTGACGCATCTAAACCAGTCATGTTGTCAGAAATCGACACTAGCGATTAGATTTCACATTTAGCTTAAATCCGCCTCTACTTTCATGGTTGGTTGCTGGTACAAAGGAAATGACCATATTTGGATCCAACAGCGTTGTGCTGGAGAGAGAGAGCTTTCGAACGGTACTCATGATGATATGGTGCAGACAGCATCAGCGATAGGAGATGTTGCGGCAGAATGCTAACTTTTAGGAGAAATCAACAGACGCACAGAGAAAAACTGTAGTAAAATAAACTACTACATGTATATTTTGGAGGTTTTATTTCCACTAGTCTGAAAAAAGACATGTTAAAGGTCATATTATTCTCATTTTCAAATTATTATTTAGGGTTTGTGCCAGAACAGGTTTACATGGTTTAATTTTCAAAAAACAGCATATTTTTTGTCATACTGCACATTGCTGCAGAGGTGATATGAAAAAATGTACCTGGAAGCAGGTACAGGTACAACTTTTCTACAATGGAAAAAATAAAAAGGGCAAGTAGAGGCGAGTCGAGCTGGTACTGAGCTCTGTCTCTACATCACAGTAACAACTTTATGTCCACTGACTGCCTGGAGGGTAGCTAGTGTTTGGAAGGGAGAGGAGAGCGGTGTGCTGCAGCTCAGTGGGTTTTTCCACCGGTGTGTTTGAGGGTGTTTCGGACTAGCCACTAGGCGAGCATTATGACGCGTTTTTTCTTGTGACATCACAAGAAAGCGTAAGAAAAGGCTGGACTACAAACAAGCTGTTTTAAGGCAGTTCAGAGCAGAGCCTTCTGTGGGAGATGGGAACTCCCTTTGGGCTGGACGTCGGGCTTTTTCACTTTGCAAACCTGTTACATGCACAAAAAAGATATAAAACTCAATAAAGCAGAGGGAAAAAAACATAAAACCACCTCTTTAAGGAAGCAAATTAGCCCAAATCTCAATATTGACCAGTGCATGGAAAAAACAATGTTTTTGCCTGGCGTTTCGTGCCTTGAGCTGGCAAAAGCTCACTGAGTGGTAGTTTTTGTAGATGCGGGTTGTGGCGTTGGATTGACGCCCACGCTTCTTTCACCATTGTCAACTTTCATCTGGCACAGCCCAGTAACCACATCATGGTCTAATGAAGCCTTTACATGGAAAAAAACAAACAAACAGTGCGCTGTCAAACACACAGGTGTGCAGAACAGGTGACGTGTCATCTGTGTTTTACAGATGCAGAAGGTGATAAATGCAGCCAACGAGCACGTCATCAGTATCGGGGCACGTTTCAGCTCGGAGGCCGACTCTCACCTGGTGTGTTTCCAGAACGAGGAGGGAAACTATCAGACCCAGGCCAACAGCATGCCGGGGAAGACCCGCACAGGTGAGAGCCATCATCCTATTTATCACAAACGTTCAATGATTTTATGGTTATTGTTGTCTCTTGACTGTATTTTATATACGTAGTTAACCCTCTGGTGGTCTGTGTGTTGTTACAGTGACTGGGGCCTGTTTTGTGGTGTTCAATGGAGCCCTGAAAGCCTCCTCAGGCTTCATTGCCAAGTCCAGCATTGTTGAAGGTAAAGTTACTGTAACACGCGTCATATTCTACAAACGCTTGATTGTTCTTGGACCAACGTTGACTCTGATTTTGTCTTTTTGTGTCAGACGGGTTGATGGTGCAAATCCCTCCAGAGACCATGGAGTCTCTGCGCAGTGCCCTGAGGGAGCAGACAGACTTCCACATACCCTGCGGCAAGAATGACGGAGGGGAGCTCAGAGAAAACGTCACTGTCCGCTGGGTCGACTGGAGATCACCTATCAACACAGGGTAACGACACTGCACCCACTACACGCACTATTTGCACACACGTTGTGTAACTTATCCTGCCACACGCTCTCTTACCCAGCGGGTCATACATGGACTCTTTGTGCTGCAAAGTTTCTAGTAGTAAAATCTGATGTTTCCATCCCTTGGTATTACTCTTTGTGATTGTGAGTTGACATAGTTTACATAGCGACGAGGAGGTGCTAAAAAAACAAGAGGTGAATACAGCCGAGAGCGGCACTGATTGGGATCCAATCAAGTCGCGAAAAACGCAACATTTGACATTTTCAGAGGATCAGAGAGTCATTATATGTACCTGACTACTGGGTGAAATGTTCAACCCGCCTGCAACATTTTGTGTTTGCAAGGTTTAAAGTTTAAGCTGCACAAACACTTTCAAGCAGAGAAAAATAAGAAGAGAATGTCACGAGATCCAAATAAAATAGAGAACTTTAGACTCACTATGATCTGAACACCCCCGTTATGATCAAGTCTGATTTGAACCCTGCAACTTCAGATCTGCAGAGCAGGCGACTTACTGACTGAGCTACTGGTGAGAGGCTGTTTTCACACACCTTCTCACAAGTTGAGGTAGTAAAATCACATGTGACAGTCGCGGATAGTTTTCGCTTACGTTTACAACAGTCAAGATGTTGGTAAGAAGATTCTAAACAAAATCGCACATCATTCTGCTGGTTTTGGGTGTGTTGTGAATTATTTTGATTGCTTTTGATCCAAAACTGAGAGAGAATGTCTGTGTTGATTTTTGTAGCATAAGTTTGTAATGAGATTTGTTGTAATAAGCCGCGGCCACTTTGAGCAATCATTACCAAATTTTATGCATCAAATGAGTAGTGACCCTAGAGATCGTTCAAACCGAATTTTGTATGAATCCATGCAGCAAATTATGAGGTATAAACTTTGTTTAGCGCCCCCTAGTGGAAGAATAACCCAGGCCTGCTCTGTGAAGCTCGGGCCGAGCGTCTGAGCAGACGTGTCAGTTTGGTGACAATAGCTTAAGCCAATTTTGATGTACGGGCATTTATGTAAAATTGTACGTAAATACACAAAAGTAAAAATTTATGAAAAAAGATTGACACACAAAAACTTGAAACTGATCAGCGACGTCCGTAGATGATCTTGCTAAAGTTTCCGGTCGATTGGTGAAAGCGCCTGGGACGAGTTTGCAAAAATAGGTTTTAGAGAAAAGTGATTAAAAAGTCGTGTAATTTGACATTTTTAGAGCAGAAGCCCATTGGAGCAAAGATGCAGATGAATCCAGAGATTAAAATAATGAAGGAAGTTTGACTCTAAACAAGGCCGTTTTCGAGATAATTGCAAAAACGTAAAGTTGATTGTTATAGCGCCACCATGAGGTCTATGAGGGCCTTTTTCTTTTTCTTTTTTTTTTTTGCCTGGTGGAATTTGCAACCCACCTGCCAATTTTGGTGAGTTTTCGTCCTGCAGTTTTTGCTGCCCAAACACTTTTAGCAAAGAAAGAAAGAGAATAATCATAATAAAAACAATAGAAAACCTTCTAAAAACCTCTTTACAGTTCTCCATGCCTGCTGAGAATTGCCAGCACCTCGCAGTAGATAACTTTAGATATATGCTGAGGAAAAAACGTGGATGCAAATCTCGTCCTACAACATCTTTTCTGCCGAATTATGCATCCACCTCTTAAGCTCCTTTCCAGACACTTTGCTGTGCCCATTGATGAAATGCAGTTATCACCACATATTTATGCTGAATTGAAGTGTAATTAAATATTGATTACTTTAAACGTTCATAAAATATATACTTCATAATTCGAATTATTTATAACCATTGATGAAACCAACAGAAATTGGAGGTGCCCGCAAATCTCGGTGGGCACGCGGAACTCTACATAACACCTGTTACTGGGACAAGGAAAAAACAAACCGGAGCCCGACGCTGCTTTCAAGATGTAGAAGAAGAACGGGATGAATAATCACTGAAACAAAAGGCATTTACTTTACTTTGGCATATTATATGAAATTACTATACATACTGTTATCTTATCTAGCCAAGGTGTAACTAGTTATTACAACTCATACTGCACTTGTTAAAATTTTTATTATTCTATTCAGTTTGCGTTTTTAGTTTTATAGCGTAAGAGTTGTTAATGCGACAAATATTTTATTCATTTTGTTATTAGAGTACAAACACACCTCAAAAAGCTATTGTATATTAAATTTGATTCTGATGTGTTATTAAATTCATGTCACTTGGCAAATAATTATTTTTCGAGGGATTAAAATTCGTACTGTTTTTTCATTATATGTCAGTGAAATTGGCATTAAATTTTATCCTAGATGGTTTTAAATGGGTCTAAATTTAACTGTGAGAATCCTGGGGGTACCCTGCTTTAGGAAAGCCTCTTCAGAGCTATCTGTCGGTCACAGTGTTTAATCCAAGCATGATTTCTCAGATGTTTTTAAATTACAACATATTTTTTAGTAGGATGGCCTGAAACACTCATCTGCGGTCACTGAAACAGGTTTTGCTTTGGTTTGACTTGTTCATAATGTCCATTAAGAGATCTCTTTGTAACAGGCTTCAAGTGGATAAAACTCGATCCACAGTTTACTTGAAGCTGATATGAGGCTTCAGCAGACCGAGTGTCTCTTTCAAAGTTCCCGTCTTTCTGTTATTAGGACATCATTCCCTCATCTTGATTCCCCAGACAGTGTTTCTGTGTTGAGCTGCACAAAAAGGGAATTTATTTGTATTAAAAAAGTGAACTTATCCTTTTAAAGTTCAATGAAAAAATAAGAGAGAATCTTTTTGTCAGTTCCAGTTATTGTTCACAAGGTAAATGAATGATTGTGTAGGTTGGGAAATGCTAATGGCTCAAACGTCGCTGGCTGCAACTAACTGTCAATTAATCTGTCGATTATTTTCTCTATTAATTTTATTAGTTGTTTGTTTTCACAAAGTGTCAGAAAATGTTGATCAGTAATTCCCAAAGCTCTAAATGACGTCTTCAAATGTCTTGTTTTGTTCACAACCCACAAAAGATTCACTTTACTGTCAGAAACATGAAAATGTTCACACATAAAAAGCTGGAATCACTTTTGTAGTCAAAATAGTTGGCAACAATTCGATGAATCGTTGCATCTCTAGACTGTTTCCCTGCTCACTGAGCTCCAAAGGGAGGGAATGGACTTGTTGTTTATCTGTAATGTGATTTTCTGCCTTCAACGCTGCAGTAGAACTAGCGGGGTGGATGGGAGACCTCTGGACGGCGTCCACAGCGTTAAGGTGCTGCAGGACACCGAGTTTGAGTCAGACGGACGCACCATCAGATGCACTGAGGTGAGTTTGTCTTTTAATTAGCTGATTCTTTTCACCCATTTTATTTCATACACTTGATAAAATGGGAAAAGTCCTGTCTGACTCTTGGAGCCAGTCAACTGTTCAGGTGTGTGAACGTCTGAATATCTCTTCAGGTGTTCTACCAGCTCAAGACCGCAGACTGCGGCCTCGCGTCTGTGCTGTCGTCCTGCAGCGTGTTTCAGAGGGAGATGGCTTTGGCCACCTGCAGCGCTCTGACTCCTCACCTCGCCGTCCTCACCTCCAGTGGCATCAACTCGCTCTCCCTCCGGATCTCCACGCAGGCCGATATGGTAAAAACCAATCTTTGTAACACAATACAGTATTTAGAGCAGACTGCTCAAATAAAGGCTTCTGGATGTGTGGGAAACACTAAGTATTTATGCGTGTGTTTGCTCGCAGGTGGAGTACCAGGCTGGCTCCGGAGGCAGGCTCCTCCCTCAGCGCTACATGAACGAGCTGGACAGCGCTCTGATCCCCGTCATCCACGGAGGTAGCGCTAGTGTACCGCAGACTGCCATGGACATGGAGTTCATCTTCTACATCACACACACCATGTAACGCACACGCAGACCATGACACACCTCTAAGTATTGAAAAGAGATCCACTTAACAAAAGGTGGTTGAGCACAGGCGGAGGAGCGGTTGATCGTGGCGGGACGTGATAATGCCGCAGCTCATTTTGCACAGCTGGGCGCGCAGCCGGTCACAGAGGACAAGTAGCAGCATTCCCACTCTGAGGTTGGGGATGTAAACTGACATGATGGTTTTCTGTTAAGGAACTGCGTCATCGTTTGTGTGTTTCGTGCTCACCAAAGCTGCTTTTAACACAAGAAGCCAAACACTAAACAAGGAATACGACAACATGACCAAATACAACTTAACTATTCAAACCGTTTTCTTCTGCTCTGCCTTCCAGGCTCCCTGCAGGCCTCCGTCAGCCGGGAGCACCTCAGTGAATGTTTCCCACAGACACTCGAATCAAAGTGTCTCTCATTTGGATGTATTTATTGTATTTTAATATGGGCTTACTGAATGAAATGATGATATTAAAGCAACATGATCAGGTGCTACTGCATACGTAGCCGGCCCAATCTAAAAAAAAAAACAAAAAACAAAATAACAGTGTTGAAAAGAAAAATCGCATCTCATTTCTTCTAAAGGTACTATGCTTTCATTCCACATGCTGGTTTATGACGACAGGAAAACAGTTGGCCTCATGCAAGAACATTTTTGTATTCTTATCCTCAACTTGTGACTTTATTTCCCCAAGTCAGATCGACCAAACTCTGCACAAACTAGAGTCGTTTCATCCTGATGAATGACACCTCGTCATGCACATTTGTGAGATGCCATAATTAGCGTGATCAGTGCTCATAAATTGCCATATAACGCGACCTGTTTCGCTTCATATGTGGGCCAGGTTTCATAACCAACAATCTCGCATTAATAAGAGGAACGTGAGAAATCAGCAGAAAAAACACGACGTGTTCGAGCAGCGGTCGTATTGGAGGAACCGAAACAATTCCAAAATATTAATTACAGCTGCCGACACTGAGTGGTCAGAGCGAAGGTGACAGAAATAAAGAAGGAATATTCTGACATGCTGTTAGATGTTAAACATTGTCTGGTGAGTAAGTGGACATGGCAGTCATGAAGGTGTTACAACTCCTGGACAGAGACCAGCTGAAGGCAGCTGAATTGTATGAATTGGCAAAATCTATTAATAAAAATAGTTGTCAAACCTTAAGTGTAAGTTGGCAGCCATGATTCTGGTGATGTGCTGAAAAGGAATATTAGTTCAGCAAGAAGTGTAGTTAACTTTCAAACCACAAAACACGATTGAAGGTTTCATCAGATTTTAGTCTCCCAAGTATTTTTGCAGGGCTGTATATGACTCGTATGACAGGTCTGCACCAGTCATTAATACTTCTTCATCATTGTAAATGGTTGAAAACGAAATTGTGGTAATTGGCCTAGAGTGTGTTCATACGGGTGTTTCTTGCACGAGGCCCATCAATGTGTTTGGATAAATGTGGAGAGCTGTACTCTGTGTACTCATCTAGAGCTTCCTCTTCATTCAAGTTATTCTGCAAATAAAAAAAAGTGACGGGTATCTGCTGAAGTTTCAGGGTTGGAAGGGAACTTCCTGTCCGGGATGAAACTCAAGTTCATTTATAAAACTAAAGCTAACTTTTTGCCGTTATTCTCATTTTCACTACTCTCTACCAAGATGCTTTTTACTGTAACTGTTTAAACATTTGTGTTTTTTGAACGAGCAGCTGCTCCTGAGCAGCAAAGCGTCCCCTTTCATGGCTGCCGAGTCTTTTCCAGCTCAAATACCAATGATTTTTCTTACTTGATGAGATTTTACTTGTCTGCTTAATTTTTGTTTCGAGTATCAGTTAAATGATCAGATTTTGCACAGCTGATTGGATCCTTCCATCAGATTTAATTTTTGCAAGTCATCTCACTATTTTTTAGTTCTTAATATTTGGTGATTCTAACTTTTAAATGAACACATTTTTGGAAAACGGGCTTAGGAGCTTTCTTGCCAAGAGTTAGAAGAGAAGACGGAGACCGCGCTCACATCTGTCGGTTAAATACGAACATACAGCCAGCAGCTGGTTAGCTTAGCTTAGCATAAACACTAAGAACAGAGGGAAACAGTTAAAACTGGCGTAACAGAATCTGCCTACCAGCAACTTTAAAGCTGTCTGATGAACATAATATGATCAAAATATATTTAAAATGTTAAAAAAATCTGAAGTTAAGTTGTAACGACAAGTTCTGGTTTTACAGGACTAATCCAACGCAAATCCTCCCGTAAAACCACAACTTTGTCTTTTTCATTTCGTCTTCTCAGGTGCTGTTTGGTGCAGGAACTCACAAGTATTTTACCACACAGTGAAAAGCGTCACACCGGTGTCACAGTTTGAATTTATTTAATGTATTTTTCAGCTTTAAGGCACTCGGTGGATCACAACTGGGATAACGTCGCCCTTTTTTTTTTCTTCACCTGCTTCTAAGATTACCGCAAATTTTCAAGATAGATCAGAGCTGCCAATTTCCTCGTACGAGAGCTGTGGTCTTGTGGCTAGTAAATACGCAAAGAGGGTCCATCCCCAAATGCAACCAGGTTAGCATCAACTGTTTTTGGGTAGCTTTGTGCAGTGTCTCGCATCTCGTCCCAGAGTCTCACTTTTCAGTCAGGAACTTTTTCAGTCAGCTTTGTCCAAAATGTATAAACTGTATGCATGGAGATTTTTTGTTTTGTTTTGTTGTTTTTTTTTTAATGATAGAGTTATTTTTGGAATCATTGGTATAAAAGTTTTAACTAAACAGAATAAGAGTTCATATTTTTGATAGGACATCGGCTACATTCGTTTTGCAGTTTGTGTAGCAAAGTTCCTTGAGCACTGAGAGGAAAAAACACTTACACTACACTAAACTTTGCAGTTAATTCCAGAAATAAACAAATATATAATTTTGTTATAAGGTGGAAAATATCTAATCCCAAAATGCAATGCTTAAAGGTGTAAACATCTGATGCTTTACAGCAGACGTAATCTTTGCTTTTTAGCCAATACAGATCACATGTTATTTACTTCTTGTGCTGAAAAAAGTGTCTTAATGC